>NC_056629.2:35100784-35429534 GCF_002870075.4 Lactuca sativa | reverse complement strand
TTAAGCAAATATCTTTCTTCAATGGTAGATTCCACTCCATTTGCTCGTGTATGTGTTGAGATGGATGTCTCTCAGCCTTTGCCTTCTAGGGTTTGGGTTGGTCCATCCAAAGAAGAATGAATTCTCCCTGTCGCGAAAAGAATATTGAATGACTAGGGACTCCATACCTTACCAAAGTTAGCATTCACTTGCTTCGCCGTTTCGTGCCTCATCTACACTTAAGGAGTCGGGGATGGACCGACTGTCTGTCTTTCTCCATATCTTTACTATGAATAACCTCTTGTCCCTCTTCGTCTTGCCAAAGGGGGTGAAAATCGGGCCTACTATGGCAAAGAGATTGGGCTATGATTTCGTCTTGTGTAGTTCACTTTCCATTGAGAAATAAGCCTCAGTTTGTCTTGTCCAGTCGTTTAGAGTCCTTTCACGCTATTCCTCGCGTGTCGAATATTCCAGCAGGTGACAGAAAGAATAAGAATGCTAATTGAAAAGCTTAGGCGCGAAGGTAGTCTCATAATAGATAAAAGGGCTAAAAGGCGAACGAACTGAAGGCCCTGCGATAGACATCATGCTTAGGATTCTCTTTCAGCTGCTTTTTATTAACTTAGGGCGTTAGCTGGCAATAGCCATCGGTGCGAGGTCAAAGGCAGGGATAGGCGAGGAAATAGGAAACTTCATCCTTTACAAAGACTTTAAAGTTTAGGGCAGTCCAAACTATGCTTTAAGACCATGTCATAGGGACGGTCTTTCAAATGAGAGCCGGTAACTCAGATTCGATAGAAAGACACTGACTCTAAACTTCAATGAATCAACCGAAGGTTGCTGGTTATAGCCCTGCTGTGACTGTCTTACTTGCCATCTATCCGCTCTGGTTCTTATCAAACTATTCCTTACTACTTATGCAATTGTATCAGTCTCTTTTGTCTTAAGAAGCCCTAACTACGGACTAATGGGCAAAGGAGGTAAAAGAAAGCCCGACACTGCTCACTGACCTCGTAAACTTTCTTGGAGTCATAGTGGCAAGGGTCGTGAACTCTACTAAGTCTGTTGAGAAGTTAGGTTCAAATCCAGGATAGGTATGGAATCTTAGTCAGTTGATAGGCAATATGGAAAGAAATCAGACTATTTGCTATATTCTAAAAAAAGTGTAAGCGCTTATCAGCATCACTGGTTTTATTAATTCACCAAGTACTTTAGTTGCTAGGCGATACGCAGTTCCTAATTATCCAGTATCTCCAGGAAGCTTGAGACTAAATATTCGTTGTGTAGCGACAAATAGAGACCAAAGTACTTTGTCAGTGATTCTAACTTTCATTCAGTCTGATTATGCGACACCGGTCTTTGAAGTTGAACATGCCCCTTCATATATATAGTTTCAAGGTCAATTCCTCTTTCTAACTTCTTTTCTACCGGTTGAGACAAAGTCACGTACGACGAAGAAAAAATAAGCCTCAGTCTTATCTCGAAAGACTCCATTACCGGGACTACTAAAACGATATTTCACTCGAAGACGGCGGCAGTCACAACAAAGCGAAGCCTTCTTTTTCATTGTCTTACTTTACACGCAGAGCAGGAGCGGATCTCCAACCCCATCTGCATAGGAGTTATTTGGGTAGAAGAACCCATCGCAAATAGTTCTCTTAGTATCGGAGTCTTCTTTTGACAGCTTGTAGATGTGCTTGTCGAGGAGCATGCATAAACTGAAAGACTTGATTCACAGCAAACGTCATGTCGGGCCGGGTCAACATTAAAGACTTTAGGCCTCCCACCATACTTGTATAGTTCCTTGGATCAAGTCTTTTCTTTGAGTAAAGCCAAAGCCTTTAGCGACTAGCCTGACCTTTTCCTCCTAAGAGGAATCACGACCACCACATTCCCTTAAAACCTGGTAGTAAGCCTATGAGTGTAAGGCCCTACAGATACCCCCACATCCAAAAGAGATAGAAAAACAGGTCAAGGAGATGCTGTTAAGTGGTATTATCAGGGCAAGTGTGAGTTCTTATGCCTCTCCAGTGTTCCTGGTGAAAAAAAGGGACAATACCTGGAGATTTTGCGTGGATTATCGAGCACTCAATGCCATCACCATTAAAGATAAATTCCCCATCCTGAGGAATTGCTTGATGAATTACATGGTAGCAGGAGATTTTCGAAGCTTGATTTGAGAAGTGGTTACCATCAGATTCGGGTGTTTGAAGATGATATACACAAGACTGCATTTCGAACTCACCAGGGCCATTACGAGTTAATATGCCCTTTGGTTTCACTAATGCTCCAGCCTCATTTCAGGCTTTAATGAATGAGGTTTTCATGGATTATATGAGGAAATTTTTACTGGTTTTTTTTGATGACATCTTGATTTACAGTGACAGCCTAGATAGCCACTTGCAACACTTGAGGATAGTGTTTTAAACTTTAAAACAACACAAGTTGTTTGTGAAGAAATCGAAATGCTCTTTCGGTCAGGCAAGGTTAGAGTATTTCAGGCATGTGGTGAGCAGTGAAGGGGTATCAGCAGATAAAAGCAAGATTGACAGCATGTTGAGCTTGCCACAACCCATTACTGTCAAGGGGTTGAGAGGCTTTCTGGGTTTAACAGGCTATTACCGAAAATTTTGAAAGGGGTATGGGGTTATCAGCAAGCCACTGACCAATTTACTGAATTGAATAAAGATAGCTTCACCTGGAATGAAGAAGCAGCAAGGGCTTTCAGTCGTGTTCTGATGCACACCAAGTCTTTGTCACAAGTTCTGAGTGAAGTTGTGCTCGTTCTTGTGCACCTCTGCTTGGATATGATCTACCATGTGACATATGCTACTTTTGTCTTGCTGCAATGGAGTGATTGCTGCTCACGTGCGTGGGCATCTACTGATTCACTTGATGACTGATGCTCGGCCACTGCTGCTGCTACTACAGAGTATTCTTCTCCTTGGTTCCGGGATGTAGTTACATGCTCATGATACTACTATCGTCGACTTAATAGTGATGTACTTTTAATAGACTTTTGGCTACCTTGCTCTCCCAAAGGAGCTTTCTAGCTACTGATCTCCTCGACCATCTTCCTTCTGGTATAAAGGAAAGAGCTTCCCGAGAGCCCCTATGCGACCTTCCACTTGCAGAGAGTCCTGCCGATGTAGCTTTTGTTCTTCTTCCTTATCGAGGTCTTCCCTTTCCTCTCATCAACAATTAAAGAGTCATGCACAATCAAAGCAAAACTAAAATGACTACATCCGGTCGCGTTTCCGCTAAAACACTAGAATCCCAAAATGAGTTATTTAAAGATGTATGTGACATAGGCAGGGCCATCTTTTTTGAGCCTTTGTCTCAAGAGATCTAAAAACTTGATTTCTTCTTGGTCCCTTTCTCCCACGTCCACTTCCAATTCCCTCCGGTCCAGTCGGTCGCGATGTTGGCCCAAGAAGTCGTTAAACGCTTCTTGGGGGTTGTAAGGGGCCTGGGCGGCCAAGGTAGGATTCTGGGTTAAGACTTTTTGAAAAAGTCGTAGACACTCATGTTTGAGTTCTCGGATCTGTAGATCCCTGTTCTCAAACTCGAGTAATCTTTGATACTCTTGCTGGGAGGGAGCTTGCCCCAGCGCAAGTTTGATGTCGGACCAATATTCTCCCTTTTCCTTATCCAGCAGATAGGAGCTACCGTCCCCCTCGAGTCGTGCAATGCGATTTCGTATCGACGATTCCAAGCTACAATTGTGGGTAAGGGGGGGCGGCCCCGCTTCATCCACCCTTGGGATCGCAGAACGAGCCGATGTGCCTTCCATTTCCGGTTCGGGCGAGGGCTCCATCAACACTTTGATCTCGAACGAATCCTCCGTCCAGGAGGAACCAGAATTGGAAGGGATTATTCCCCCACCGACGGACTCATCATATAGATTTCGGCCCCACTAGCGAATAAAGCCCTCGCAGCAAAACCAATCAAAAAATAATAAAACCGGAACACCCTACTTTAAGTAAGAGCAGCGAGAGAGATCGAACCCCAAAAGAAAGAGTAGCCTTAAAGAATAAGGCATGAACGAACTCCGATTGTCCGCACCGGACCCCAATAAAATACAATAAGACCCCTAATACTATAAGGAGAAATAAAGAAAGTAGAGTAATTCTTACTCTTTTTTGCATTCCTTATTTCTTAAAACCTAGATCTTCAAAGAAAACTGACTCCTCCTACTCCTTCTTCTCCTTTAGGATAGGATCGTCGTTGGTCCTTCTTTCACTAATGATCTAATGATCTCACCATTTTCTAGTAGTTCTCGCTCCTAGCTCGCGGAGCGGCATACCGGGAAAGAATTCACCCTTTCGCTTGCGTGAGCAACGACCCCTAGCGCCCAGAGCAAGCGCCTTTAGTGTTCCCGACCGCCTGCCTTTCGGCCTTAGCGTTCCAAACAACCAGTAGTGTGACCGATCTGTGTTCAAAACAACCGATGGAGTTATATGGAAAATGAATCATTAGGGCAACACATATTTGAACCAATGAAAACATGATAACACATCACTTTCACAATAACTTCCACAATACATTACTTGTGAAGAAAGAAATGGACACGTGTCATTTGATTATTGGTTCCGGTAGATGTTGCCCTAGTTATTTGTTTTCCATAGAACTCATTCATATATATATATATATATATATATATATATATATATATATATATATATATATATATATATATATATTGCTGTTTCTAAAAAAAGATATGATTGAGTTAATATCAACATAGTTTTGAATCTGATCGAGTAAGAGACATCAAATGAGTTATAACTGAGTGAGAGACTTCTAAATATGACATGAAAGGGTCTGATTTTGATCGAATGAGACTCAATCTTTTATCATACACTAGGTGTGAGACCAGTGTACTACACGGGTTTATTAAAAATAAAATTTTAATATCAATATTTAAACATTCAATATTTTATAAAATAACACTTTTACATAACATAATGTAATCTTTTTGAACATTTATAAAAGAAATCAAATATTCTTTAAGCATTTACGAGACTTTATTATTAAATTAATAGAATGATTCTCTTTCTTTATAAAACTCGTAAGAATTTTGTGGAATTTTATTTTAAAAAATAAAAATTCTTAAAAAATAACAAGTGAAAAATAATAATTCTAAAACTTCCATAAAATTAACATAACAAAACTCTTAAAAATTTAACAAGTGGCAATAAAAAAAAAAAAAAAAAAACCTTCGGATGATAACGATTTTACTTTTAACTAGAATAGTAAAACTAATTTGAATACTCCAATAGTAAACCAATTTGTGTACTGTTCATCTTGCGTTCCTCACATGCATTGAATTATTTGTCTTTGTCACATGTTTTCATCTATTCCATTCCAAACATATGAAATGAATATATTGAATATATTTGACTTCGGCGAAAACGTCTTTGAAATCGTATTCATACTTTATCGCGTAAAACCTTTCAAAAAGGAAAATATGAATGTAAAACCATAAAAACTTGAAAATACGAATTATTATTTATAAACTCTTTTGAAACTTTTTGAAATTTTATGTACTTAATAAATCGCTTGGAAAAAAAACGTTCAGAAATGTAACAAGCGTAAACTAAAATGTGGTACACATGAGTAAATTAAACTTTAATAAAAGATTATTAATTTTTATTATAAAATAAGCAATATAATTTTTTTTTAAAAAGTAATACGATTAAGACTTTTACTTTTTTGGAAAAAATATGATTAACAATAAAAGGCTTATGGCCCAATGTTAATTTGGAACTTTTGTTTATTATTACAAAGATTAATTAGTTAAAAGATTAAGACAATACTTGTTTTTAAATAAAACAACTAAAATGTGTAAATGAAATATAAGTCAAAAGAAATTAAGAATTGGACATGGCCTAGTCTTCTCTTTAATATTAAAGGGTCTATTTATTTATTTTTTAAATTATTTTGTGGGCTTCAGCCCATTTTCACACAGAAAGTATCAAACTACAATATATCATCCGACCATCTTCTCCGGAAGGTTCTCGTCCGATTCTGCACCGGCGAGCTGACGTACTTTTTAACGTCTTTTTGATTTAAAATGGTTCTCCAGTAAATATTATTATACGATTTAAACTTGAAAAGTGGCATAAACGAACTTTTATTTAGTTATCCAAAACTTACCCTTTACTTGTATTCTAATTATTTATAACCCCCACATTTAACAAAACCCTTTCTAAAACCTAATTTACTACTCATTCCACTCAAATATTGCAAAGATGAGGGTCCATTATGCAAATATTACAAAGATGGAAAAAGTGAAAGAAGGAGGGGGTGAACTGAAAGTTTGATGGTTTGAATAAAAAGAAGAAAGTTTGAAGTCCAAATTATTAAAACAAATTAAAATGTGTCCAAAATGTAAAACAAATAAAAGTTTGTTGTCAAAAATGTAAAAGAAAACGAAAGTTTGTTATTTGTTACATCTTTAAGAAATTGGATCAAGATTAATTATATAGTTCAATACATATCGATTGAAGGCAAACGGGCAACAAGCTGCGTCGCTAGCCATTTCTGGATAGCAAAACCAATTCTTTTGAAAACTACATTTGTGGAGCTGAATTACATCTTTTTAACTTCGGAAATATTTGCGCCTCACACTCCAACAGCCTTCACTCAGATACTTGCAGAGTGGAATGGAATCCCATTTCTTCCATTTTCCTCTCACTAAGAATCAACGTCAATATTCCATTTTTCTTCTTTTCACAATCATTTAACAGCAACTCTTATGTATTCACAAGAATCAACCTCCATTTCGATACAACTCTCACACTTGAATCATATTCACAAAGAGCAATCATCATGGGTTGTGTTAAATCGAACCACCAAGGTGAGTATTCCAACTTTCCAAGTTATTTCATGGGTTTTCTTCAATTTTTCTTAAGAATTTTGTATGTAAAATAGATGAATCCTGTGTTTAATTAATGTGTTACGATCCATTCTTACATTTGTGCTTCCGGGAATCTGAACATTTCGCTGAACATGAAATGATTCGACTCAATTCAGTGGTTAATTAGATTTTCAAAGAAAGGGTATTTTCCCATTTGTTCATCTTCCATAATTTTCTTTTTTCATTTTCGCATCATTGTCTTCTGTAAGTTCTAAGTTGTATCAACGATACCTATAAGATAAAATTTAGTAGAAATCTTCATTATTGAAGACCATTTTGTTTAATTAGTTCCAAAATTACAAACTTTTATGCTAATTTGTCAATCTCAAAATGTAATTTGATCAATTGTGTTACTTAATAAATTTGTTTACATTTTCTAGTAACTCCATTACTAGGTATCCGAATAAAGAAACCAGACCCATGGAACTACCATGAAGAAATAACCCGTGAACAGTTTCGAGCAATTCGCAGTGAGTTTTGGCAACATGTTCAAGTTTATGGAGGGCGACAAGGTAATTTTATTGATCAATTTCAAAGAAAAGAAAGTAGGATGCTATATAATAAATAAATAAATAAAAGTACATTGTTATTTTTGTAGAGATTTGGGATGCACTTAGAAGGGCATCCGAGGCCCTAATACACATTGCACAAGCAATAGTTGATAGTTTGGGGATTATCCCTCATGTTACAGACTTGAGGGTGAGCTTTGATAATAGGGGTAAGTTTCTTTTTTTGAGAAAAAAGTAGGATGATATAAATTCTAATTATAATAAAAAGTACGTTGCAATTTTTTTTCTTCACTGATTTTGTGTTTGTTTATAGGTACAAGATACGAGTTGCAATTGTATGTTTTGAGTGAGCTAAGTAATCTAATCGGAGGGTAGATATGAGAAATTTAGAAATGAGCGATGTAGCAATTTAGTATGAAGATGGTATATATCGTGTGAAAGAACTAACTTTGTTTGATTTTGAAACCATAAGGACTACCAGTGTTACCCTAATGAAAGATATCCTTAAGTTGCTACTTTTTGCAAACCACAGAGGTCATTTTTGAAAGTTTGTCTTTTATAAATGTTTATAAATCGAACAAGAACGTGAAAACTTCTTACATAAATAGGTGATTGAATATTTTTAAGACCTTCAAGTATACCCTTCATAAAGGGTTTCGTGGTTGATGTGGCAACACCATATCTATGCTTAATGTTGGGTAGTAGTTATGGTGAATTGTTGTGTATACCACGGAACACCACATCCAATTAATTTCTTTCTTTCTCTCAATCTCTCTCTCTCTCTCTCTCTCTCTCTATAATATATATATATATATATATATATATATATATATATATATATATATATATATATATATATATATATATATATATATATATATTTTATTTAAAAATAAAAAAAGAAGAGAGATATAATGGTGGGTCTCCCATAGGTAGTTGTTGGATGTGATGATGAAGTCACACCTACCACTGTAATGGTTAGTGAATTATTCTCATTAAAATGATAAAGTACTAGCAATATAAAAAGACGATAAAGGGCCTATACAGTACTCAATGCATGGGCTATATAGCCTATACACAATATATGGGCTAAAAAAGACTTTATGATAATAGTAACATATATAGAGACATTTTTGTGATTATTTTGATAACAAAAAATAAAAAATCAATTTTATTAAACATTACAATTTACAAACCTAATTATATCTCGAGTTAAAGTCTAAAAACACTAGTGTTTCCGGTCATTTAGATAGTTTTTTTTTATTATTTTTTTAAAACACGTGGGTAAACAAGAAAAAATAATTTGATCTTATAGATGACAAGAATAGGGATAGGCCAATTTTAGTACAAAGATTGTAAATCGTGTAAATACTTTTTGTTATCACATTTTGTTTAATTTTTCTTCGATATTCTTATTGGAAGTGTGAACAAAATATCATAGTATGACATTTTCTTGGAACATATTTCGATATATGGCATTTTGTTGTTCCATATTTCATAGAAAATGTTAGATTTTAATGTTTTATACTTAAATGTCAAATACCCATGGTATATTATTATAACCAAAATCAAAACCAGAATCTCTAAACAAAACTTATAACTAACGTTATATTGTTATAACCGAATCTAACCGATAAAGTATATGACCCAAGTGTAATATCATTGTATATCCAATATTCATCGTCTCAAAATTTCACAAATCGATAAAATCCATGGTACATCTACCATATACACCATACATTTTCATCAAGAATAGCGAAACAATAACTAACAAAATGTATACACATGATATACAATCTTCATGCTAAAACTATCATTTATCATCAACACGATTACCTCCTTCTTAAAATGCGACCAATTATGTTTGCAGCACCACGGTCCATATTTGTCGGCTCACTCAAAAGGTACGGTGGTAACTCATACCTTGTACCTGTAAAAAGATAAAAGTCAGCTAACTATCCATGTTATTTTTCATGATAAAGACAGAAGGACATTCATGTCTTTTACACAAACAATAGATCAAACATGAGTATTTATCCCATCTCGTTTCATATTATTGGTTGAAACAAGATTGTTCTGATATCCGGTTAATATTAATATCCAATGTTCTAATCTAATCTGTTATGTCATGTATGTGATGTCATGTCCACTAGTGAATATACCTTCATCATCAATGCAAAGTGTCATGTCACCATTTGGATATCTAATGCTATTACTGTCGAGAATTCTTTGTGCATAGGTTAAGTCGCACTCAGCTGCTGCTTCAAGGGCTTCCCAAATTGCTGGAAAACACAAAAAACGAAATAACTTAATTAATTAGTTTGTTTATTAATTAAAGCGGGAAAATGAAAAAGGGTTTAACATTCCGATCAATGGTGGCCGGAAACTACCTGCTCGGCCGGCGTAACGTGGGGCATTACGCCAGAAAGTGGTGCGCATCTCGTGAAGCTCACTCCATGAAACCCGATTGCCCTCGTGTCGCCATGGCCTGGGTCTTCTTAGTCTGTTACCACCACCTTCTGCAAGAACACCGGAAAAATTGATCGGAAAACCCTTTCTATTTCATCGATTCAAGTTAGAAGGAACAAACGATTGAAGAGAATTAGGTTTAATTACGGAATCATGAATTGGAAGAACACCATTTCGTTTAAAAATTTCAAAAACCTCCCAAAAAACGAAGAACGCCAAAATCGAATCACATTAATCACTTCATTTTTGTCAACATATTCAAATACCCAAAACAAATAAGCAAGAGTCGATTGAGATACATATTGCCATCATTTCACGTCATAAAATCATCAAAAAGTTTAAAGAAAAGCAATTGGACGCTTGAAAAATTGGAATACTTACGGCGTTCATCAGCTTCCGATGATTTAGCACAACCCATTACGAATGATCGCTGTTGTGAATCTTCTGATGCAAGGTGTAGTGAAATGGCGTTTGATTCTTGAGAACGCAGAAGAGTTTCTGCTAAAAATTCATGGAAGAAAGAAGTGGGTCTACCAGAATCTGTTTATGAAGAATGATGGAATGATTTAAATCAGTAATCGGCGTTAGAAGAAAATGGAAGAACCCGATGAGTCTAATAGTAACGAAGTCACTCTGCAAATATTTAGAAGTTGTTAGTTTGAAGAGAGAGATGGGGGATTGAGTTGCAAATATTTCGCGGGCATGTATAACGATTGCAACCAAAATTAATTTATATTTATTAATATTAATTTACATTTTTGATAATTTTTTAAAAAAAATATAGAAGCGATTTTATCATTTTTATGACCAATTTTGTATTTTTGATGTTTTTTTTTTACTTTAATTTTGTATTTTCATGTTATTTTCTCAAGAATATTACATTTGTTCATATTCAATGGTAAATAATAATTTTAAAAAAAGGTTTATGGGTCAAGGGATCCGACCCATATTAGCGTCATTCATAAACTATTGCGGAGTTCAAATTATCAAATATTTGCAGTGTCTCCCATTTTCCTTCCTTCTCTGCATACATCATACACAAACCAACTATTGATTCATAAGGGTTGATAAACGGATTCTGGCAGATTCATCTTTCTTTTCAAGAATTTTAGCAGAAGCTTTTGTGCATTCACAAGAATCAAGCAACATTTCAATGCAACTCGCACCCGAAGATTCATAGAGAGATCAATCACAATGGGTTGTGCTAAGTCATCGAATAACAGTAGTGGTCGTAAGTATTCTAATTCTCCAAGTTCTTTCGTAGATTTCAGGATGTGAAAGGATTTAATCGTGATGTGTGTTATATGTGTTTGATCGATTCTTGCATGTTCGAAATCGGTATTTGAAATTGCTGCTAATCATGAAGTGATTTGGGTCAGTTGAGTGGTTAATTAGGGTTTTGTTTATTGTGTTTGATCTTTGAGAGGGGCTTTCTGAACTCTTGGTGTCGCTAATGGCTGTTTTCGTAGGGTAATTGTTTTAATACCATGAATCTGATTTTGGCATTGGGTGGTTTTTTGCATTTAATTTCTTGGTTTTTTGTGGTTCTTCAAATTCATATCAAATCGATGATTTATCTGTTCTAAGGCCATATTGGAAATTGTCATTACTAATCAAAATATGTCTAGTTTTGTTTATCTACAAATTGTTGATGCTAATATCTTTTGGTAATTTAGGTTGATTGTGTTACTTGGTTTATAATAATTCATTATTTTATGTGATTGTTATTGATGGACTTGATCTATATTCTACGTTACAATAAAAATAAAATTGAAAGTACAAAGGTCTTATTCCATAAATATTTTAAAGTACGATGCCTTAATAAGAAAGAAAATGAAAGGTACAATATTGTCACACATAGAAATAAAATTACAATGCTATAATACACAAATATCTAAAAGTACATTGCTATTTCTTGTAGGACGTAGTAGTAGACAAATTACAATCACAAAGCCGATGCCTTGGAGCCACACTGAATCAATCAATCGTGACCAGCTTAACAAAATGCGTGACGAGTTTTGGGACACCACTCCATTTTATGGTGGCAAAAGAGGTAATTTTCATCTCTAATTTTTAAGAAATTTATAAAAGTACATTGACATTTCCTTAATATATTTTTTTTTCTATTGTTGTTATATTTCTTTATTATTTATTAGAGATTTGGGATGCACTTCGAGCAGCTGCGGAGGCGGAGTTACACTTAGCACAAACAATAATCGATAGTGCGGGAATTATCGTTCACGAGCCGGACTTGACGGTTTGCTATGACGAGAAAGGTGAGTTAGACTGCGTTTGTTACATGGGACAGTACTGGACAAACTTTGTACGACTATTTTTATAATAAGACGAGGTGGGCATTTTTGTCTTTTTGCGCTGACAATACACCTTGTCCTAATTTTTTGGATGAGACAAAAGTTGAAATTATTGTCCTATTGACATCAATCACATTCATATTTAATATTTTACTTTTAGTGTGTAATAAACGGGGGGCTTTTATCATTTTTAGGTGCAAGATACGAGTTACCGAAGTATGTTTTGAGTGAGCCAACGAATATGGTCAATGATTAGAGATGAGAACATTTTGGCGACATGGCAGTTTTAACATGAAGTTTGTAGATCATGTATAGATAATTTTTTTACCATGTTATGTTTGATTTTTTCATATTCTTGTTAAAAATGTGAATAAAAATACAGGATTTTGTGTCATGGATATTATCGATATGTGACATTTTGGGTTGAAGGATAATGGATATATACGATATATAGAAAGAAATTTGTCACTTTTAGAAGGATACTATCGATATGTGACCTTGTGTATGCATGAATGATGTAGAAGAAAGAAATTTGTCACTTTTAGAAGGATACTATCGATATGTGACCTTGTGTATGCATGAATGATGTAGAAATAAAATTGTCACCTTTCAAAGAAAAATCGAACAAAAAGACCTTAATAAGCTGAATTATGTATGTTTCATTTAGTCCGTACAAAATGGCTTATCGAGTTGAGCTAAAATAAAAAGTTGGTTTAAAGTATTAAGATATCTATCTACCTTTCTAACAAAAGAATCATAAACATGCCACATGTCATATTCTAAATCTTTATTTTGGCACATGTCACCATTTTAGACTAATATTGTGCCAAATGGCAATTTCTTATACATCTTTTATTCATTTTCTGCTCAAGAGAAAATTAAGGATAAGTTTGGAAATAATTCTCATATTAGTGATTGATACCGTATAGTTATTAAAATTAAAATTTCCGGATATATTGGTTGCATTTTAAAAAATTTCCTTCATTATCCCTTTTAGGCTATATAGTTACCGAATTTCTGGTAAGTTGATCATTTTTCACCCTATTTCCTTCATTATCCCTTTACGTTTATGAGATTAGATACGCCTCATCACAAAACATAGCTTGACGTTTTACATTTCCCTTTCAAGCATCCATATTTTTTTCGAATATATCAAGCTAATTCCACCATTCATCTGCAGAGCAATAAGTCAGATAAGTTAATGAAATTCTTCTCTCTTGATTATTTGTTTTTTATTTTTTTAAATGACTTTAAAAACCCAAATGATGTGTGTTTATTAATTCACTTTGTTCATTGTGTAGGATATTTATGTTTTTGTGTGTTGTATGTGTGTTTTGTGTATGTTTGTGTGTTCTATGTGTTTGTATTAATTCAAATGGCATCAATGTAGTATATAATAAAACAACAATGTAGTTTCAGTTCTAAACCTAATATATCATCATACTTGTTAGATAAATGTTTATAATAGAGGGTTCTTTGTGTAAATGGGTAGTGTGTATATATATATATATATATATATATATATATATATATATATATATATATATATATATATATATATACACACACACACACATTAATATTTTCACTTGATGAATACAATATACAATTACCAAGTTTAACTTGGCATCAGAGCCAATAATCCACTCTCTAAAAATTGGCACCTCCTACCCTAACCCTAATCCAGCCGTCACCTGCCTCCCTGCTGCTACCGCCTACCACCTGCTGCCCACTATCTTTTTCTGCTACTTCTCTTCATCATGACTATTCTTACTGCATTCTCTTTAGCATAAAAGACATCTCACAACTCCCATAAGTTTGGTTTCACCCTTTTTCCTACAAACTATGGATATTGGAAGGCTATGATTCAACCGTTTCTCATCGCCAACAATCTTTTTGGCTATGTTGATGGCACAATCCTATGCCTTGCACCTCTAGTCACAACACCAAGTAAAGAAGGAGATCCCGTTACTACTACATCCAATCCTATTCCTTCAATCTGGATCCCAAATGATGCACATGTTCATATGATACTCATGTCAACTATATTAGAAGCATCATTCCAACATGTCCAAGGTACAACTTCTCATGATCTCTGGCTAACCCTTGAACATGCTTATGCCCCTAACACGTCATCAATGGAATTTCTGTTAAAAACACAATTATTGAAGATACAAATGAAGGGTGATGAGACTTCTGTTGCCTATTTTACTAGAGCACAAGAGTATGCCACTGCTCTTGCTAACATTGGGCAGCCCATGTCAGACAAAGATATTGTTATGTTAGTTGTTGTAGGATTTTAGGATGAGTACAACAGAGTCAAACAAAGTCTTCTTTTCAGGCAGTTTACCATCGTCTTCTCCGAACTTCCTGCACTCTTGGCTAATCATGAGTTTCTGGTTCAGAAACTAGTTTCCGAGGTTCCTCTGGCTCAAGCCTTTGTTGTCAACACAACCACTGGAGCTTCTCTTCTGACAGATACAATTCAGTCCATACACCATCTTGTGTCTCGTCTTGGATTTCAAGTCCAGCCTACGCCTACTACATTATCTACATAGACTCCTCAAGCGTACTACACAAACAACTCTGGATCTCCTAGTAACGGCAGAAACCAAGGTGGGCCTCGTAACCGTGGTGGACGTGGAAATCGTAATCAAGGAGGAAGACAATGAAATTCAAAAAAGTTCAGTTGGGTTTCTAAGCAAAACATCGTGTATGACACTTGTAATAGGTATGGGATTGGTCATATTACATCCCAATGCCCAAACTGCAATCCATCCACGATTCAAGGAAGACAAAAACCATCCGCAAACTATATGGATAATCGCTCAACCACCACCTCTACGTCTTGGCTTCCGGACACAGGCTCTAGCAATCATGTGGCACCGTACATGATAGGTTTCACTTCAACCACATCTTACTATGGTGATGAAAATCTTCATCTTGGAAATGGTAAGGCCCTTCCCATCATTCACATTAGTTTTTCAAAACTTTACTCAACTACCAAAACTTTTCACCTAGACAACATCCTTCATGTCCCTGAGATCAAGAAACATCTTCTTTCTGTCCAAAAATTATGCCTTGATAATCATGTCTATTTTGAATTTCATGTTTCTTTTTTTTTGTTATCAAGGATTCGAATACTCACACTATCCTTCTCACAGGTCCAAGTGATGGTGGCCTTTATTCAATAAAGCTTGCTGCAACTCTTCCACGTCCCAAAGTTGCTTTCTCTACAACTCGTGCAAGCATAACCACATGACACCAATATCTCAGGCATTCTCACTCTCAGATGTTTCAATCTATGCTTTCTAAATATTGTTTACCTGTTTCCAATAAAATCTTTGATTTTTATTATAATGCTTGTCTATTGTCAAGTCTTCTAAACTTAATTTGCAATCTTCTTCTTATAAAAGTACTCATGTTTTAGACCTTGTTTTTTCTGATGTTAGGCTCCCACACCCGTGCCCTCCTTTGACGATCATTCTTATTTTCTTTTATATGTTGATCATTTTTCCAAATTCATGTGGTTGTTTCCTTTAAAACATAAATATGATGTCTTCATTGTTTTTACACACTTTGTAAAAGTGGCTGAACACCAATTCTCTAGTAAACTCAAATTCGTTCAAACTGATTGGGGATGGTAGTTTTGGGAACTATCCAACCTTTTCTCTTTAATCGGTGTCATTTATCGTATTTCGTGCCCTCATACTAGCGAAGAAAATGGAATCGTTAAAGACATCACCGTCACATTGTGTTAGGTCACATTTTGTTGGTTTGGGCTAGGCATCCATCTGTATAGGTCTTGTTAGTGTTTGTTTGTGTATTTTAGGGTGTTTACAGTTGGGTGAACCGAAAACATGTTGTTTTCGGTTCAAGTGGTGTTTACGGATGCAAACTGTTTGCGGTCGTGAACCCGTTTGCAGTTTACTGTTCAATATAAATAGGTGCCAGTCTTGTCAGAAGTGTTAACGGTTGTATGTGTGTGTTCCATTGTACCTGATGTTTACGGCTAATAGAACGTGTGCAATTTGGATCAATTCTGCTTCTACTCCTTCTTGTTTTCATTGTTTATAGCTTATTCAAGTGTTTGATCACTAGTTGGTTCCAGATTTGGGGACTTACACATTGTCGAAACCGGTCTCACCCTCATGACACAATCTCATGTTCCTCAGCGTTTTTGGCACTTTGCCTTTGAAACCGCAGTCTACCTCACAAATCTTATGCCCTCCCGATCCAACTCCACCATCTCTCCGTTTGAAATTCTATTTAAACACAAACCCGATTTCTCTTTCCTTCATGTCTTCGAATGCCAATGCTATCCTCATCTTCGATCGTATAATTCCAATAAAATGGATTCTCGATCTATCTCTTGCAATTTTCTTGGCTATAACACTCTCCATCACAACTATCGATGCTTTGACCCTCGATCCGAGCGTATCTGCATTGCTCATCATGTTCGCTTCAATAAATATTCGTTTCCATTTTCTACACCATCACCCAACTCCTCACCCACCACACCATCAAACCCCCATATCTCATTCTATCCGACATCCACACATATTCCTACACCTATCTCCACTACACCCATTATCATTCCAACTAAAACTTACTCGCGTCGCCATAAAGCTCCTAAACCTTCACATCAAGCTTCCTCATTTGATCGCTTTGCCACATCTCAAAACAACGAAAATGAACCCCAAAACAGTCTCATCACCCGTCAAACCAATCCCACCTGCCCTCAAAACAGCCCCGACAACCCTCCAAATAGTCTTGACAGCCCTGAAACCTAACCCAATAGCACCAAAACCAACCTTACTGAGGCTAACAAAGATTGTCATTGGCGTAAGGCCATGGCTGATGAATACTCGACACTACTATGAAATGACACCTGATCATTAGTTCCTCGTATTATTGGTTCTAATATTGTAGGTTGCAAATGGGTCTACAAGATCAAGCGGGATAAACATGGGACGATTCAACACTACAAAGCGTGTCTTGTTGCAAAAGGTTTCAAACAGTAATCAGGAATTGACTACACGAAGACATTTAGTCCAGTGGTGAAATCCACTACCATCAGAGTTGTTCTCTCTCTTGCGATTACAAAACAGTGGCCTCTCTGACAACTTGATTTCCAAAATGCATTTTTACACAGTGGCCTAAAAGAAACAGTGTATTTAGAACAACCTCAAGGATTTATAGACCCTCACAAACCGAATCATGTGTACTGTAACATCCGGAATCTCAGGTACATGATTTTTGAATATTTATTTTTGAAGTTTATAGAGTGACTCGACGAGTTGGTGTTACGACTCATCGAGTCGTATCGCGAATGGCCACGTGGGTTTAGTGATCTACTCGACGAGTCCGAGAGGTGACTCGCCGAGTAGGCGCTGGAATGAGAAACCCTAAATCTCCGGGTTTGGGACCTATTTAAAGGCACTTATAGCCTCCTTATGCGGCCACAGTTCACAAAGAGAAACCCTAATCCTGCCCATTCATTGTGTAGAGAGAGAAAGAGAGAGAGAGAGAGACCATATTAAGCATTCTTGTGCATCTTTGGAGGAGGATTTGAGGAGCATTGTGGATCTAATCAAGGAGAGGCTGTGGATCTAGTGTTCTTCTATCATTAGCATCTATTCACAGGTAAAAAGCTCTCACCTTGGCCACATATTTCGTTAGATCTCATTTTTGGGAGTTTTTAGGGTTTTCTTCCAATCATCTTGTGCCCTTGAGTTATTTGAGCATGGTTTGAGGTTAGAACCTCATATCTGGACTATAGGAGGCCTTGAGAGTCCAAAGATCCAAGCTTTATTGAGCTAGGGGCAAACTCATGAGAATCTAACCTTTCTTTGGAGCTTGTAATGGCGTTATGGAGCAAATATGCCATGCATGAACGTAAAGATCGAAGCTTTATGTGACAATCGAGCCTGGGGAGTCTAGATCTAGTATTTGGAGTGATAGATCTACCCTAAAACGTCTGAATGAGAGTATAGAATGGACGAACTCGCTGAGTCCATGAGCTGACTCGACGAGTTGCTTAGGGTTTATCCCGATAAGTCTGATCATGCTGTAACTCGTCGATTTAACGGGTCAACTTGACGAGTAGAGTTGGTTTTCATAAGGTCTCTGAAGGAACGATAGGGACTTGACGAGTCCTCCTGACGCACTCGACGAGTTGGATCAACATGGACTGTTGACTCAAGTTTGACTTCGGATGACTTTTAGAGTTTTGAGCAAATGTGAGTAACTGAGACGATGAAGGGGTAAAATGGTCTTTTACCCTTACCAAGAGTTAAAAAGGGGTTAATATGAGTTTATTAGAATTGTGGTCTAATTAGAGATAATCATCACATGTATTAGGTGGAGGCTAGATCGGTGATTCGTGTACGAGGTGTATTAGCTTACTTGTTTCGAGGTGAGTCTTCTCACTATACTTTATCTAGAGTGGTATCTGTGTGTGACCAGAGGGTCTTATGTGTTTATTTGAGTACTGTGATATTACTGCATTATGTCTGTAACTCGTCGATTTAACGGGTCAACTTGACGAGTAGAGTTGGTTTTCATAAGGTCTCTGAAGGAACGATGGGGACTTGACGAGTCCTCCTGACGCACTCGACGAGTTGGATCAACATGGACTGTTGACTCAAGTTTGACTTCGGATGACTTTTAGAGTTTTGAGCAAATGTGAGTAACTGAGACGATGAAGGGGTAAAATGGTCTTTTACCCTTACCAAGAGTTAAAAAGGGGTTAATATGAGTTTATTAGAATTGTGGTCTAATTAGAGATAATCATCACATGTATTAGGTGGAGGCTAGATCGGTGATTCGTGTACGAGGTGTATTAGCTTACTTGTTTCGAGGTGAGTCTTCTCACTATACTTTACCTAGAGTGGTATCTGTGTGCGACCAGAGGGTCTTATGTGTTTATTTGAGTACTGTGATATTACTGCATTATGTCTGTGCAATTTATGTTATGTGTATTTAGAGTTACAGAGTTAGGGCCGGAGGGTCCACATAGTTAGGACCGGAGGGTCCATCAGAGTTGTGGGACTAGAGGGTCCCACTGAGACACATTGACCGGAGGGTATTATAGAGTTATAGCCTCAATTGGCTAATGTGTTGTATGTGGTATTTTGGAGAACTCACTAAGCTTTATGCTTACCGTGTTATGTGTTATGTGTTTCAGGTACCAAACCACTAGATCTCATTCTTGGGACCAAAATGAACAAAACCACTAGATCTCATTCTTGGAGTGGTACCAAACCACTAGATGTCATTCTTGGAGCAAGTCATAGCTCCTGGAGTGGTACCAAACCACTAGATCTCATTCTTGGGACCAAAATGAACAAAAAACTCATAAATGCTAGATCTAAGACATCCATGATCAAGTTCATAGCTTTTTACCTCAAACAAGTAGGAAATGAAGCCCATAATCCAGATCCATAAGCTCTTCCTTGATCCCCATCCTTTCACCAAGATCCATTTTCTTGGAAATGGATCAAACACACCAAAAATGGACACCATGAGCTCAAAATACCATCATGAAGGTTAAAGATCGATTTCTAGGGTTTTGAGGACTTGGAGGCTGGCAAAGAGGCCAACCCTAAGGACTAAATGTGTTTATATAGGGTCTAATACCAAATATTAGGGTTTTCCTCTAACCCTCGTACGCCCCGCGTACTGTTGGATTAGGTGTCTAAGCCCATAACTATAATTGGTATGTACTTGACCCGATAATCGCATGGTCCTTTTGGGTTGGCTTCACCAGAGCAATTTGATAGGATGGATATTTGAGAAAGACGTTATTTGTGATTTATTAATATATTATAAGAATAATATATTAATTGAGAAATCATATTATTTAATTGGTATTGATCAAGATTTAATTTGGAATTAATTTAGTGATAAAAAGGGACTGATTAAATTTACAGGGACTGATTAGGTAAATCAGCAATACTTATAGTTTGGGCCAATGATCCATGTTGACTAGGGATGGACTAAATCTATGTAAATTCGAGTATTATGTAAGAAACCGTAAGGATTCCACATTATAAATTGAACCCCTAGCCTTCCCAAAGTCGGCCAATCACTTCAAAAGTGAAACCCTAGCCGATTTTGGTGTTTCCTAACCTCTCTCTCACAATCCTCCTCTTGCTTTTGGTGTTTGTGACTTATTTGAAGTACCATGTTTGAGGTACTAAGCTCTTGAAAGGCCAAGTTCTACAAGCTATAACAAAGAGGTATTCATCTAACTTGTTTTATGTTGTAAATCTCAAAATTGTATGCTAGTTAAGGTTCATGCTTTGGACAATATGAAAATTGCATGTATAACTTGAGAAAACTTATATCCAAAACATTAGGGTTGTATGTGCACCATATGATTGTTATAGTGCTCAAAACCCTTCAGTGGTATCAAAGCTTAAGGTGTTTTCTGTTATATTGATGCATTGGTTAATTGTTCAAAGTAGAAGCAAACTGAAATCTACTCTCTGACTGGTGGACTCAACGAATCCTATGAAGGAACTCAACGAGTCGAGCCAACTCGACGAGTTTGATCATCTGTTGGCAGATTTTCGGGGGTTTTTTTTTTCTAGATTTGGATTAGGATCATTACCACAAACTGTTTTGACTAATAAAAATCGTTTTTTTATGATCAGGTAATGATTATCCTCATCTAATTGAAGTATGATTGTTAAATTTTGAGATAATTACTTGTTTATGTGATAAATTAATTGTTTATAGAATTTGATGTGAATTATCTTTCTATATGAAATTATATTAGTTCAAATTTTGTGATATAGATAAATTATATGATTAATTTAATTGTTATCAAATTTGATCTAAAAGGTTTTGAAAAGTTTCAAAACTTGCCCTCAAGTTTTGGAATTTAAAATTTAATTAAAAGTTTTAATTTTGAAATATTAAATTCTTAAACCCTAGTATTTTGAAAAGTTTTAAAAGAGCACCTCGTGGTTTTGTAATATAAACTTGATTATATAGCTTTAATTTTGAAATCTTAAATTTAGAACCTTGATATTTTGAATAATTCAAATTTCACCCTTATGGTTTTATTAAATTAATTAAGTGTTTAATTAAAAGAGAGAATTAATAAATCCATAATGACATGGTTTAAATTTAATTAATTTAAGAGTCTGATTTATTAATAGATTAAACCATCTAGTATTTTAAATGTATAAAATACACCCTTATACTATATAAAATTAAAAGTTTAATATATTATATATGTATAAGTAAAATTCAGTCTTATCGTTAGTTGGCCTCATTCACGAAGTTGGTCTAAAAGAGGGTATAAGGAAATTGCCTATAAAATGGTGATTGAATGGGTGTCCACTCTCACACACTGCTTCCTTGACTAGTGGAGGGTCGTTAGCGGAACAGGTAGGATAGAACATTGATTCTCATTAAAAAGTATAATGATAAGTATACAAAGTAACTAAATGTTTTATAAATTCCCAAATCTTAGTTACTTTAGGAAAAATGTGAATTTTATGTTAACCCATGAAATTGCACATTGCACCTTATTGGTCATTAGTGGAGCGTGTGTGGTTAACCGGCACACTAATATGAGACTAATGAAGGATGGCAATAAGTAGCTTGTAGGTTATCATAGATCAATGGAGCGTATGTGGTTAACCGGCACATTAATTAGGTGATATATGACTTCGAGAGTACCAAGCTAATTTGCATCGTTATTCACACCTTGTTTGTGATCCTCGATATCCCAATCACAAACTTGAAGGGAATAATCAAGATTAAATATGTCATTGAAAATTTCAATGAATCTCAAAAGATCTAGGAGTTTCATATAAAAAACCTAATTCGTTTAAAATTTCGTTATCGTGGTGGAATTGGTAAATCGTCATTTACCTACCGACAAATAATTTACAATTGGATTACGACATCCATGTTCCGAATTGTAAAATTATTGTGTTGGGTCCTAGCCATAATATTTCATTTGGGAGTTATATTAAGGATTGAATCAACTAACTTGAATTTCACCCTTGTAGATCTCTTGTTCAGACAACTATGATATTCCCGAATATTTTGGAAAAAGCTTTCCTCATGAAGATGACGTTCCACGTTTTGATCGAGAAACTAGAAATCATACTTCACTTCCTTCACCTCCTCTAATAATTATCCCTGACCCACATGTTCTTCAACTTGAAAAGTTTAAGGTCACTCAAGCCTTATTGGCAAGCAAACACGAAGATGGAAAGTCTGTATGTGCTCACGTTTTGGAGATGAAGTTGCATATTGATAGGTTGGGAATGTTGGGTGTCATTTTCCAGAGGAAGTTGGCTATTGACTTGGTTCTTCAATCACTTCCCGAGTCGCATGGTCAGTTTGTTAATGACTACCATATGACAGATCATGACGTGACCCTTATTGATCTTACATATTTGCTAATTGTTGTTGAATCAGCAATGATTTGGTGCATTGGTCAAGCAAATTTGATTGGAAGATATGCATCCCAAATTTCCATGGACCCAAACAATGACAAAGGAGATAGTCCAGAAATGGTTTCTTCTCCCAAGGGAGAAAAATCGGCCTTGATCAAAAAGTTTGATCATAAGAGGAAGGACGAGTCTGAGATAATCCCATGTGCCATTCCAAAAGATTCTGTTTGTTTATATTGCCAAAATAAAGGGCATTGGATGCAAAGCTGCCGTAGGATTGAAGAAAAGAAAGGAAGCTTAAAGGAAGAGTGAGCTGAGTCTGGTCGCGACGAGATGGATTCCGATCGCTTGGTTCGATGATCAGATTTTTGAGCTGCTGTTTAAGAGTTATGATAGATTGCTTAGGGATATTTAGTAACATAATTTTCATTTGTAATTGCATTGTAAGGACAAGTTTTCTGCATTTTATAAATAAAGAAAAATTTTGATTTTGTCTTACTTTATATTTCCTTGCAATGACATTTGTGAAAATTGGTGTTTATATATTTTTAGCAATAGATTTGATTCTATTGTTAGTGGTAATGTCATAATTTACCAAATAAGGAAAGGTTCTTATCAACCAAGTTTCAATTGGACAGAAACTTGGAATCGTACAACTTGTATTATATGATGAATGAGAATCTTAATCTTTGGGAAATTAAGACTAATTTCTTGTTCACATGTAGATGTGAGTCAAGTAATGGACTAGGAAATGTAGTACACATTGTTGTGCACTAGTCAAGTCCGCCATAAAGAACGATAATACTATTCTTCATGATTTACTAAAAATTTAGTAAATATGGTTATGCTTACAAGATTAAGTGTGATTCTGAATCATTGAAAAAGTTTCAATGAATAACAGATTGAATAAGAAGAATCAATTAAGCAGAAAGATAAAAGTTTCTCCAATCTGAAAGGAAATGAGAGTACTTGAGCATTGTGTTTTATAATAATC
This sequence comes from Lactuca sativa, assembly GCF_002870075.4. Taxonomy (NCBI): domain Eukaryota; kingdom Viridiplantae; phylum Streptophyta; class Magnoliopsida; order Asterales; family Asteraceae; genus Lactuca; species Lactuca sativa. The sequence goes on along the minus strand of NC_056629.2, from coordinate 35,405,928 downwards.
CTTATGATATGGAACCATGTCACAATTGATCCTCTAAGGACACTTTAGTGCATAAGTATGACTAAGAAGAGGAATCGAGAATTGTTGAAATGGTTAAAACAAGAAAGATGTGTCGTACTTCCTTCCGAAAATCAAGTCTTAGATTGTGCCTTGAGTGACATAATCTGAAGAAGGTTTATAACACTCATAAAATGTGGAGTAGAAATGTTTCTTACTCTTGCACATTTGGAATTGGTAGTTGTGATGTTTTGGATAAAACAAAGACCAATTGTATGAAGTGTTTTTTCTTCATAAGAACCCGCACTAACTCTTGAATATTTGTTTGTCAAGGAATGTTTCTTGACAAAGGAATCTTATATGTCGAGAGGTCAGTGAGAGTCTTAATGGTCTTGAATAGCTTCAAGAACTAATCAAGAATAAACGTATCGTTTATCACTAGCACATGACTTGAGGTTTGTAACCTATCGTGTTGACATATGCTCGTTTCTGTGACCATTCCAGTTAAGTTAACTATGCATGTGAGTCCTATGAGTTCTCATCTGATTGCATAAGGCAAAGCACCTTGATCAATGAAAGTACATTGACCAATATAGGTGAGCTGCTCAACAATCTGAAAGCAATGGTAGGCCCTTGTGCTGCCAGAAGGCAAGAAAGCAAGATTGAACAAGTTCAGTCCATATGAGTTTGAATTTATCATAGACCTTATCTTATGATAATTGTTGGAAATGACAGATTCACATGGATGGGAACACATACACCATAAAATCCAAGTGACATAAGGTTTCTCTCCGCTTCATGAAAATGTTTGTGAGGAAACGCTTTCACTAAGTAGATTTTGAGGAGATAGCAGTTATGTTCATTGCGTTCTCAAATTCGATTATGATTACGACATCCCTCTTCATAGTTCAAATTGTGAGAAATAGAAAAAGGTTTAAAAATTTGGGACTTATTGCTATAAGTTTTAAAATAGTTTAGACACACATATGAGCTTTCTAATGAAAGATGTATAAGGTTGAGAAGCCTAGATAAAGTCTTATCGAAGCATCTTGTATCAGAAATCTGGATTTTGGTAAGAAAGTCAATAAGTATTGATTTCTAGAAGTCCAGCTAATTTCTGGGTACATGTCAAAGCTAGTGGGAGCATAATTTTTATGTTAGTAAGAATAATTATTATGCTAGTGGGAGCATAATCGTTATGATGAGTGTTGCAAGGTAGCAATGCTGTTTACAGGAAACAAAGTTTTAATTTGCAAAGGTGAAAAGTTTGAAAAGTTGTTTCGCTATAGAAGGATTTAAGGGAGAGGTAATCATACTTCATTTCAAATCTAAAAGCTTATATTGAAATTTTAATAGACTTTGTCATAAGTGTCATGTTGAAATGTTTCAACATAAGAAATTCTATATATGAAATATCATAACAAAAGACAGGTCTAGTATCATGTCTTTATGTAAGACATTATGAATCGTATCTCATATGCTTCGGGTATAGGATCGATTGCATATGCTATAATATTCGCCTGTTTTGATTTCTCAAATGCCTAGCGCATTAAGAGGGAAAAAGAACCAGAACTGGATATGACTTAAGTAGTTGAACAACTATCAAGGACGATCTAAGGTTCGCTAAGGATTGGTCGCTTGTGGGTAGTTGGAAGTATGGTAATGAATGGACCATATTGACTTTATTATGAATATATAGGATTCTATTAAGAATGAATCATTGTATGGCAAATATGGAAATGTTTCCATAATGGGAGTTGGATATTAAGAATCTATGTGTAGGCTAGAAACTTTTATGCAAGAAGGATGTTCAAAGGAACGTACTTTGAATTTGAGACTTCACATCCATGGAATTGTTTAATTATCAATATCTAATGGAAAGTTTTGTAATTGGCAAAGTCTCTATGACTTTGGTGCCTTAACATTACAAAAGGGATCATTGCATGATAGCTTAGAATCTAACACATTCTAATAGTGGAAGAATTTGGTATTCTTACACTTATGATAAGGATTTGGAATTGTGAAATGTGCATCATTGGAAATGTGTTCAATTGATCTATTTCATAAAGTGAGGACCATAGGTAAACATAGTGCGCGTGCTTGGAGCATAGGATAACTATTGTTTTAATTCAAGTATTAAGTTGGTTAGTCGAAACATTATGCAATGAATAATGTGTAATCAATATGGTGATTAAATAATAAGTGTTTTTATTTATATCAAAAGTATTGAGACCATATTGGACTGGATTATTCTTATGTTTCACTTTGCATGTTTTACTTCCCGAATAATAAGATTATTCAAACATCCACAATCAATCATACTTTGGAAGTAAGTAATGAGGAAAGACTGTCATGAATCCGACTGTAGATCGTCTAAGTGTTTAGACATAGCAAAAGTTCGCTGCAGTGTTCATGAGTGCTCCTGAAATAGGATTTGAGTATTGGATTAAACCCACACTCATCTGAATCACTTCATGGATTTTATCACGAGTGATTGTGAGACGATAATATCTTATATTCTTGAAACGGAGACATATGAGTTGTAGTTTACAAGTCGGTTGCACATTGATGATACGTAAACCCACTAGTAAATTGGTGTTATAAAAAGTATTATTGTGTGTGATTTGATGAGTAAATTGAGCAAGCATATGAGTTGACGTTTATCCGTTCTTTTTACCCAATGTGGGATAAAAGCGATATCTGTGGGCCCCTCGATGATTTAGTGATGACACTCTAAGTGCTTGGCCAAGCCTGGACTAAGTTGATGTGTTCAATTGTGGTATGATTGTCAGTCATCATAAGTCGGAAATGGGGAAAAACACATAGACAGAGAGAATGATTATAATCCATGTCTCAATCCATACTATATCTTGTAGAAGGGTGAAATACGTGATCCCTTATCTAAAGGATGCATTATTGACTAGGTTAGAGTTCGACCATGGCTTTTGAGAGCTACGATTGCTAATCGGATTTTGAAGTTACATTGGAAGTTATAGTTATTAGACTTGTCTAAGTGGGAGACTGTTGGATTAGGTGTCTAAGCCCATAACTATAATTGGTATGTTTGACCCGATAGTAGCATGGTCCTATTGGGTTGCCTTCACCGAAGCAATTTGAAAGGATGGATATTTGAGAAAGAGGTTATTTGTGATTTATTAATATATTATAAGAATAATATATTAACTGAGAAATCATATTATTTAATTGGTATTGATTAATAATTAATTTGGAATTAATTTAGTGATCAAAAGAGACTAATTAAATTTGTAGGGACTGATTAGGAAAATCAGTAATACTTATAGTTTGGGCCAGTGATTCATGTTGACTAGGGATGGAATAAATCTATGTTAGAGTCCATGGAGAGTTAGTCTAAAGGGCCTATCATATGGATTATTGGAATACTTAAAGGCTTAAGTAGATTAGGGTTTTATGTAAGAAACCCTAAGGATTCCACACTATAAATCGAACCCCTAACCTTTCCAAAATCGGCCAATCACTTCAAAAGTGAAACCCTAGCTGATTTTGGTGTTTACTAACCTCTCTCTCACATGCCTCCTCTTGCTTTTGGTGTTTGTGACTTATTTGAGGTATCGTGTTTGAGGTACTAAGCTCTTGAAAGGCCAAGTTCTACAAGCTACAACGAAGAGGTATTCATTTAACTTGTTTGATGTTGTAAATCTCAAAATTGTATGCTAGTTAAGGTTCATGCTTTGGACAATATGAAAATTGCATGTATAACCTGAGAAAAATTAGATCCAAAACATTAGGGTTGTATGTGCACCATAGGATTGTTACAGTGCTCAAAACACATCACGTACGAGGTTCTACACCCTCGATACAACCTTCACAGTATGCTACGTGTACCCTGCACTACGCCTTGTGTACCACCCATCGCATATGTACGCCCCACGTACTTTCCAGGTACACCCCGCGTACTCGGACTTCCCTTCAAACCCTACACATTCCGAAGACCATAACTTCTTTAATACACATCTGATTCCAACGATCCATATATCCGTGAAAAGGTAACAAGAAGCTCTATGCTTTAATCAACTCGTACGTGCCTTACCATATCCCGATTAAACATCCATTTATATAGAAGCCCAAGTTGACAAATTAACAAAATACCCCTTTTACTCTAAACACCAAATGAGTACCCGAATCATCCAATATACATCATCCACCTACAAATGAGCCCAAAACTAACTTCTTGAAGGATTTTAAACCTGCTAATACCCAATCCTTGATCACCACCCTGAAATGAAAACGATCTGAAACAGGATATTACAACTCTCCCCCACTTAAATTAGATTGCGTCCTCAAAATCATTCCTTACCATTCCCGACACGCCAACCAACCTGAGCAAAATGGACACCACCTCGAGCATATCCCAGCCTTCCCCAACACAACTGAAACCATCCCTCGTAGGGCTCCCCAACCTGTAGATGAACGAATCCTTTCACTTCCTGAAGATAACCCCTTTCAAAATAACCATATCAACTCATACTAAGACCTAAAGTCTCGAGATGGTCTGACTCCCTGGTAGACCGCCATACTGAACCATTGCTAAATCCATCCCACTTAATTTCCCAACTGACTACTCAACTTCTGATACTTGAGATTCCAATAGAAGACATGACCACCGACCAATTATCCTAACAGAACACTTATACTTGACCGGAGGCTCAAATAATCCTTAAAGTAGGAGACTTATCCCTGTAACGGTTTGACTCATATGAGAGCTGCACAATAAGGTCAAATAATTTACTCTGAGATTATCCAATCCCAACTGCAAGTGACCTAACATCTTCTCCAAATAACAAGCTACTCCATACACAAGCTCCAAAACCATAAGACTTTCCTGACTTATCTGGATGCCCTTCACCAATAAAACCAATCCAATAGACAATCACAAGAGATTGATATTTCATCAAAACTGAATCCATTCATTATCCTTAAACCCTTCGACTGATGCCTCAACATATAAATACCCCAATCCTTATTCCACTAAAATGAAAATCCCACACAAAACACTTTCAATACCCGACTCGAGATTTCAACCAAAACCAACCCAATGCTTAACTTATAACCCAAGATCCACGGATCTGCACTTGCATATCACCCAATACCTTCTGATAATGACAACCCCTTGCAGCCTTGATAGACCGAGGTATAAAGGTTCCTAACCATCGCCGAGACTACCAATCTCACACCTGGTCCAACCAACAGGTTCCCAAGAGTCCAAATAACAAGGCTACCCAGCCTATAAACCCCTCCGCGCCACACACTGACCACCCACTTAATCCAGCAAATCAAGATCCAAAATCTTGACCCAACGGTCGGTACCAAGTCCCTCTTGCATTGCTATGATCACACGAGCCTCGCCCACGGGTCCCACCCAACTAGACCACGGAGCAGACTTACTCACGAGTCCCACCCGCCTAGAGCTACACAAGCCTGACTCTGCCTTGGACCCCAATGGTCCTCAACCCAGAACACAGAAATACTCCCCGAGAAGTCTCTTAATGATTTGTATTAAAACTTAATTAGAATTAACAGGCTATGCCTCATGTTTCTTGACGATGATGACTATATCCAACTCAATTTTCCTCTCATAAAGATTTGATATGTTCTTTTAAGGAACTAAAATGCCAAGTGTGATTAATAAAATCCATGTGATTTTATGTTTTAAAAAATCAAATAAGTAGGGTAAGAGCTATAGTCGATTAAAGAGGTTAAAATGATACATTTTTGGAAACTTCTCTAAAAGTAGATAAAATAGTTTGAGAGACTAAAAACAGAAAAATGAAATAGTTAGTTGTTCATTTCATAACATTTTCCCTTAATTTTAACCAATATTACATATTATACCCGATTAAAAAGGGCAAGATGTAACATCTTGTTTCAGATCGTTCGTGATTAGGGTTCGTGGGCTGCAACCCGGGCATAAGGAAGCCTCAGGGCTGCGACGAGTTGCTAGAAACGTAGGGCTTCTCGTCACCTTTACATAGATATGAGGTTAATTGGAAACAAATTTATATCGAGGAATCTATGGGCGTTTGAAGTTTTGTCAAGATAGGTCCCTTATTTGAGAGAGGTGGCAGCTGAGTACGCTGGGCATATGTGTGAGTACGCTTAGCGTACTCATGTGCGTGACTTTTAAGCGGAGCCACCTAGTACACTAGGCGTACTAGGCTTAGAGTGAAAACCCTAAATGAGGGGGTGTCCCTATATAAAAAATAAGATGGCCTCATTCCTGGCCACCATCCTCAGATAATCAACCCTCTCAAACCCTAATCCTCGTTCTTGAGCTTGTGTGTGTCCATTTGAGAGCATTTAAGTGATTTTTGTGTGTTCTTGGAATGAAGAAGGAGCTTTGAAGAAGAAGGAGTGGGAGTCCAGGCTATAGATCTAAGTACATCTGTGTTGGGAGCTTCATTTGGAGGTATAAAGCTCAAAGATTTCTCATTCTTTTGTTTTGTGCATCATGTTATACCATTTTAGGGTTTTGGTCCCAAAGTTGCAGGCTTTATGAGAAAATGAGCTCCAGAGATTATGAGCAGCTCCTTTAAGTGTCTTTAGGAGTATAGTTTCATAAAAATCGAGACTTGGACGTTTGAATCAACCCATGCATGAGATATGAGCATTTTGAGATAAGAGAATGAAAGTTTTGGGTGTTTGTGACTTAATCAGCCATGCAAAGGCTTAAAGTCACAGACTTTATGGAGTAAGAGCCTCAAGGGAGTCCAGATCTGTGATATGAGCTAAGGTCTTAACGGGTTAAGACCAAGAAAGTAAGAAAAGCCATATCCTAGTATGCCCCACGTACTGGGTTGGTGTACCCGATCAGATTTCGTGCATGCTTATGTATGCTGAGCGTACCAAGGGAGGTACGCCCTGCGTAACCTCGCTGTGGGCTTTTTGGGCTAAATCTTATTTTGGGCCTTAAGGGTTGGGCATGGATCTTTGGGCTTGTGTACTAGAGATTTTGAGTAGAGAAATATTATATATATGCCTTGGGCTCTTGTGTTGGGCTTGTCGCTTGGACTTAAGAGTCGGGCCTCGGGAGAGCCCATTTATTATTAGGCCTTGGTGGGTCCAATGAGTTTTAGGTTATTGATGGGCTAGTGTGGACTACCTTTAGACCTAAAAAGTGAGGATTTAGAATTAGATCTTAATTGGGTAATTGTGGATTTTGGTCCGGTGTTAGAGGCTGGTGCAGCAGCAACATCTATAAGAGCTGTTCATCGTCTGGGGTGAGTCTTCTCACTATACTTTACCTAGAGTGGTAACCTTTGTGTGACCGGAGGGTGTTATGTGCTTATATTGAGTATTTTGATATCCTGCATTATGTCTTTTGTAACAGCCCGGTATTTCAGGTATTGATTTAAAACTATTTTTGGGGACATTTTAGGAAGGGACTCGGCGAGTTGGTGCCTGACTCGCCGAGTAGGACCACAGGCTTGGTCGCGGATGCGCGACTGGACTCGACGAGTCCAGATATGGACTCGGCGAGTCGACGCTGTTCAGCAGAAACCCTAGCCGTTTAGTTTGGAGCGTATATAATGCCTCTTAGGCCGTCACTGTATGTTTTTTGGCCGATTGTGAAGCACCTAGCATCTGTGGACGATTAGAGGTGAAGGGAAGGCTATTGGGGACCTTGAGGAGATTGTTAGACAAGAAGAGGCAAGGTTTTGGTCAAAGGAAGATCAAGAGGATTGAGTTCTGAAGGTTGGGGACACAAGGATCACGTTCTTCAGGTAATACTCGGCCCATTTCTGTTGTTTTGATGGTGAGCACGAATCTAGGGTTTATGAAACCCATTTGGTGATTAGATAGATTATAATGTTGTTACCAAGCGTTTAAATCCCAGTAATAGTATGTTAGAGGTCCAGGAAGTCCCATGTATATATATATATCGGAACCATGCGGATTACAGGAGGCAGTTGATCGACTGCATGGCATGGACTCGCCGAGTTGTTCTTCAGACTCGGCGAGTAGCTTGAAGACTCACTGGGACTCGCCGAGTTGTTCTTCAGACTCGGCGAGTATCTTGAAGGTTCACTGGGACTCGCCGAGTTGTTCTTTAGACTCGGCGAGTGGAGTCGGGGTGGCCCCGCGATTCTTCCACGAGGATCTCGTCGAGTCAGGAGGGATACTCGACGGGTAGAAAGGGGAACAACAGGGAAGTTGGGGAGGACGTCTAGACTCGCCGAGTCGCCTTTGCACTCGACGAGTCAGGTCAAGTTGACCGTTGACCAGAGTTGACCTGCATGTAATTTCGTAGGGTCAGTTGTCTTGTTTGATAAGATTGTTGATAAGGGTATGTGGTATTATAGGGAGTCTGCAGTTTGGCGGATTGAGTGCGAGTAGTTTCAAGAGTTCTAGCCTACATACTACGAGGTGAGTTTTCTCACTATACTCCACCCGGAAGGGTTTGACTGTGAGACCGGAAGGTCGTGTATGATATGTGTTATTTATGTTATAAATAGAAAGATAGATGCTATGCAAAATATGTATGTTTATGTGGGCCGGAAGGCGATATTTTATGTGGCAGAAAGGTCAGGTATGATGTATGTGCTACGTGTTATGTGTGTTAAGTTAAATGTATTATGTGTTGTAAATATACTGTGGGCCGGAAGGCAATATGATACGGGCCGGAAGGCGATATGTCATGGGCCGGAAGGCAATTATGTTACGGGCCGGAAGGCAATGTATTGTGGACCGGAGGGTCAGGGCCTGGAAAGGCGTATGCGTATAAGTCGTATACTGGGGAACTCACTAAGCATTTATGCTTACAAGTTGTATGTACGTGTTTCAGGTACTAGCGAGAACCGTGGGAAGGCGCCGGCGTGACGCGTACACACTGCCATTGTTGGAGATCTTGGGAATCCTTTAAATTGTATTTTGAAATGAAATTTGGAATAAATACTATTGTTGAGTGAAATTGTCTTATTTTAAATGAAAATTTTATTTGGAAATTTGAGCTGTTACATCTTTGTGATTTATGCTGTGTATTATTCTGAGCTTACTGAGTTAGGACCGGAGGGTCCACCCAAGTTTTGGGACCGGAGGGTCCCACTGAGACACATTGACCGGAGGGTCTTATATGAGTATAGCCATGAGAGGCTAATGAGATATGTGTGGTATTTTGGCGAACACACTAAACTTCGTGCTTACTGTGTTATGTGATATATGTTTCAGGTTCTTCTCAGGATCACGGGAAGATGCCGGCTTGATTGTACAAACCAGAGAAAGAGTTATGTTGATGATCCGGGATTATTAATCAAATAATTATGGAATTGCGTTTTGTAAATTAAATAAATGAGATTTTTGTGAAATGTGTTATGAGAATTATGTGATTTTAAAATGAAAAATTTGTTTGAAAATTTACGGTGTTACACGAGAGCTGCAGTTCATATAGTTGCATGGAAAGAGCTACGGGTCAAGGGAGGTATATGTGGTACTTCCATAAACGTTGTTCCACCCTTTGCGGTACCACATGAATGTGTGCATTGAGTTGCTTCATCGACTGTCTGCTCCCATTCTATTTGACTTTCACTCACTTATACCATATGCAATATAAATTGTACCAAAGTGTATGGTTGAATTACATGGATTTCCATATATTGAGAGATAGAGAGTTGAAAGGGAGATGATTGATAGGGAAAGAGAGAAAAAAATATATTGGTATAAGGTGTGAGTTGGACTCCTTCCACCCTAAAAAAAAGGATGTTCGAAAGTCCTTTTAACTAAAAATGTATTAAAATTAGTTTAATAAGTAAAAAAATTAAAAAGAAAAAGTTTTTTGTTTTTTCGGTATTTATTATTATGATTATATCCTTATATTATTTGATTAGGTGTAAAACCCGTGTATTACACGGATTTATTAAAAATAAAATTTTAATATTAATATATAAATATAAAATATTTTATCTACTCTAATAAATGAAAATGTTATTGCCACTTGTCATTCTCTTATTTATTTGACCACATGTAATTTTCTCATAATTTAAGATATATTTATTTTCCACTTGTCATTACTTTAATTTTCATTTTCTATATATCATTAATTTACTTTCCATAAATTAAACCTACCATAATGACTATCAAATTTTAAATTTCAAATTCATTTCCAAATAAATTTACAGTTTAAACCTTTATGTTTAATATTTTATTATAATTAACCCGTTTAGTACACACTAAACACATAATTTTAATTAATTTATTCTTTGCATGTTTTTTTCTCATAATTTTCACTTATTTCAATTTCAAATTCAAATAAAATTTCTATTTAATCGTTCGTACTTAACATTTTGTTTTAATCAACCTGTATATTATACGGGTCTCACAACTAGTAATGTAATACTTTACATAAAGTGATGTAATCTTCTGAAAATTTGCAAAAGAATCTAAATCGTTTGAAGTATTTATGAGAATTTATAAATTAATAGGATTATTTTATTTCCTTATAGAATCCATCATAATTTTATAGAATTTTATTTTATGAAAATGAAAATCCCTAAAAATGACAAGTGTCAAAATTAAGGAGAAGATGACATGTGATAAAAAAACCTTCATTTATTAAAGAGGATTTAACATTTATAATTTTCAAACAGCTAGAATTTTTTTTTTTCTTTTTTTTTCTTTTTTTTTTTTTTTTGTGTCAATCCATAGTCACCATCTCAAAATGTCGCATATCCACAATCTGGTGGCACAAAAAGCCTTTATTCACTACATATTTTCATGAATCAAAAAACTCAAAAACAAAATATATGTACATGATCCACATACAATCTTCACATTAAAACCACAATCTTTCACCATTCTCATTATGAGTGGCGACGAAGACGATCCATCATACTTGGTCGCCTGACCGGATCGTGCCGAGGGCGATCAAATAAATTTTCAGGCTCACTCAAAACATACAAAGGTAACTCATATCTAATATTTAATTCATCATAGCAAACTGACATGTCACGATTCACAAGTCTAATGCGATTTTCATCGATAATTGCTTGTGCATACGGCAAGTCACTTTCTGCTGCCCTACGAAGCGCTTGCCAGATCTCTAAAAACCATCCAAACAAAATTTGTAATCAGATTGTGACAAACCTTGCAATTATTTGTCGCAACAAAATAGTTGAATTAATGGAAAAAGACGTAAATAACCTAATCATTAAAATACCTAGTTGGCCACCGAAACGGGGAATGTTCCGCCAAAATACATTGCGCATATCTCGAAGTTGTTCCAAAGTAATGTCAGCATCATGATTCCATGGCCTTGGTTTTCTTACTCGATTAAAATGGGCAACTGGAAGAACACCAAAATATAATTAAAGATTAATAACTAAAATATCCTTTACGATCAACGACCAAAATTTGTAATTAAAGATTAATGACTATAATACCCTTCAAATTGACAAGCCAATATTTGTAATGTTGACTATGACCAAAAAAAAAAAAAACAAGAAATTAAAACCCTAATTAACCACTTCACCCTCTCAAATCAGATAATGCTACGTATACGCAACTAATTTAAATACCCACGATTGTCTGAATCATATAAATCCATAAGATTTCATCATTTCACATTCTAAAGTCGCCAAAAATCATTGACGAAAATCAATGCATATATAGAGCTTGGAGAATCGGAATACTTACGTCCAGCATCATCATAAGCCGATGATTTAACACAGCCCATTATGAATGACGTCTCTTCTGAATCTTCGATTGCCTGGAGAATACTAGTGAAATCGGGGTTGATTCTTGTGAACGCTGAAAAGTTTCTGTTACAAATTCTTGAAAAGAAAGAGATGTGTCAACCAGAATCAGTCTATGAAATATCTCTCAGTGAAAGGAAAACGAAAGAAAAGTCGCAAAAAAATTGAAGGATAGAAGATATGCAAAAAATGAAGCGGAGAAGTTGTGTAAACTGACTTCGTAAAAACTGGAAAGTAGTTATATACTTCTATATATTATATATTAAAGGCAGCGATTTTAATTCAATTTTAAAACAAATTGGTTTAAGCTATTTTTTTAAATGTAAATTATGCGAAATAGCCAAACATAACCGTGAGAAAAAGTTAGGTCCGTTTGATAGTTTCTGTCTGGAAATGTTTTCTAATTGGGAAAGAAATCATGTTGTTTGATTGTATATTTGATTGACTGTGTTGAATGATAAAAAATGATCCGGTTTATGTCCGATAGGGGTGTGATGGATGTGATTATTTATAATAAATTAGGATGGTGGTGGTGTTGTCCAAAAAAAAAAAAAAAAATCCAATAAAAATGAATTAAAAAAATTAACTAAAAGAAATTAATAATCTAATAAAGTAGTATTTTTTCTATATAAATATTATATATTATAAATAATATTTATGAATATATAATAATCCAATAATAAGAATTAATCCATATAAAAATTGAATTATTTAAAAGAAATTAAAAGTCAATAATACCCAATACCCTTAAAAGTCAACCACCAAGTGACCAATTCCATCAAAACCCAATAATACCCAATACCCTTAAAAGTCAAACTTGGTGAAACTCCATAAACCCACCGAGTCAATCTAGCCGAGTTAACTCAAAATGGCCGAACCATGCGAGTACGTAGGACGTACTCTGGAGGTACGCTCAATGTACGCAAGCTTGGGCACTGACCGAGTACGCGGGGCGGGCCCTCGCAGATCCCAAAACCTCTTTAAGTGATTAATAGCTTAAGCACTTAAGCCTAAACTTCGGATCTGTAACATCTCCCTCTGGCACGTATCACAATATTGTCCGCTTTGGGCCACTTGGCACGAGGACTTCCCAGGGGGTCACCTATCCTGGTACTACTCCTGCCCGAGCACGCTTAACTGCAAAGTTCTTATGGGATCTGCTGCCCTCACAGCTTTAAAACACGTTGTGACAAGGAAGGTATCCACACCCCTTATAAGGAAGTATTTCGTTCTCCTTCCAAGTCGATGTGGGATCAGGTGAAGCTAACCTGCCCACCTTCACCCCTCATTATAGGGTTCGACGCCCCCGTCGAACACATCGACCCGTGCCCTAGCTCTGATACCATTTGTAATATCCCTTTATGACATGTATCACAATACTATCCGTTTTGGGCCACTTGGCACGAGGACTTCCCAGGGGGTCACCCATCCCGGTACTACTCCCGCCTGAGCACGCTTAACTACAGAGTTCTTATGAGATCTGCTGCCCTCGCGGCTTTAAAACGCATTGTGACAACGAAGGTATTCACACCTCTTATAAGGAAATATTTCGTTCTCCTTGCAAGTCGATGTGAGATCAGGTGCAGCTAACCTACCCACCTTATTCAGGCGGGTTGTGCCTGATCCCCACATCGGCTTGGAAGGAGAACAAAGCATTTCCTTATAAGGGTGTGGATACCTTCCTTGTCACAACATGTTTTAAAGCCGTGAGGGCAGCAGATCCCATAAGAACTCTGCAGTTAAGTGTGCTCGGGCAGGAGTAGTACCGGGATGGGTGACCCCTTGCGAAGTCCTCGTGCCGAGTGGCCCAAAGCGGACAATATTATGATACGTGCCAGAGAGGGATGTTACAAATGGTATCAGAGCTTGGGCACGGGTCGATGTGTTCGATTGGGACGTCGAACCCTATAATGGGGGGTGAAGGCAGGTTGTGCCTGATCCCATATCGGCTTGGAAGGAGCACAAAGCATTTCCTTATAAGGGGTGTGGATACCTTCTTTGTCACAACATGTTTTAAAGCCGTGAGGGCAGAAGATCCCATAAAAACTCTACAGTTAAGTGTGCTCGGGCAGGAGTAGTACCGGGATGGGTGACCCCCTGGGAAGTCCTCGTGCCGAATGGCCCAAAGCGGACAATATTATGATCCGTGCAAGAGAGGAATGTTACAAGATCCATGGTCCAAATGCATCCCAGATTCATAAAGTCTCCAACTTTATGACTTTAAACGTCCAAAAAGTCCTTAATACATGGTCTTAATCCATTAAGACCTTCTATAAGAAACATGGAGCCAAACTAGCTAAAGGGACCTCATTTTTATGGCTTAGAACCCTTCCTAGGGTCTAAAAGGACAGCCTAAAACGTACCTTTTTGCCTTATGGAGCTTCCCAAGAAGCTGATGATCCAAGATCCACAAGCTTGCTTCCACTTCTAATCTCCTTGATGCAACCCCTTCCTCCTTAAGCACACAAAGAACACACTTTTAACTCAAAACACTCTCTTATAGGGTTAGGATTTGCCAAAAACGACACAAGGTCTTGGAGGCCGAAAGGATGAGGCTAAATGATCCATGAAGGTGTTTAAATACCCTTTAAACCCTAAAAATCAAGGTTTCACTGGGACATTCGTACGCCCAACGTTTATATGTGCACGCCCAACGTACTTACATGTACGCTCAACGTACAAGTCCTACTAAAAAATTACCATTTTGCCGCTAGGTCTTGTCAGGACTACAACTTTACAATCCAAGGACCAAAATGACATAATTTAAAACCAAAGGGAGGATTTGAAAATACCTGAAACCCGAGATGTTACATAAATCGAAATCAGGTAGAATCATGAACTATAATAACACTGACTACAAGGCCTATGATGGAATCTTCATCACAATAACCTACGCTACTTACTACTCAACCGAATGCTCAACCTGAAGCAAAGGAGAATGACCAGACTGAAGAAAAAACCAAAATGGCCAGGCATGAAAAAACCATAAATGCCAGGCAGGCAATCTCAATCATAGTGGAAACAGCTAGCAGTTCGAGTAGAGTAGGGTGAAACATATTAGGTAAACCAACCCGTTTGACCTCTAAAAATGACAATCTTGCACTACAAGCACCGTCACCATTGTTACAACAACACTTTACAAATACTATAACCACCTAGCCAAACACAACGCCATACATAATACTGCCTCCATCATTCCCATACACGCATTACCAAGCATATTTCCCCCCTCAACATCACCCAACCAATGCTCTGCAAACCATGCCATATGGATAGCCAATGACGTACCCCCATCAAACCATGCATCCGGTAAGTAACAATGGGCAAGACAACCCGAATGGAAACATTAACAATGGGCAGGTTTTGAGATCAAACAAATCACCTTTGATAAGGAGTATATATGAGCTTGATTACCAGTTACCAGTCGGAGCGAATATACCAAAAATCCCAAAGTATGATGCGATAGGAGATCTCGATGATCACATTAAAAACTATAGGTGGACGACAGATGCCTATTACTTATATTAAAAGTATTGGTGCATCTTCTTCCCGACTACCCTATTGGGAGCATTGAGATTATTGTATAAAAGCTTACCAATAGACAGCATTCGCGATTTCAGCCATCTCAAAGAAGAGTTCGTTGGAAATTTTATCCAACAAAGATGATATATAGTGGATGTAAATCTATTTTGAGATATCGACAATGAGAGGATAAGCCTCTAAGTGCTTTCATTTGTAGATTCAATAAATTCACCCTTAACACTCCAAAGAAATCAGATAACATGGTGATCGTCTCCTTCACATACGGGTTACGACTGCGACCTTTGTTCAAAAAGCTAGTCGGTGAGCAACCAATGTCCAGGAAAGATATGATGGAAAGAGTCCATCGATACATGAAACAGGAAGATGCAACATCCGAGAAGGGAAAAATTGACAAAGGAGAAAAAATCATTGTCCATAAAGACAACCACGCACCTTAGGCTAGAGGCCAAGTTCTCGAAAATACAAAATACCATATTATAAGGAAATCACGCTTAAACCATCACCCCCATCAAAACCGCAGATCACCAGGAACAAGAAATGGTGGTCGTAATGAAGTGGCGATGGTGAGCAAAAACAAAAAGAGTTGTGGAAGTAGAATGAGGGAAAAAGCAGGAAACAAGGACCAAGGAAGATATTGTGAGTTCCACGAGTCTACATGACAAGACTGTTGGAATAGTGTCTAAGGCTACAACTATATTAGGCAAGTACTTGACCCGGTTGTGCATGGTCCTTTTGGGTTGCCTTCACCATAGCAACTTGATAGGATGATTTATTAAGAGAGAGTAAATATTATTAATATATTATGAGAATAATATAAAGAATAATAATATTGTTATTTGGTTAATATAAGTCATAGAATTAATTGGAATTAATTTGGTGACTTAAAGAGATTAATTAAATAAAAGGGTATAAACTGTCAATTGTTTGATAGTTAAACTTTAGACTGTAAATCCATATAGATATAGATGGGATGGATTCTAGAAGCTAAAGGATAGCTCAAATCGTCCATTGCTTATCTAAGGAATGGATTTGGATAGCCTTAAGAGAAGATTATCCAATTAGGGTTTAGGTTGTAACCCTTAAGGAGTCTACAAGTATAAATAGACCCTATGGCATAAGGAATTCGGAACTTCACCAAAAGTAGAGAAGCCCTGGCCGAATTCCTCCCCTCTCCTCTCTCCCAAATCATCCTCCTTGCTATTTGGTGTTTGTAAGCCATTAGAGGAGTGACAATTGTGACTCTAGAAGCTCCAAGACAACAAAATCAACAAGGAATTCAAAGGTATGATTCTAGATCTGTTTCAAAGTTATTATTTAACCTAAATAGTCATTAGAAGTCTTGGATTCAAAGCATGTTTAATTAGAAAGCCTAGATCCAAGCATTAGGGTTTTGCATGCGCACATAGGAAAGTTCTTATGGCTAAAACACATCAGTGGTATCAGAGCCTAGCTTGGTTTTCATTAAATTGTTGCTTAATTGTATGAAACTAAACTGCAAAATTCGATTTTTGTGTTTCTGAGTCTTGGACTCGGTGAGTTCCAAAGTGGACTCGGCGAGTAGGCCTGACTCGGCGAGTCCCTTTGTGCACTCGGCGAGTCCAAGCGTCAGGAATGGCCAGATTCGGGATTTCTTCATGATTATCTTATGGAAACTTACCTTAATCATATTAGATCAACCCTAATCCGATTTTTTGATATATATGACTATAATCTTAATCTAGTTAAAGATATTTATCAACTAATAAAATATTTAATTTCCTTATATGATAATTAATTAATTATTTTGATTATTTTGGTAATTATCTTAAAAGAAATCTTGAATAAATCAAATATAGATAATTAGGAAATTAATTGTTATTTGATCCTCCATGTTTTAAATGTTTAAAACTTGTCCTCAAGTTTTGAAATTTATATTTTGTGATTAAAAGTTTTAATTTAGGCAACTTAAATTTCAAACCCTAGATTTTAAAAATTTTAAAATACAACCCTATACTAATATAATATTACAAAAATAATATATATATATATATATATATATATATATATATATATATATATATATATATATATATATATATATCTAAAATGCTAGTCTTACCGTTAGTAGGCCTCATTCATGAAGCCGATCTATAAGGTGGGTATAAGGTTGCGGCCTATAAAATGGCGCTTAATGGGTGTACACTCACACCCACCGCTTGCTTGATCAGTGGAGGATCGTTAGCCGAACGGGTAGGATAGGGCAACCTCATCCTCTCATTAAAAGTATAATAAGTAATACAAAGGAACTACACATTTTTTAAAAATTTCCCAATCTTAGTTACTTTAGGAAAAGTGAATTGATGCAATCCCATGAAATTACACTTTGCACCCTTGCTAAGAAGTTAGTGGAGCGTGTGTGGTTTACCAGCACACTAATTGGTTCTAAGCAAAGGTAGCGAAGGGTGATTCATTATTTATCATAGTTCGATGGAGCGTGTGTGGTTTATCGGCACATCGAATTGGTGATCGTTACAATGAAGGCACCATGTGAATTTGCATGGTAATGCACACCCACTTTGTGATCCTCGGTATCCCAGTCACAAACAAGAGGGGCATATCGAGATTTAAACATGCCATTGAATAGTTTCAATGAATCTCATCCGAACCTAGGAATTCTCAATACATTTAGGACTAAAAGTTAGGTTTTTTGAAATGGAGAATTAGTGAATCGTCATTCACTTACCTTCAATTTATTTGCATGTTAGATTACGGCATCCCTTTTCTAGTATGTAAATGTTATTGTTGGATCCTAGCCCTAATTTTTCTTATTGGGTGATAATTAGGGATTCTTATTCTAATCTATCTTTGTCCTTTCTTCCTTTTGTAGATGTCGAACGCAAACAACGCTGCTGCTAGTTCTTTCACGTTGATGAGCCTTTGCCAAAAGGTCACCTTCGATGGAACGAACTTTAGCGAATGGATAAGATACATTCGCACCATTGCTCGCTATGAGGATAAGGAGTATGTCCTCGATGAGAAGCTCGAGAAGATCAACCCTGAAATCGCTACTCCGGCTGAAATCACCACTTTTGAAACTCATGAGCAAGATGCAACGAAGGTACATTGCATCATGATAGCCACCATGAACTCCGAATTCCAAAAGTCCTACGAGGACATGTACCCGTACGAGATGCATCAAGACTTATTGGAGAGATACCACCAGAACGCGAGACAAGAGCGTTATGAGATTTTCACTAACATGATTTCCGCTAAGATGGGTCATGGAGAATCTCTTACCGTGCACCTGCAAAAGATGCAAAGGTATGTCGACTGTAACGCTTGTGTTTCCGGGCTTGCCATTTGTAGCAATATAATAGTCTAGGTTAACCTTTGTAACCCGTTTTGAAATAATAAGATTGTATTATTTGAGTATTATGTGTTTTGTGCTTAATTGCTTAATTATGTGGTTTGATTAATTAAGAATAAAAATAAGCGTCAAAATTTAAGTGTAAAATAAACTTAATATCTTTGATTTATGTTGTAGTAGTGGAAACGAGGTTTCCGAATATATATAGAACGCCCAAATCTGACTTCGTATGAGGAAGTTATGATTTATCGAAGTTCCGGCTTAGCGGTATACAACCTGTTTTACTCGATTTGAGATCGAGCGGTTGTTAGCCGAAGCAATCTAAATGAGAATCGAAGATCTCATTGTTGGTATCGAAACGATAAAAAGTTAGGCGAGAACGGACGTCAAACGAAGAAGTTATGAATTTATAACGAAAGTTTCTGTCCCGGCCTATTAAAAATAATTAATAAAAATAAAGTCAAATTTAGCCGACGGAGTCTAAACGAAAGTCGTAGAGCGTGGTCTCACCTTTCCGTGGATATAAAGAACGTCGAAAACGGAGTTCGTATGAAGAAGTTATGAATTTCCGAAGTTTATTAATCATTTTGTATTTAAATTTAATTATAAATTCGGAGGTATTATCTGAAGACGAGTCACCGGTGTGATCCGGAGTACGCCCTGCGTACGAGGGTACGCTACCGCGTACTCAGAATAGTGTCGACACTTCGGATGACGCATGCGCTTACGACTTCGGAGCAGTACGCCCCGCGTACTCCGAGGCTTCAGCCTCCTATAAATAGGATGCGAGGGTTCCGGGTATTTTTACCATTTTCCTCTCGTTTTTGTGTCGAAGCTCTGCGCGAAAACCCCCGAAGCCATCCCGAAGCCCCGGTATCATACTCTAGTCCCGAAGCAAGATCCGAGATCCCGAAGATCCCGAGAAGTGCGGTTCCCGAGCCGAAGCTCTGCCCGCGAAAAGTTCGATTTTTGTGAAGATCTTCCAGATCTGCGGAGGATTACTACTTTTATAAGCCGTAGTGCTGTCGGATCATCTTCTGATCAAGTGAGTGTGTAGTTATTTTCTTCTAATACAATAATACGATGTATTTTATATGAAATACGTGCTATGTGTATATATCTGGTTGTGTTACGTGTGGATGTGTATTCACTCTCTTCTATCTTATAGATCTGATTATTTCTCTATGAGATATGTGTTATGTGTGTGTGTGCCTCATCTGTTATGTGATATATGTGTTGATTAAAGCATGCTATATAGGTTTTTAAACTATGTATACAAATGTATATTTTTAACTACTAATATGCTGGGTAGAACATGGGTAGACAGTTGGTGTGTAATAAACAGATGAGAGGCCTCGTTGTTGTTTGATTGAGTCATCTAGCGGAGTTTAGATGACGACCACTGGCTATTCTAGACAGTCTTGTGGAAACATTAGCAGGTTCGCCACCTCTAGGTGTTAATGAACTTGGGTGTTCATTCGCTGCACTCCATCCCCCTCATGGTTGCCTTAGTTGACTTATATTGCTGAGGTACTCCCGAAGCATGTGTTGTCTCCCCGATGAAATATTCTTAGACTAGGTCCCTTATGTTAGTTGTTTTAGGGACATTAAAGTGAGAATAACAGGAATGGGTAATTGGGTTATTATTGGTTGGTGAAAATTAAATATGATATTTGTTGTGGGTTGAAAACCCTATATGCTCACCAGGCTCCCAAGCCTGACCCACTCAGTTTTAAATTGTATTACAGGAAGTGGCGGAAGGGCATGAGATGGATGAACCATCAAGTTGTTTTGTTTACAAGTCTGTATATGTTTATATTTGTTATATGACTTGTAATGTATTCGTTTATGCTTATTGGTCTGTATCATAACATGACACCCCGAGTTTTGATTATAATGAAAATACATTTCTTTTATGAAATGCTTTGGTAAACATTGTTTTATCATGCTTTGTTTTTGGGAACAAATTCCGCAACTCTTTCAAATCAAAAGGATTTACTCTGAAAATATTTAAAAGCATAAATGAAAATCGGTCTTTTCTGGCCGAGATTTTGGGGATGTCACATCGACCGCCTTCGCAAGTTAAATGTTGACTTTGGGGAAGACTTGGCGATCGACATGGTGCTTCACTCTTTGCCTCCGATGTACAATCAATTTAGGATGACCTACCACATGAACAAAGAAGAGGTCACCCTAAGCAAACTCCAAGGTCTCTTGAGGGTTGTTGAGAGCAACTTCAAAGACAAGTCTGTTGCACCAACTCCCAATCCAACCGCTGCTCCTGTCTTGGCTATTGGTCAAGGAAAGGGAAAAAAGAGGAAGGCTTCGTCTAAGAACTATCGCAAGGTTAAAGCCCGAGATGGTGCCTCTTCTAGTGGGACCAAAGTTGATCCCGCTAAGCCATGCCCTAACCCTAAGGAGGCAGAGTGCCACCACTGCCACAAGATAGGACATTGGAAGAGAAGCTGCCCATAGTACCTGCAAGCCATCAAGGAAGGAAAGATCAAGCCGTCTTTCGCAGGTATATACACAATTAAATCTAATGATTCTAATTATTCTATTTCTTGGGTTCTTGATACCGGTTGTGGTTACCACATTTGTTCTAATGTGTAGGGACTAAGAAGAAGTAGGGATGTGGAGCAAGGAAGAATCAATCTAATCATGGGGAACAGAAGATCGTCGCCTGTGACCAAGATTGGAGTGTATTCTTTAGTGCTTAGGAATAATTTATGTTTAGATTTGAACAATTGTTGCTATTCGCCAGAAATGGATAGAAACATCATTTCATTTCATGGTTTATATAGACAAGGCTTTAGATTTTCTTTTAATAATGAGAATGGTTCTATTTTGGCTTATCTAAATGGTGTCTTTTACTTTGAAGCTATACCATGTAATGGAATTTATGAAACTATTATGATTGTTGATAATTTAGGAAATGATGTTTTGAATATAGATTCTTCCAATAGTATGGATAAGACATCCTTGTGGCGTTGTCGTCTTGGACATGTCAATAAGAAACGCATAGCCCAACTCCAAAAGGATGGAGTGTTGGAGTCAATCGACCATAGGGAAGACGACACATGCGAGTCTTGTTTACTTGGAAAGATGACTAAGTCACCCTTCACGAGTACGTGTGAAAGGGGTGAGGGTCTATTGGACTTAATACATACCGATGTATGTGGACCGTTTAGATCAACCACGAAGGATGGGAACCGCTTCTACGTGACCTTTACCGATGATTATAGTATATATGGGTATATCTATTTAATCAAGCAAAAGTTAGAAACCTTTGAAAAGTTCAAAGAGTTCAAGAATGAAGTGGAGAATCAATTGGGCAGGAAAATCAAGATGCTTTGATCCGATCGAGGAGGAGAGTACCTAAGTCTTGAATTCCACGATTATCTCAAGGAGTGTGGAATAGTTTCGCAATTAACGCCTCCTAGGACACCGCAGTTGAATGGTGTGGCAGAAAGGCGTAATCGAACCTTATTGGATATGGTTCGCTCTATGATGAGTCTTGCTTCACTACCTATCTCTTTTTGGGGGTATTCCTTAGAGATTGCCGCCCATATCCTTAACCGAGTCCCTACTAAGAAGGTTGCCAAAACACCTCACGAGATGTGGACAGGGAAAGCTCCCTCGTTAGCACATATCAAGGTTTGGGGTTGCGAGGCTTTCGTAAGACGAGATACTCACGACAAGCTCGAACCTCGAAGTGAGCGATGTATTTTCATCGGCTACCCGCAGACGTCTTTTGGATATCTCTTCTATAGACTGAAGGACAACGTTGTCTTTGTTGCGAGGAGAGGAGTTTTCCGAGAGTGAGAACTCATAAGCCAAGGAGAGAGTGGGAGGCAAATTGAACTTGAAGAGATTCAAGAGTCGATAGATGAAGGAACCTCTACCGCTGGCACTCAACCCGAGGAGGAAACTCCGGTTGAACCGATTGACGAGTCCTTACCTCTTAGACGTTCCGATAGATTTAGAGTTCATCCCCACTTTTATGGTTTTCATATTACTACCGAAGGGGACACGTATATTAGTGATGGTACACTAATAAATCTTGATGAACCTAATAGCTATAAGGAAGCCATGGCAGGCCCGAAGTCTGCGAAATGGAAAGAGGCAATGGATAGCGAGATCCAATCCATGTATGATAACCAAGTTTGGAATTTGGTTGATTATGTGCCCGGACGTAAGACCGTTGGGTGAAAATGGATCTTCAAGAAGAAGACCGACGTGGATGGAAACGTACACACATATAAAGCACGATTGGTTGCGAAGGGCTTTACTCAAAATCCTAGGAGTTGACTATGATGAGACCTTCTCACCAGTTGCGAAGATTAAATCTATTAGAGTGATGCTAGCTATTGCCGCATTTCATGATTATGATATTTGGCAAATGGATGTCAAGACCGCTTTCCTTAACGGAAAGTTGACTGAAGATGTTTACATGGCTCAGCCAGAGGGGTTTGTGGATCCGAAGTATCCGAATAGAGTGTGTAAGCTTGAGAAGTCCATTTATGGACTTAAGCAAGCGTCTCACAGATGGAATCTTTGCTTCGATGAGAAAGTCAAAGAGTTTGGATTTGTACGAAGCGAAGAAGAATCATGTGTATATGTCAAAGCCAGTGGGAGTATAGTAAGCTTCCTCGTTCTATATGTCGATGACATATTACTCATAGGAAACGACATCCCGACTCTGCAGGAGGTCAAGTCCTGGCTCGGGAAGTGCTTCGCTATGAAGGACCTTGGAGAGGCTTCTTACATTTTGGGAATAAGGATAGTAAGAGAAAGAAGTAAGAGACTAATTGGACTTAGTCAGAATACTTACTTAGAGAAGGTACTAAAACATTTTAGTATGGAAAACTCAAAGAAGGGAGAATTACCGATACAAAGTAATGCCAAGTTGAGTAAGACTCAAAGTCCGAGTACCGAAGCTGAGATAGCAGAAATGAGCCGAGTACCATACGCTTCCGCAGTTGGCTCAATCATGTACGCTATGACTTGTACTCGCCTTGATGTAGCCTTTGCTTTGAGCATGGTTAGCAGATATCAAGGGAATCCTGGCAGAGCACATTAGATTGCGGTGAAGAATATCCTTAAGTACCTTCGGAGGACGAAGGAATGGTTCTTAGTCCTCGGAGGGAGTGATGACTTGAAGATGCGAGGGTATAGTGATGCCAGTTTTCAGACCGACAAGGACAACTACCGTTCGCAGTCGGGCTGGGTCTTTACCCTAAATGGAGGAGCAGTGGCATGGAAGAGTTCCAAGCAGGAAACCGTAGCTGATTCAACGTGCGAATCAGAGTACATTGCAGCGAGCGAAGCGTCGAAGGAGGCAATATTGCTAAAAAACTTCATCGGTGATCTTGGAGTTGTACCCGCCATAAAGGAGCCCATGGAGATTTTCTGTGATAACGAAGGAGCGGTTGCCTTGACCAAGGAACCGAGGGATCATGGTAGATCAAGACATATCGACAGAAAATATCACTTCATTAGACATCGTGTAGAAGAAGGATAACTGGTAGTGAAGAGGATATCATCAGAAGATAACCCAGCAGATTCGCTTACGAAGGGACTGAGTAGGGTTAAGCACTTGCAGCATGCTAGGAGTATTGGGCTGAAGGATGATATTAGCATAGATTAGATAGTATTAGAAACGTGTAATAGATAAATGTAATTAACATTTGATGATTAAATAAAGGAGTTTTATTTATGAGTAATGTTACTGTCTTATGTTAATTGTTTAACTATTGTTTCACTTTGCATGTTTTGACTTCCAGAATAATTGAGTTTATTAGGAATAATCGAATTGTTCAAATTGTTCTCAATCGTTCATATGATGGAAGTAGATATGAATGAAGATTGTCATGAATTGGTGTGTAGATTGTCTAAATGGTGTTAGACATAGCAAAGGGTTGTTGCAACGTTCATGAGTGCTTATGAACTAGTTTTGAGCATTGGAACAAACCCGCGCTTGCTGGAATCACCTTATGGAATAAGATATAAAAGGGTGATCGCAAGACGATAATATCATATAGTCTTAAAACCCAGATATATGGTTTGTTATTTGTTGATTGATTGTACATTGATAATGCGAAAACGCATCAGTAACTCGGTGTTATAAAACGCGTTGTTATGTATAGTTGGTTAATGAATAAGTAAATGCATATAAGTCGAAGTTTATCTGTAACTTTTATCTAAGAAGGTAAAAGCAATATCTCAGCCACTCGATGATTTGATTTGACTTATGTGCCGGGCCCGGTCAGAACTGAATTGATGTGTTCGATTAAGTTCTATGTCAAATAAATCAGAGATCGAGAAACCTGAATGCTTGACTAACCATTCCATAGGATTGTCAGCATGCTATCTAACAGAGGACTGTACGATCCCTTATCTAAAGGACAAGATTGATTAGATCAGAGTTTGACAGCGTCTTTGAGAGCTACGATTGCAAACCGAATTGTACTTGTGTATATAGTTACTAGACTTATCCAAGTGGGAGACTGTTGGAATAGTGTCTAAGGCTACAACTATATTAGGCAAGTACTTGACCCGGTTGTGCATGGTCCTTTTGGGTTGCCTTCACCATAGCAACTTGATAGGATGATTTATTAAGAGGGAGTAAATATTATTAATATATTATGAGAATAATATAAAGAATAATAATATTGTTATTTGGTTAATATAAGTCATAGAATTAATTGGAATTAATTTGGTGACTTAAAGAGATTAATTAAATAAAAGGGTATAAACTGTCAATTGTTTGATAGTTAAACTTTAGACTGTAAATCCATATAGATATAGATGGGATGGATTCTAGAAGCTAAAGGATAGCTCAAATCGTCCATTGCTTATCTAAGGAATGGATTTGGATAGCCTTAAGAGAAGATTATCCAATTAGGGTTTAGGTTGTAACCCTTAAGGAGTCTACAAGTATAAATAGACCCTATGGCATAAGGAATTCGGAACTTCACCAAAAGTAGAGAAGCCCTGGCCGAATTCCTCCCCTCTCCTCTCTCCCAAATCATCCTCCTTGCTATTTGGTGTTTGTAAGCCATTAGAGGAGTGACAATTGTGACTCTAGAAGCTCCAAGACAACAAGATCAACAAGGAATTCAAAGGTATGATTCTAGATCTGTTTCAAAGTTATTATTTAACCTAAATAGTCATTAGAAGTCTTGGATTCAAAGCATGTTTAATTAGAAAGCCTAGATCCAAGCATTAGGGTTTTGCATGCGCACATAGGAAAGTTCTTATGGCTAAAACCCATCAAAGACACCATCGAGTTTACTATTATACATTGAGAATTAGAAAAAAAGATGCACTCAGGACAACTAACTGTCTTGATTAAAGGCCTCATATCAAAACACTTGGAGAGCCTAGAACATGCCGAAGCAAAATTGAAAAACTCAAGAAAAAGCGAAATATTCAAGTTAAGACGAGTCGACCAACTTGAATCAAATGACAACTGGGGATACTACATATTCACGTTTGATGAGTGGCACTACAACCACAACAATCATAAATGGGATGAACCAATTATAATTGGAGGGTTCATGGGTAATAACTACGTTAATGACATATATGTGGACAGCAGGAGCTCTACTAATGTCATGTATAAGCATTTTTACAAAGAACTACAAGGGTATGTGCATAAAAAAGTCGAACCACCAGATCAACTTCGTCGGCCATAATGTGTGGTCATAAGGGACTATCACACTACCACTAACCCTAATTGATCAAAATAACGACAAAAATAAAACCAAGCTCATATGCTTTGTTGTCATAAACATGTCATCACCACACGGCATTATTTATAGGAGGACAAAAATGTATAAATTTAAATCCATATCGTCAACAATCAATGGTGTGGTCAAGTTCCACATAATGTTGGGAGTGGGTGCAATACCAACTAAGAGGAGATTAGGGCAGTCAGAAAAAACTCAAAATAGAAACAATCTTAGGAACAACCTCAATGATCTTAGAGCTCTAGAAGATAAAAGAATAATAGTAATTAAAGGGAAAAATGACATTGACTAAAACGATCATACCAAGAACCCGACGTCCAACATTAGCAACTTCGATGAAAACAAGTGTTTGACACAAACACTACAATTGTTAGCAAAAAGAGCAACATGACATCTCACGAAGAGTGACACATCTGTTGTAACACCCAAAGTTTGGAAGGCCAAGAAAGGAAAGAAAGCCCTAATTTTAAGGGGAGACTCGGCGAGTCCGAACGGGATCCGGGTCGAGGAGTAAGTGACCGACTCGGCGAGTCGGCCAAGGAGACTCGTCGAGTCTGGTCTGTACGAGGAAAACCCTAAATCCGGGACTTGGAGCCTATTTAAACGTCTCATTCTCTCCCCTAGGGTTCCTTTACTGCCTCTTTCACCCAGAACATCGAACCCTAAGCTCCATTGTTGCCATTCAAGCTTCCAAGCCAGTTTTGAGTGATTTGAAGGAAGAAGAAGAAGGGGGAATCATTGAAGCTTCAAGGATTAGCCTTGGATCTGAAGATTGGGGAAACTTTCTGAGTTATTAAAGGTATTAAGTCATTTCCCTCCTTTAGATCTATTTTGGTTATGAGTTTTGGGGGCTTTTTAACCATGATTAGCTACCCCTTTTGAGTTAGAAGCCAGATCTGAGGTTGCTACTTCGGATCTAAGCATATTATGGTCTTGGGAAGCATAAAGTATCTGCCATTGAGTTGATTATGGAGCCTCTTTGCCTTAAACCCTAGTTTATGGTGTATTTTGCCTAGATCTCCTTCTCTACACGTAAAGTTTGCAACTTTACATGAGGAATAGGCTTGGGAAGGGTAGATCTACAGTTTGGAGTCCATGCATGACTCAAAAGTCCTCTGCATGTATGGAGATCTGAATGGAATCGGCGAGTCCTTTGAGTGGACTCGGCGAGTAGCATGAAGATTTGGAGGAATTCGACGAGTAGGATGAACAGCTCGTTGAGTCAGATGAAGTTGGGCAGGAACTCGACGAGTTGGAAGAACAACTCGGCGCGTCTGTTGAAGATTGTCTTGGACTCGGTGAGTCAGGTTGCGAAACCCCCAAACCCTTCGAGTTGAGACTCGATGGAGACTCGGTGAGTTGGATAGGTCAGGACTCGGAAATCGGTAGACTCAGCGAGTTGAGTCGCGAATGGAAGGATTCTGAACATATGAACTCGACGAGTCAATATGGTGACTCGGCGAGTAGGGTTGACCTGTAAGGTTGACTTTGACCAGGACTTTGAATTTGACCAGAGTTAACTTGGTTGTCTTTCGGGGGTCAGTTAGACTAAGTGTTGCATTGATATTGGTAGCTCGAGGAGCGAGTGGAGCAGGAGTTCAGAGAGTTGTCGGGCAGCAGCTAGTGGGTTCATCAACAAGTTCAGCCAGTGCAGGTGAGTTTCCCTTTTGTGTGAATGGGTCTACGACCATAATGCCGACCCATGTAGTTATGAGTAGAAGACCCGGGGGTTAGCCCTAGGCACAATATGCTAGTATGATATTCAGGACGAGGTCCAATGATAGCGGGCGGGTGCCCAAGGAATGGTTTATGTAATAGTTTATACTTGTTGTCTGTGTGATACTTGTATGTGCCTGGTAGGGAGGTGAGTGTGGGCGAGGTCCCGTAACTCACCAATAGCAGAGTGTGGATGGTGTTCCACATCTCATTATCAGCAGATCAGGGGCGAGGCCCGAGTTAGGAAGAGAGTAAGTGTAGGCTGGGCCCGTATCTCACAATCAATAGGAGCATGGACGGGGTCCATGACTCATCAGTAGTAGGACAAGGGCGAGGTCCAGTGCCAGGCGAAGCCTTAGGACAAGATCCGTTAGTATGTGATAATAGTAGAGTTCGGTTATTAGGACCGAAGGGTAGTCAGACACCCCAGATACATCTGACAGTATGTGATGATATGTTTATATGCTGGCATGTTATGTTATATGTGATAGTGGTAGTAGGAGGGGAATAGTCCCCAAGTTCGGTCATTAGGACCGAAGGGTAGGTCGGACACCCCAGATATGTCTGATAATATGTTATGTTATGTTATATGTGATAATAGCAGTAGGGGGTGAAATATGTCTGATAATATGTTATGTTATGTTATATGTGATAATAGCAGTAGGGGTGAAATAGTCCCCGAGGATCGGTTGTTAGGACCGATGGGTAGTCAGCACCCCAGAATGGCTTGACATGGGTGGTCAGAACCCCAGAACAGCTTGACACGGGTAGGCCGGCACCCCAGAATGGCCATACCGGGTAGGTCGGGCACCCCAGAATTGCCCGACAGTGTGTATGATATGTGATTGTATGGTATGTGGTAGGGTGGGGAACTCACTAAGCTTCGTGCTTACGATTTTCAGTTTTGGTTTCAGGTACTTCCGGTAGCGGAGGGAAGAGCTCGGGGTGATTGCATGGCACACACCATAGATTAGACAGCCTGGGAATGTTTACTCTGATAACGAACATGTATTTTGGAAATTAATACTCTGTTTATGTTTTGGAATGATGAATTTGCTTAAAGTAATGTTTTATTAAAAGTTTTTTTTTTGTCTTGAATTTTGGGACGTTACATCTGTGATTGTGAAAAATTTAAATGGACAATCAACATTACACCAATTTTCACCCAGGGACTAGAGAGCAATGAAGAGTAAGGTTAGGTTGTGGGGATGCACACTAAAGAAGTACCCTAATTCACTTAGTCAGACAATGCCGAGAAACAGTTGGAAGTAAAGATAAGGAAAAATCGTACAAAGGATGGAGAAGAATGTCATAACGAAATCAAAAGACAATAATGAAAATATTAATAAAACTATACAAAGGCAGTAAAACTCAAACAACCAAGGCCCGTAGCGAAGGTCTAAAAAGGAAGTGAAAAGCAACCAAATTGTTACTATGGGAATTACGAAGAAACGAACGGGAAGAACAGAAGTAATGAGATCCTAGATCGAGATGACAGAGAAGAAAAAGAAAGAATAGGAAGGTAACCCATTCAACATCACCAGGAACAACAACATGAACAACAATGGGAAGCAAGAAAACTAACCTACAAAGAGCATGTATGTAGGAAGAATGATGGAAACCATGACTTCCCATTACGAATAAATAAAACAGACGAATGGAGAAATTGACTGATCACAAATAATACACTTATTATTAACATGTAGCTCGGTCAGCTGACTACAATCATATAATGGTCAAATATTATATTTCGAGCGAGGCTACATGTTTAGCCAAAGAATACACTTATTCTTAACATGTAGCTTGGTCAACCAACAACACTTATATAATGGTCAGATATCATATTTCGACCAAGGCTACATGCTTAGCCAAAGAATGCACTTATTCTTATTATGTAGCTCGATTAGCCAACTACACTCATATAATGGTCAATTATTATACTACGATTATACCTGCTTAGCTAAAGAATACACTTATTCTTAATGTGTAGCTCAGTCAGCCGACTATACTCATATAAGGGTCAAATATCATACTTCGATCAAGGCTATATGCTTAGACAAAGAATACACTTATTCTTAATGTGTGGCTCGGTCAACCGACTAAGCTCATATAGTGGTCAAATGTCATATTTCAACTAAGGCTACCTGCTTAGCCAAAGAATACACTTATTCTTAATATGTAGCTCGGTCAGCTGACTACAATCATATAATAATGGTCATATATCATATTTCGACCAAGGGTACGTGCTTAACTAGAGAGTGCACTTATTCTTAAGCCAACTACACCCATATGATGGCAAAATACCATACTAGATTTATTTTTCACTTACAGTGTGGTTAACAGATTATAACATGGGTAAGTTATGTGGTTAGTTTGACTTAGCCAGTCAGATGGAACAATAGGAAGGAGGGTTTGTTAAGCTGAAGTCATAAATTTCCATAACAATAACAGTTCCCAACATGAAAAACTTCACAAAGATAACAATAGTACTACCGTAGAAACAGTAATATATCACAAAAACAAGTAGCATTCATTACAAAAGAGAAGCTAAAGAAATGACCAAACAAGATTATAAGTAGTCAAGTAAACTACATCAACACATAGCTAAAATATTCTAGCATACACATAATGCCACAAAAGAAAAAGGATCAAATTAACACTTAAACCTCACCCCACCTCCACCACTAGTAGAGGCTCTACCATCGATCGGACACCAGATCTCCTAACTGCTCCATAACACTCAACAGAAAACCCAATTTGGAAAGATAGTTACCACAAAACATGGCGGAAAACGCCTCCTCTATCTTCCAAAAACGAGTAGGATCGTAAAGTGGTATGTCAGCAGCAGATAACCCTAGACCATGCTCCACTTTCATCATTTCACAACCCTTTTTCCTGCCATAATCAACTCAAATAGTTTGCAAATGCTAGTTAGGTTCATAAAGAAAGGAGTATGTAAAAAGTTTATCCACCATTTTTTCTATGCCACTAGATAAAACCCATTTCATATCTTCATTTAACTGACGAACACGGCCCTTCGGTCTAACCACACTCGCCTGTAAATTGATATTCTTCAAAATAGAATCATTCAAGTCAACTTTCATATTTCGAACACCCTGTTCAAACATAGCAATCTTATCAAACAAACCAGTATTTTCCAACTCAAGAGATGCGATTGTACCCTTTTACAAATAAAGCTCCTCCTCCAAGTTCCGACACCGTGCTAACTTGCTCTCTAGAACAACCTTATCACCCTGTAACACCACCAACTCACTCTTCACCTCTTTCCAAATCAGTCTTCAGAACCATCCCGACACCCGAATAAACTTTCTCTAACTCAGCAACCTTCCCAATTAGATTCACATATTGATCGTGAAAAGCCTGCACATATCCCGTGTATGCTCCTTAGTCCTCGCCAAACATCTAACCGAGTACCAGGAGGAGCGGAATTCTCAGAGAAAGACATAGGCACCTTCGGTTGCAAAAATGAATGGTCTCGCATATATTCCCAAGGAGGCATAAAAACGGGACCTGAAGGATGAGGAACATTAGCATCTCGAGGAGGGCAGCTTGTTTTCAACTGCTCAATATAGGCCGAGGGCTGAGCAACACCTAGACTATTTGAAAATGACCAAAAAGAACCTCGGTCCAAAGACGACTAATATCTTTTTACAACCTTTCCCACCACTACTACATTCTCCAACAGACAAAACGACAACAAGAGCGGCAAAAGCAATCAAACCTCTATTTCTCTTACGATAAATTAAAGACACTGCTTTGTTTCCAACCTCGTCATCATCCTCAGAAACCAAAATAGGAGTAGAAAAAGCATTTGGAGTTTGCTCACCAATGTCATCGTCATAAGAATCATGGGCTTTAATTGGCGATTCCATTACTTCATCATTGCTCGAGTTAATACCCTCACTCCCACTATCATTAATACTATCATCATATAAAGGCAAGTCAAAGTCGCCAAACCTAAGGTCGCGCTGAAATCTTGCCCTCAACAAAGTCAAATAAGATAAAAGGTAACCAGGCTCAATCTGCAACAAGAAACCCAAAGATAATTAACATAGATAAACAATGAACCAATAAAAAAGCAAATAGGTACCTGGTCTTCGAACGAACAACAAAGGTACTGCACCCATGCACAACCAATACATGCTCATACCGACTTGCCCCAGCACAACCTCTGGGTACTTCTTCATCATGACATTCAAACGAGATATCTTATCTATATCTTGTGACAAATCGGGAATCCTATTAGGTTTGTGGTCAACAATGGTACCATGACGATGGAAACATTACGATATGGGAAGCAAGATACATTTAACTAGATAAATTCATTTTTTCCATCCTTTAATGGACTTAGGAAGACCATCGATAAAACTACGCCCCCTCAAGCAAAAATAATACCATGCACCATTACTACATATAAAAAAGAAATACTGAAACAAATGGACAATAGGAACAACAAATGCAGCATGACACAGTAACTCAAAGCACACAATTTTTAAGATAGAATTAGATTTCAACTGATAAGTTTGAATATGATATGCCTCAACAATACTTCTAGAAAACGGAGCAGGGGGAACGTGAAGACCAACCTCAAAATAATAAAGACAAAACTAAAAACCAATCTTACCCACAGGAGGACGATCAATAACCATCGTAGAACTTGGAAGAACGACACCATCTTCCTCGATGAGATCATACTTTGAGGAAATCTGATCAAGAAGCTCATGAGTAACAGTAGATCTAAGTACATGCATCATCAGATGAGTCATAGTTACGTCTTAACAAGAGAAGATCGAGATAAATAAAGAGAAAAGGAATAAGAAGGATGAGATAAAAGAAAAAAACTGATATATGTGACAAGAATTTATAAGGCCAAACAAACGGGAAAAGCAACCGCTGCAAAGGCAATCAAGTAGGAAAACGCATAGACTAGGTGCATTTAATACACTTCCAAGGCTTTTAATTAGCGATATATTTAATCCCAATTCTTAAAAACGGCTTAGCAACCGTTTGTAACAATTAGGCTGAGGGGATTAATGAGGTATCAGTATCGACCCACATAGAAATAGGTTGGTCAAATGCTATGATATACATAAACGTTACAGCCCATGAGCGACACGGGTCACCTCACCATGATATACGACCACATATGCCTTATAAAATAGATCTTTCGTATAAAGCATTAAAAGTAATATCCCAGGAAACACGGAAAAGACAAACTTATTTTATTAATAAGTCCTACCCTTGCAACCTCATGACTAAGGCAAGATCCAAATGGAAATATTACAATAAGACAAAAGCCTAACTATAAAAGAAAGCTCGATCCTTCTGAAGGGTAAGCAGTTCCCAATAATTTTACTATATAACTCCAAAATGATTTCTAATTTAGGCATCTTAGAGCAACATCGGGGTTCATCCCTCGGTATAGCTTTCTAACCCAGTGTTTGTCTATTACTTATAGTGCGCTATCTCGAGTGCTCATTGGAAAAAGTCATACGAAAGCCACTAACAATGCACCAAGATTTTTACATAACAACAATGATCATGTCTTTAATGGTTGCTCTTGATCTTGATGGAATTTTCGTATATAATGTATAATGATCGAATCAATAATAAGGAATTAATGTGGATTTGATCTATATGTTTTTGGAAGGCCTCAAAATCTCAGATGGGCTGTGAAAATCGGCCAGAAAGGAGCCTCATATCGGTTGCATCTGATCTCCTTTTATATTGAGTGTCAAATAAGGTTGATTAGGGTAAAATTAAACAATGTCGTCCTTTTATATTAGTAGGACGTCCAAGGGGGCTTTTCAGCGTTAAATTGTCGTCCCGAAAATACAATGAAAAATGTTGTAAAATGTAGGCGTCCTAGGAGGCGTCTTAGACGTCTCATCCATTTTTCTCCATTTTTTGTCAAGCAAATGTTCTACATCAAGACTGTAGTAAAACGTCTTGCGTACTAGGAGGTGCCCTAAACGCTGGGTAAGATGCCCAAGAGGTTTTTTTTTTGTTCTTGTTTCAACTTTGATTTATTCGCTACACGTTGGCTGCTTTGGCCACTATGTTTTAGGAGGCGTCCCGAGCATTTTATAGAAAGTCTGGACCCCATTTCAATTTTCTAAACTCTGTCTGATGTGTTGTTCTCACCCAAATCTTAAGATTTTTATTCCTGAAAGTAATTAACACAATTCCATGAAAAGTAGGGCCATTCTTGGACTTATTAATATTAATTCAAATGAATTACAAAAAATTAAATAAAACTAAAATTGTCCAATCATAAAGCCTAACTCTTGTGTTGTGACATCCCCCATTTTCTAGGATCTATTAAAACTTTTTCTTTACACTTTAAAATCATGAGTTTTATTTGTTGCGGAAAATCTCAGTTTAATAAAACATTTTGGAATAAAAAACATTGTTTTTTATTATTAAAATACCAAGTATGTCATAATTATTATCCGACATAAGTTACAGCGCAAATACTAACAAATTATTGAAACGGTATTACAGGTTTATCTCTTATTTCACCCAACATCCTAATTACTTTGCACCAGCCTTAGATCCGCTACCTGAGATGCATGTAAATTGAATGGGCGAGGTTTGGGAAAACCTGGTAAGATACATAGGGTTTCCAAGTTGATAATATTTGTATGATAATGAACCATATTAATATTCCTATAATATGAACATTTCTAATCAATATTGATATATGAACCCAAAGTAAATATCTATAAGACATTGTACCCAAACATACACAGTCCAATCGATTCTTAAAACTCCTAGTTCAACGATTATCTTGAAGAATCATCTAACTTGATAAATCGTTTGAACAATTATTTGACTATATAGCTAAGGGATTCCTTGGCTGGTATAAATCATAAAGACACTGAATCCATAAGAGTATTGGATGAATATGGTATCCCATTTCATCTATGTCTGTAGGTTATGAGCCCATACTTGCAACGTAATTGACAAGATTGTGTAGAATGATCAAGTGTTGTTATCTTACTCTGGGAGATAACTCGGACATACCTTCCAATTGTTCGATACAAACCCACTATTTCTAACTATCTAGAAAGATGATAACTATTACACTCCGCTTTGATATCACACTTTGCCCTAGAATGAGACATATTCAGTATCCCGACTTATTTTAAACTAAGCATCCTTTCTAAACGAGACTTATATAAAATAACTAATTACCAATATAGTTCCTGCTCATGTAGTATTATCATAATTTATGATATACAGATAGCACATAATATAAGTAATACAATTAACACTTTCTAGATCTTCTAAGTAATAACTACTTTTATTAAGATCATATTCTCAAAAGGAACTACGCGCTCACTTGGTTGTTTAGTGAAAACCAAAAATTATGTGGGCAGAACTTTGACATCAAAACACTAGTTAATAGGGATCTCTGATGTTCAAAAGCTTTGCTACTAATACTTAAAACTCTTATGGTTGTGCTTAGAGGTTGCGAGAAAGTTTGAGAGAAAACCGCAAAGAAGATGTGCTAAAAAATAAAGAAAACTTGGGACTATTTATAGGGTGAAGTATGATACTTTCCATGTTGTGACCCTGAAGGTTTCACGTCTTGAGATTTGGATCAGTCCAGATCCACCACGTGTTGCATTCTCCTCCTGTCACATATCTATTCAGTGTAAGAGATGTCCTCGTGATGTGTCACGTTGTGGCTATAAGCTTGCCAAGTCGTGATGAGCGGGCTTCGAGTCGGCAAAGAGCATTCACAAATTTGCCACGTGGCATGCTCTTAGGCCGCCAAGTCATCAGTTTACTAGGTATTTTCCGAATCTTCGGAAAATCATAACTTTTTAATACGAGCTCCATTTTTTATGTTCTTTATCTCCATGCATATGTATTTTCGAGTAATACAACTTTCCTTTGGATTCCAATAGCTAATTCTCACTCTATTTTAAATTCATATTTCCGTAGTCTACACTGTTAAAATTTATGCATTGATCATAACTTCTTCATATGAACTTCGTTCTCGACTATATTTTTATCGACAGATTCGTATTTACGATATCTTCGATTTTCGTTTACATTGTTTTGGCTAACAATCCGCACACTATTGTACTGTGTTACACTGAAACTTCGAAAAATCATAACTTCTTCATATAGAGTCAAATTTGGATGTTTATATGTACGAGTTCATAATTATGATTTATGTGACTTTTATTTAGATTAGTTACCCTAATCCACCTTTTATTTTGTATGTTTATTTTAAACCTATATATATATATATATATATATATATATATATATATATATATATATATATATATATATATATAATTTAATATTTAAATATGTCACAGAAACACATATACTTGAATAATTCTCTTCCATTTATTCCCAAAAAGATATTAATCATTGACCGGTGTAAATACAAATTTATAACTATGCTTAGCGAGGAACGCATGTATTACATGCGCTACAAGCATACATCTTGATATTACGTGATAAGGATCAATTGAAGATAAGGTTTCCAAGGATAACAGTAGACTCCTTGATCCTTAAGGATTACGATGAAGATTTACCTAGTCTTTATGTAAAATTAGGATTTTTTTTAGTATTTATTATATATAATGGATTTCATTTGATGTGAATGATATCTGTTCAAAGTCAAAGTATGTTCTCAAATTATCTCTTGTTATTACAAAACTATTTCTCATCAATAAAGATTTAGTTTCAAATTATTTTATTTATTATTTACATGATTATGTTTAGATTGCATAGTTAAACACCAAGAATTTGTAATACAACAATTTTCTTTAAACTAGTATACCCTAACAATCTATAATGGAATTCTCTTTGTAAAACATTGTCTTGTTCTCATCCAAATCAATAAACAAATTCCCTCATTTTAATTAAAATAATTTTACTATATGGTTCAGTAAAACCATGATGGTACTTGAAACCATGGACAACAACATGCTTGAGAGTGTCCAAAACTGGTCCATCCATTCCTATGAGTACATGTTTTTAAGACTTGTTCTTAGAATTTATTTGTGTCACTTGTATTAATAAAATGTTATAAAAGGTTAATTTTCCTAAAAACTATGAATTTTCTTCGTAACACTCAAAGTGATGATTTGATATCACCAATTCTTCTCTCTAGGCTCGGTCCACATAGTGGGTAATCCAGACAGTCACCCAAGGCTCATGTCTTTATGGGGCCCAAAATCTATATATATATATATATATATATATATATATATATATATATATATATATATATATATATATATATATATATATATATATATATATATATATATATATCAAGGTTGTAAAAGTCGCTAGGGTGTGGTCGGGCGGTCGACTGGAGTTTAATCGATCTAGGCGGGGATTAACCAGCGCCTATGTGAACACCCTTAATTGTAATAGAATTATTTTTTTAAAAAATTAAATATTACCTATATCCTAACAAAATAAATAAATAACCATAAAACTTTGGCATATACAGTCGTCTAAATATTTAAAACATCGTATATAATTATTTTTATAATAGTTGAGGGTCTTTTTAACAGTTTTAGTCATCAATCATCATAATTTAGTCACCTACTATCCTCAATTTGACTAATCGGAGATTTTTTTTTTTGAAAAATTTTGACTGTCTGACTTTTTACTGGCTTAGACTATTTAGACCGCGTAGGACTGCCTAGGGCCGCCTATAGTCGCCTAGGATCGACTCCTCCTAACTCGATCAACTAGCATTAATCGTAGACAGTAATAAGCAGCCTAGCGCCTAGGCCAATTTTTAAAACACTGATATATATATATATATATATATATATATATATATATATATATATATATATATATATATATATATATATATATATATATATAGTTTTATGTATATGCATAATAAGAGCCTAGTAAGCCTAATTTCAAATATGCCCAACAAAAGTAGACATAATAGACCAATAGGTGTTTGAGATGTTCAACGGATAATGAATAATAATGGTAGTTACGTACCTTTCAGAAATCGACATTCATAGAGGTAGGAGAATCAAATCGACGTCTTGTGAATCGAGTCCTCGTTACTCATTAATCTCATTATTCGACATCAAAAGGCTTCATAGTTTCATATGCAAGATTGCATCAGGCCATCAACTCTATCATATCTACTTCTAAGTCTTCATACCCCGTTAATGTGCTTCTCTCTCTCTCTCTCTCTCAGATTTATCTGCAATATTGTAAAACCCTGTTTTCACTTTTCAAAGCAATAAATTATAGGATTTTGTTATAAAAATATAAAGTGAAAATATTTTGCGTTTTAAAGTTGTAATAGACATGAGTATCAATGTGTGGATATAAAGAGCGTCATAAACAAAGCTCGTGAGAAAATTTTATGATTTTTTGAAGATTACGTCGAATTCAACAATTACACAATGCGTAAATGGAAATACACAGCACGTAAAGTTAGATTTTATCAATTTTACAAGATGGAGTACAAGGTAAGAAAGATACCCTATATGGTGTTTGTATATGACGCGTCTATTTTGTGGCTATAAAAGGACGAATTTCCCCATCATCTTTTCCTTTAACCTTTCACTCTCAAAATCTCTTTCTCTCCCTCTTGAGATCTCAGTCCGTCGTGATTTGATTTCTCATTTTATCTTGTTGTTAGTGAATATCTAGACATTTTGGAAGGATACTTATAAGAAAAGGAAGTAAGCATCAAAGTTACACTCGTATTTGTTCGGATTACATCATTAAAGTAAGTTACACTTACTATCATCTGTAAGTATAAGATTAGTTATGGACTATATAAGTATAAGATTACTTATTAATCCCAGTTATAATACCAATTGATCTACTAATGAGAAGAGTTTCTATTATGGATACCTTAGCTTGGATGTTGGATTTCAAAAAAGCTATATGCTGAAATGTTCCTCCCTCCTAACTATCTTGGCTGGATAATTTTTATTTGATAGTCGGTTTAATATTAGTGGGATTAGTAAAGGATATAGATATTAACTATTATGCTTAGAATTAGTAACCAATATAGTATTATAGGTTTATACGTGTTTGTTGAGCCCATCTACAAATGTTAAATAATTAGAATATTCCATAATAATTAAGAATAAGGAAAAAGTTGAAAATTAGTCCATTGAACATGGGATGGAAGGTGAATTTCGAAATTCATACCATCGCACATGTGACGAGAGATGAAACTAAGACATGGACCAAGGCTGTAAATAAGGTGCTAGGGATTCTCATTCTTTTTTTACCTTGGCTTCCATCCTCCCTTTATTAGTGGATGATTTCTAACCTTCTAGGGTTTACGAAAATTACCCTCCTTCTAGTTTATTTTTGTTAGTATCTTGGAGTATTAGGTGTGAAGCAAAAGAAAGATTGTTGTTATTGGGTCCTTACCATCCAAAGGAAAGTTGTTTGCAACCAGATCTTGGTCAAGGAGTCTTCCAGAAGATCAAGAAGATCAAGAGCATTAAGATGTTTGTAACTTTTCAGATGTTTGTAATAACCGGGTTGCTATAATAGAATAAATCTATATACTTTAGGGTGCATGTAAACATAGGGATTTATATTGGTTCGGTTTTCATAAGTGTGTATAGAATGCTAGAAAACCCATCAGTGATAGTGGAGCCATTAGGTTCTTGTATAGAACTGCTTGATAAGAAAAAAAAATTGATTTTGGGTTAATCCCTTGCTTGTCGGACAAGTTTCCTAACTTGTTCCGTAAGTAATGCAAATCTGATGATTTTTCAAATCTTTGGATAAACCTCTTGTCTTACAATATTATTTAAATTGGATTTGAATTTTAATATTTAATTTAGTCTTAATTTTGATATATTGTTTAAATAAGATTTAAAGACTGAATATTTAATTTGAATTAAATCTTTAAATATTATTTAATAAAGAATTAAATATGAATATTCAAACATATAAGATATAAATTTAAAAGTTTAAACTTATTATATAACAATATAAGTACTATAGGTATAACACTATTTACAACACGTGCCATCACATCTTAATTAAATATTATCAGTCGAGCCATGACTAGGATTACTCATTCAAGTGTTATAAGGAGCATTGTCCGAGCCCTAATGAAGCTGTGTTTTAAATTTCATTGCTTTCCACCCCCACCACCTTTTTTGATTTTAATACTGAAGTTATCGAAGGGGTTTGATAGGATAAATGTTCAAGTTAAAAGTATCAACTTAAAAAAAACAAAATCCCGTTTTATTAAAAACCGTGAATCTTATGTTACCTATGAAATATACAAACTCTCTTTAATATATCGATGGAGCTTGTATGTTTAATCGACATATTACTTTGAGAGTATAGTTGAGAATGATGTGGAACTCGTGCATCTCAAGCGTAACTTGAGCCGAGGACAACACATTTTTGCATGGTTGATTCACCATATATTCCTTGATCTACGACAATCCTATCATAGAATTTGAGAGGAGCAAAAAGTATTGCCTACCTAAATAACTTTGTGGTGTGTTTATGGCGGCCCTTTACACACCACAAAGCCAAATATGGTGTAACATCCGAAAAATACTAAGTAAAAAATTTTCTTTTAGCCAACCGAAAACATCCATTCATTCATTCCATAAACCCCAATCAAAGTATAAAATGTATCAGATAGTTATCAGATTACAAAAAAAAAAATCATAGAACCACAAAATCTTAAACCACAAAACCGTAAGCACAAAGTTTACTGAGTTCCCCAAAATACCACATATCGTACAAATCAATGGGACCCAATACACATCAGTGGGCCCAACCCTGGGGTATATTTAAACCTAATACATATCAATGGACCTAGCCCAGGGTATATTTCAACCCAAACATATAAAAATAGGCATAGCCCTAAGGTGTATTTTAACCTAATACATATCAATGGGCCCAACCTTGGGGTATATTTCAACCCAATACATACATGCAAAAGTCATAAAGACAATTAGCAATCTATAAAACATAATCTCGTGGGTCGGTATTGGTGCCTTCGACCTACAAGTATAGTGAGAAGGCTCTCCTCTATCAGTACAGGATTAGATCTCACTCACACGAGATGTTGGTGTTAAATCCCACCCACTAAACAAATCCAAAACCATACCCTAATTAACAATTAAGGTGGTAAACCATATTCAAGGGTCCTAATTACATTTATTTCACCATGGGTAAAGGACCATTTTACCCTTCCAAGACTAGACCCCACTCATCCTGACCAAAAGTCTAAATTCGACTATTTACCCTTTTTGATTCTACGTCATGCGTACACCATAATCTACACGCTGTGTAGAGCCTAAACTTAGGAGGATCTGGGAATCACCCAGATACGTTGGGCATAGCCTATTTAACACCCTATGGATAGCACTGTTAAGTCATTCGTACTTCTAGCTCTTAATCCGTAAAGACCACTCATCCATTGCTCAAATCTGGTCCCAGTAAATGTATAGAATGATAAAGTTCCGAACTTTATGCCTTTGCATGGCTAAGTAAAGATCAAATCCAAACCCTAATTTACTAACACCTTCTAATGTCCAGAAACTCTTGAATGGATGAAAGGTAGAAACCAAGATCCCATTTTATGACATAACAACCTCAGGAACAATAAAAAATAGCAACCCTAAGGTTTGGAATAGCCCTTAGTCCTAAGAACCAAGATCATGGGACAAATAAGCATGAAAACTAAGAAGTTACCAAGATCTAACTCAAAGAACCACCATGGTGAAGACTTTATACCTTTTGGACATGGAAAAAGAAATGAAGACTCAGGATTTGCAAGCTTGAGCTTCACCAAGCTTCAAGGACGGGATTCTCCTTCTTCAAAATGCACTGCAAAACACTCAAGAGGCTCAAATTTAGCTCAATAGGATTAGGTTTTTGAGTTCGGTGTAAAAGAGGGTGGAGGATGAAGATAAGAAGAGCCTCAAATGGTTAGAGTTCTTAAATATTGCTCGAAAACCCAAA
This sequence comes from Lactuca sativa, assembly GCF_002870075.4. NCBI lineage: Eukaryota > Viridiplantae > Streptophyta > Magnoliopsida > Asterales > Asteraceae > Lactuca > Lactuca sativa. The sequence continues at coordinate 35,363,848 of NC_056629.2, read as the reverse complement.
AATTACGGTTTGCACCCTGCGCGGTTACTCCTACGTAGGGCCTAAAACCCCCGTGCTTGATTAATGAACTACGCCCTACGTAGTTAGCTATCTACGACCTGTGTAGATCCTTAATTCCAAAAGAAATATAACTTTAAAAATCATATGGAAATGTACCTGAGGAATGAGTGTACAACTCTCCCCCACTTGAATCAGACTTCATCCTTGAAGTCTACTGCTGCAAATAATTCATGGTAATGCTCTCTTATCTCCTTCTCGGGTTCCCATGTTCATTCAGAATCCTTCAAGTGTGGCCATTTCATCTTCACCAACTCCACCACCTTGTTGCGCATGAACTTGGTCTTCATGTCAAGAATCGCCGCTTGTCTCTCTATATAGTTCAAACACTCGTCCACCTGAATATCCTCCAATGGAACTACTACGGAATCATCAACCAAACACTTCCAGAGTTGAGAGACATGGAAAGTGATGTGGATCTGACTAAGCTCATCGGGTAAATTCAAAATAGTATGCAAGCCTGCTCGTGCGGGCAACAACCTTGAAAGGACCAATATACCTAAGGCACAACTTGTCACGCTTCCTAAATCGGATGCTACATTTCCAAGGTGACACCTTCCGAGTACCATGTCACCAACCTAAAATGCTAGATCAGAACGTCGCCGATATGCATAGCTCTTTTGATGGCTCTGTGGTGTTTGAAGCCTTCCGCATATCTGCTGAATCAACTTAGTGGTCATGATTACTACCTTAGTACTCCTCATAACCAGATGTCTGACCTCACCCTAACAAACTGAGGTCCAACATTTCTCCCATAAAGCATCTCGAAGGGAGGTCAGTCAATGCCGACATGATAATTGTTGTAGGAGAACATGGCCAAGGGTAAATATATATCCCAACTCCTACAAAAATCCAACACACATTCCTAAAGCATATCCTCAAGTGTCTGAAATTTCTGCATGCTCTGTCCGTCAGTCTGGGGATGAAAAGTTGTTCTGAAATGCAGCTGAGTACCCAACTCCTCATGAAAATTTCCTCCAAAACCTGGAGGTGAAGCAAACATCTTGATCCAAAACTGGCACCCCGTGCCAAACCACCACCTCCCTAATGTACATTTCGACCAATTTCTTAGTAGATATACTCTAAGTGGTAGGTATGAAATGCACACTCTTGGTCAGTCTATCAATAATGACCCAGATAGAATTAACCCAATGTTCTGTCCTCGACAATTCGTGATGAAGTCCATGGTGATATCCTCCCATATCCACATGGTAATGGGTAACAATTGCATCTTTTCGTGGGGTCTCTGATTTTCAGCCTTGACTTTTTGGCATGTCAGGCATTGCTCCATAAACCAAGCTACCTCCCTCTTCATACAGGGTCATCAGTAACTCAACCTCGGATCGCTATACATCTTTGTGGCCCCTGGGTGGATCGAAAACTTTGATTTATGAACCTCCTCCAGTAGTATCTGTCTAACCCCACTATCAACCGATAACCAAACTCTACCACACCGAGTCAATAAACCCCAACTATCCCTGATAAATAGCAGAATCTGAACCTTAATCCTTTCCTCCTTCCAATTTTCCTTTTTTGACCTTTACACTTGAGCCTTTTTGATCATATCCAATAGTGGAGAAACAATAACCATCCTCAAACACATATATATGATAGGTGTACTCGTGGTCTTGCGACTCATGGCATCGGCCATGATATTGGCCTTCCTTGGGTGATATAGAATCTTGCAATCATAATCTTTCACCACATCCAACCACCTCTGCTATATCGTATTCAGATTCGGCTAGTGCATTAGATATCTCTGACTCTTGTGGTCAGTGTAAATGTGCACCTACCCCCATACAAGTAATGTCTCCAAATCTTGAGGGCAAAAACCACAGCCCCAAATCCAAATCCTATGTATGGTAATTCGCCTACCAAGGCTTCAGTTGCCTTGAAGTGTAAGCAATCACGTGACCCATTTGCATGAGTAATGTTCCCAATCCTAATATCGATGCATCACAACGAACCCCAAAATCATCCATACCATTAGGAAGAGTTAGAAATAAAGCCTCGCACAATCTTTGTCTCCGCATATCAAAAGTTGTCTTTAATCAGGCCCCCATTGAAAAGTGACATTCTTCTTCATCAAGCAGGTCAAAGGTACAGAAATCTTGGAGAAATCCTGAATGAATCTCCGATAATAACCTTCCAGACCAAGAAAACTATGAATCTCAGATGGCGTACTTGGATCCTCCAACCGCATCATTGCCTTAATCTTGTACAGATTGACACATATACCCATTTGGTTGGTAATGTGCCCCAAAAACTACACATCGTGCAACCAAAACTCGCATTTAGAGAGCTTGGCATAAAGCCTCTCTCTCCCCAAGGTCTCCAATACATCCTGTAAATGCTCTTCGTGCTGCTCCTTGGTCACGGAGTAGACCAGAATATCATCAATAAACACAATCACCAACTGATCCAACATCGATCTACATACCCGGTTCTTGAGATCAATGAACTTTGCTGGTGCGTTGGTAAGCCTGAATGGAGTCACCATGAACTCGTAATGACCATAACGAGTCTTGAAGGCCATCTTCTAAATGTCCTCATCTCTGACCCTCATGTGGTGGTAACCCGAACGTAAAGCAATCTTGGACAACCAAGATGCACCCTGAAGTTGGTTAAACAAGTCGTCGATCCTCAGGAACGGATAATGGTTCTTCACCGTTAACTTATTTAACTCTCTATAGTCAATGCACATCTGGTGTGAACCATCCTTCTTTTTCAGGAAAAGGATTGGTGCTCCATATGGTGAACTACTCGACCTACTCGACCTAATAAATCCCTTGTCTAACAACTCTCAAAGTTGTGTAAGCAACACCTACATCTCTGGAGGTGCTAATCGATATGGTGCCTGGGCTATCGGAGCTGGACCGAGAACTAAATCAATCCGGAATTCAACCTAGCTCCCAGGAGGCACTCAAGGCAAATCCTTAAGAAACAAATCAGAAAAATCTCATATGACGGGCACATCATTCACGGTCGTCGTGCTCCCAATTCGAGTATCTGCCACCTAGGCCAGAAATCCAAATCAATCTTGCAGAAAATATCTCCTAGCCCTCGCAACTGAACAAAGAGATGGTCCACATTAAACACCCTCACCCTGGATAACTATTTCTCCCCCACTTATGGTTCAAAATCTCTCTAACTGGTGCTCACAATCAATCATAGCCCCATTGGGGACCCAACTAATCCATCCATGCTATAACCTTCAACCCTCGCAGAGGAATCGGAAAAAATTAATAGAATATCTCTCGCTAAACATGTTCAGAACACATCTTTGATAAACCCTCAAAGCACTCACTAAACGACCATCCACAATTTCTACCGCTAATGGATAATCGAAAATCCCGGGTGCATCATTAAACTTCTAGTTGAGTACAAGAGACACAAAAGATCGTCGCACCCGAATCCAACAAAACGTGCCATTAACTAAGAAAGTCCCTATACATGATTAGATAAAACATAAGCATAAAAAAGAAAGCAGTAAAGGGTAACGTAAAGAGACATACCAGTAACTACATCAGGTGATGCTCTCGCCTCCTTGGCTGTCAACTAAAATGCCCTGCTCTTCACCATAGGTGTCTCCGCCTTGCCTTGGCAGCCATCAGTGATACACAAGGTGGCTTGTGCAGGCAATGCCACTGCTCCTTCGGTCAGTCTCGAGAAATCGGCATTCTTATGGCCCGTCTAATTGCAATGGAAGCAAATAAGTGCACCCCGAGGGAAATCCCTACTCATATGACCATTCTGTCCGCATCTAAAACAACATTATCCCGCTTTTCGACATGCCCCACTATGTGGCTTACCGCACTTGCCACAACAGCTTTAGTCTCGCTGACCTCTAAGATGTGAATCAGTAGCCTTGTGCCTTTTTTCTATCCCACTTCTGTCTACAACGACTCTTCCTTCCCCTTTCGGAGGTACTCCAAGTCAATCTCCCACTCCTGGGCTCTGGATATCATATCCAAGCTGAAACTCTAATAAACTCCCAGATATATGCTCTTAGTATGTCATTGTATTGATTCTTCTTCATCTCCTCACATGTAGCATACTATGGAGCCAATAAATCTCTCTCCTAAAACTTGGTGGTGATCTCCGCCACAGTCTCAGTCATCTGGTGTATGTCCTGGAACTCCCTCGCCAGCTGTTGTACCTCTACTGCCGGTGCAAACTCTGCTCGAAATCTGGTTACAAAATCAGGCTAGCTCATAGCCTCAATAGCTAGTGCTCCTAGAGTATAACCAACCTCCTCCCACCAATCATGAACTCGCTCCCTAAAACACCCTGCAATGAACCTCACCTTCGACACCTCGGGGCAGAAGCTCGTCATCTGGGCACACTCCATGTCAGTTATCCAACGCATGACGATAATGGGGTCTTTGACCCCGATGAACTTTGGTGCCCTACATCCCTAAAAATCCTTGAATATGAGGGTACGGGATCCTTACTGTCCGCCAGACATCTCATCTCGAAAGGTCCGAAAGTGCCCCTCCATCATCTCAACAATACCTTGGTTGATTGTCCCGAACATCACAGCGGTCGCATCAAGGATACCTCGCATAATATTCGACGTGATGAACTTGTGAAAACCCTCATCAATTAGTTTGGTACCAGAGCCCAAACCGAAACCAGATCCTAAACCTCCTACTCCACTGCGTGTAATCACCATATGGAAATACAACATGCAAACAATTAGTATACACATGAAGAAGCTCACACGCTAGGAGTTTCTTAGAATTATCATGACTTTCCTTGACTTGGGTATAGATCCTGTGCTTTCAGTAGTACAAGCCCAATACTAGCTTCCATACCTATCTGTACCTTCGTAAATAATTATCCCAAACCCTCTAAGCCACCTCCATAAACACTTCTTGAACACCCTATTAACCGCACACACAATAATCCGCTATATTTCCTAAACTCTCTTAGGAATCCTTAACTCACTTGGTCCCATACTACAAGGAACTTCTACTAACGCTGTCGGTTGCCTTATGCATGCAAACTATACACAAAATGGGATCACATATATTGTTGAATAAATGATTCATCCCTAAGTCCACAACTAAACAAGGAACATGAAATAATGCTAAATCAGTCATTCTAGGGCTATATGATCCTAATCGTATACAATTTTAAAGCATACATTTAGCAATTAGCTGAGGCGATATAAATTTCGAGTAATATATATAATTCAATCTCCTTAGGCTATAAGGCACCACACAAATCAGGCAATTGTAGCATACATTTCCTGAAGGTATCCTTAGCCCTACTCTAGCTTGCAATTCACAAAGCAGTCATACTTATCATAATACTTAGGTATGGGTATTTTGGGAATCACTTACTTGAGCTCAGCTAATTGCACGCATCACACTCCTTTTCTTTGTAGAAATATTTTTAGAAAAGTGGTTTTCTTTTAAAAAGTTTATTAATTCTTCAGTTTGAGTTTAGATGGACCCAAGAGTGTACCTGAATCCCTCAAATCAAGGCTCTGATACCAACTTGTAACATCCTAAAAATACTAAGTAAAATATTTCCTTTTAGTCAACCCAAAACATCCATTCATTCATTCCAAAAACCCCAATCAAAGTATAAAATGTATCAAATAGTTACCAGATTATAAAACAAATCATAGAATGCACAACTCTGGTGGATGATGTACGATCATGTCGGGTCCGTCCCTTTCGAACTAGAAGTACCTGAAAACATTAAACCACAAAACCGTAAGCACAAAGATTACTGAGATCCCCAAAATACTACATACCATACAAATGAAAGGGACCATCCTTAGGGTATGTTTCAACCCAATACACATCAATGGGCCCAACCCATGGGTACATTTCAACCCAAACATACAATAGTAGGCCCATCCGTGGGGTGTATTTTAACCCAATACATATCAATGGGCCTAGCCCTGGGTTATATTTCAACCCAATACATACATGCAAAAGTCATAAAGACAATTAGCATGGTACACAACATAATTTAGTGAGCCGACATTGGTGCCTTCGACCCATGAGTATAGTGAGAAGGCTCACCTCGATCGGTAAACAAATAGATCTCACATATACGAGCTTCCGGTGCTAAGTTGCTCCCACTAAAAAAATCCAAAACCCAACCCTAGTTTACAATTAAGGTGTTAAACCATATTCAAGGGTCCTAATTACATTTCTTTCTCTTCAGGTAAGAAGCCATTTTACCCTTACAAGATTAGACCCTAGTCATCTTCACCAAACTCCAAATCTGACTATTTACCCTTTCTTGTTCTATGTCATGCGCATACCATCCTCTACGCTCTGCATATATCCTCAACTTAGTAGGATCAGGGAATCACACAGTTACGTTGGGCGTAGCCTATTTTACGCCCTGTGTACAATGCTGTTAAGTCATTCCCATTTCTAGCTCTTAATCCAAAAGACCAATAATCCATTGCGCCGATATGGTCCCAATAAACGTCTAGAATGATAAAGTTCCTAGCTTTTTTCCTTTGCATGGCTAAACGGAGATCAAATGCAAACCTAATTGGCTAACACCTTCTAATGTCCAAAAACTCTTACTGGATGAAAGGTAGCAACCAATATCCCATTTTTATGACATACCAACCTCAGACACAATAGAAAATAGCAACCCTAAGGTATAGAGTAGACCTTACTCGCAAGACCAAGATCATGGGACAAATAATCATGAAAACTAAGAAACTACCAAGATCTAACACAAAAAACCTTCAAGGTGAAATATTTATACATTTTGGAGCTGGCAAAAGAAATAAAGACTCAGGATCTACGAGCTTGAGCTTCACCCAACTTCAAAGATGGGATACTCCTTTTTCAAAATGCACCACAAAACATACAAGAGACTCAAATTTAGCTAAAGAGGATTAGGGTTTCGAGGTGGGTGTCAAAGACGGTGGAGGTTGATGATAAGAAGAGACTCAAGGGGTTAGAGTCCTTATATAGAGCTCAAAGCCCCAAAAAATTAGGGTTTGCATCCTGAGCGATTACACCCTGCATAGTGCATAAAATCCTCGTAATTGATTAATGAACTACACCCTGTGTAGTTAGCTATCTACGCCCTCGGTAGATCCTTAATTCCCAAAAAAATATAACTTTAAAAATCATAAGGAAATGTACCTGAGGAACGGGTCTTACATATGGATCCTAGCCTTATTAAATAATATTATTTAGGGTAATTATATTTAAGGATTAATAATATCAAACTAATTGAAGCACTTTTCATCGATATAGATTCTAAACAACAACAAGCTTCCTCCTCTTCCTCCTTATTTGCCAACTCAAAACTCTAGCATCTCGCTTCTATCAGTTTCTAAATAGAGAAAAACTCACCATACCTAATTACCTCGATTGAATCTGTACCTTGAGGTATGAGAACAAGGAGTATATTCTCAATGAGGATGTTGAACTTCCAGAAGAGCCTACTGATGAAGAAGTTGTTGCCTATAACAAACACTATGACGAATCAACTAAAGTGGCTTGCCTCATGTAAGCGACCATGTCCTCTGAGCTCCATTTTTTGAGAAATGGGGTGCCTTAGATATTATTTAGCAACTTAAGAAACTGTTTCAAGAGCAAGCAAGGCAAGAATGACGTGATATAGTTAAATCCCTCATGACATGTAAAATAAAAGAGGGAGCATATGTACGTGCGCACGTCCAAAAGATGAATTCGTACATAGACATATTGGGAAATGTTAGTGTCAAGTTGCCAAAGGATTTGACTATTGACATGGTTTTGAATCCGCTTTTTAATTCATATCAACAGTTAATTGTGAACTACAATATGAACAACGTAGATAAGACCTTGATGGAGCTACATGCAATGCTTAAGATTGTTGAAGCAAGCATGAACAAAAATCCTAGCTCCAACCCTACTGCTCCCGTCTTGGCCATTGATTATGGTGATGCTAAAAGGAAAATTGTTTCTCATCTCAAGGGAAAGGGAAAGACTAAGGTTAGATAGTTCAACCAAGGTCTTAAAAAAACATCGAATTCGACATAGCTTCTACCACTAACCCCAATGAGGCGATCTGTTTCTACTACTACACCAACATACATTGGAAAGCTAGCTGCCCCAAATACATTAACGATCTGAAAAAGTGCAAATTCAAAGTGGCTGGCACTTCAGGTATGTTTATAATTAAACTACTTTTAATTTGATGGTTCTTTATACAGGATGTGGTACTCACATTTGCTCTGAGATGCAGGGACTAAAGCAAAATAGAAAGTCAAGTCATGTGGAGCTCAACCTGATCATGGGAAATAGGCATAATACAACTATTACTAGGGGTGAGCAAACCCGAACCAAGAAAACGAGAAACCGACCAAAACCGATGAAACTGAAACCGAAAAAACTAAAACCAAAGAAAAACCGACGGTTAGGATTTGAAATTTATAAAAACCGAAAATCGGTTTCTGTTTTGATTTTTACCCAGAAATCGACCTATCCGAACCGAGAAACCGACCCACTAACCTGTCACATTTACCTGATTATATATATATATATATATATATATATATATATATATATATATATATATATATATATATATATATATATATATATATCACCGTGGAGGTTAAATGTTTTATATGTGGTTTTCGTTACTCAACTTTTTTCAAAAAATAAATATTTAAGTAAGTAAAAGATATTGTTATTAAATTATAAACAAAATGAAAGTCAAAGTATTATATAGAAATGAATGTAGTAATTAAAAGATATTATTATTAAATTATATGGGTTGAACCTTGTAAACCGGAAAACCATCAAAACCGACTTCAAAACTAGAGAAAACAAAATTATCAGAAACCAAACATATTGGGTTTTGAAAACCAAAAACTGATCATTTTCGGTTTGGATCCAAAACTGGCCCATACATATCTCTAGCTATTACAAGGATACGGGATTATGAGTTCCTGCTTGGTGGTGGCGGTCATCTTAGTTTATTAAAATTTTGTTTTTCGTTAGACATGGAACGAAACATTATTTCTTTTTATGTATTGTATGATGATGGTTTTTAAGAATAGTTCTTTTATTTTCAAAGCTAGTCTTTGCAATGGTATTTATGATACTCTTGTTTGTGTAAGTATGATAATCCAATATTAAAAATTGGTTCTTCCAATAGTGAAATGGATAAATCATGTTTGTGGCATTGTCATCTTGGGTTTATAAACAAGAAATTCATCGCCAACCTCTAATAGAATGTGATCTTGAGCATAAAAGCACATCCTAAAAATCCTCAAGAAGTTCAACCCTTCATAAAAACCCATTTTAGAAAATCAAATCCAAATCACTTTACAATCACTAATAACTCACACTCAAAGTCATATTGGTCTTCAATCATAAATGATCATTCTCTAAAAATACGAATATCCAAAGTACTTTCGAATACTCATATCTAATTATCTCCCTCTTTTTATAATCGAAATATGATTTTAAAATTGCAAATGAGAATGAAAAAGTGTTCAAAGTGGATTTGACATTACAATACGCTCCATCGATAAGTGACAAAAATGAGAAGTTTCAAAATCGAAAAAATCGAAAAATATGTCAATTTTGAAATCTTGATTTCCTATACCACTTTGACTTGAAAAACGAACAAACGTGTTCATGTTGCTGGAAATTTTTTGTAGAAATAACAATATTTAAAAGCTCGACAAATAATCTTCAACAGTTGCAAAGATTTTAGTGTCTGGGTAAGAATTATCATTAAGCTGATAGTGCAGGGATCAAATGTATAAAACCGAGTGTCTTCTTCCGCAATTCATTCTAGTTGCAAAAATAACACAACATTCGGTCATGATTGCGAGTACCAGTCCATCGTTCGTCAATAGTTCGACATCAAAAATCGATAACCAAAATCAATACTCGATATCGAGCACACCCTTCAACCACTGGTAATCAACCATTCAACATTCAAGTCTTCGATATCAAATTGAGTAGCCATCATATCGAGTGCGAGATGTATACAAGAATGAAAACGCTTGCGAGGACGTTCATTCAATTACGAACCCTTCAATTGCGAGTTGCAAGATCTTTGACCAACTACGATCATCGTAATTCAACCTTTGACCAGATTGCAAGTCCATCGCAACAACTACCTTCGTTTCGATTCTGACTTAGTTGTGAGAACGAGATTACTTGCTAGTGTTGAGAACCAAGATTAAGTCGATTACAAACCCCAGAAAGTACGAGTCATTGTTCTGATCACGAATCATACAATCAAACTAAGCAGTGAAACTCAACAAATACTGCGATGCGTCTTCAATTTGCGAGATCTGAAGTTGAGTTTTGATTGCGAGAGTGTTGTGAGAGCGAGGGTACTTGCGAGTGATGGACACAAAATACGAGACTCGGTCAGAATGAATCAGTAGCGAAGCCTTCGTTCCGATTGCGAGACACACCCAAACTACGAGTGAACACAAATGCGTGACTAGCAATTGCGAGACCCATTCAACACATCACAATGTCTTCTGTATTCGTTTTGATCAGTAACTCAAACATATCAATTTGTGAGGCCTCCTTTGATTTTGACTTTCATAGTTTGACCATCGAAATCGTTCATCAACAAACACTAAAACAACGATTCTTTGAACAATATCAGATCAAACTCACTGATTCAACAAAAATCATACTGTTCTTCATTTGTTTTTCAGTGAAAAGTCAAACAGTTCTTCATCAATCAATCATCATCATCTTCATCTTTTCATCATAGAGTTCTTCATTGAAAACCTTTTGTTCTTCACATATTCATTCACCGAACAAGTAACAATCTCAAAGTAATCACCGATTGATCAAAATCAATTTACAAGAACTCACTGATAGCAGGAACTTGTGAGATAATCAAATTGATGACAAAATTTGATCGATTGCGAGTAATTTTGTACTGATCTCAATTCTTAATTCAGAAAAATCACTATCCATCAGATTCAAATGAATAAACTTCGTTCCAAAATCAGAGACCGACAAGAACAATTTATCAGTGAAGAATGAGAACTTGAATCAAAGATGTAATTATAAACTCATGAACAACTTCAATACAAGAATCAATAAGCGATCTACTGTACAAACCAATTCATATAATCATTTCGATCAAGGAATCAATGAAATAAAATCAAGATGATGAAATTAAATAAGCAAAATCGTGAATCTGAATTTTCATAGACATTGATTTGTGCTAATTGATACACAGATGAACGGTGATTAAGAATTTTGGACTCAAAATATATCCTATGAACAGTAATGAATTAGATTTTGGGCTTAATAAAAAGAAATATGAACAGTAATGAACTCAAGATTTATGGCTGAATAAAAAGAAATCAAATAACATTAAATTTTGGGTTTGATTTTTGATCGAAAACAAGTGAACAATAATGATCACGATTAGACTAAAAAATTTGGATCAAAATGATTTTAATATGTTTTAGGCTAGATCAAGTGAAAATTCTAATTGGATCAACAAATTTGGCATGAAAAGAAAATAGATCCAATGGAGAGACTCATCAAAGATTTCAAATCTTTTGGCCAATTATGCGAAAATGTTGTCATCTAGGATCGTTGATCTTGAAATAGTTGCTTAAACTTCCAAGATTAATCTTTGATATCACATGTGAGATCCTATGGAAATAACATTGCGGATTTAAGAACAAGCAACATGAATCAAACGATAAGGAAATTAACACAAAGTAAATAATTTTGTTTAAGCTCAATTAGTCTGGAAGGTAATCTCAAGTGTACAAATATGAAAATGTAAGAAATCTCTCTTTCTAACACTTAAGACTACAACACTATATATAGTAGTGCCCTCAATAGACTCAAAATACATAGTGTGACTAAGGCATAAAGTATAAACTCAATGTCACACTAAAATAGATAGATATATCTAAAGTTCTTCGCCTTCGATATAGACAACTCAACTTCTGTATCTATTTCACCCAACTCTTCTCAATCAAAAATTCCACTTCATTAGATTCAATATTTCTTTACTCAACATAATCATTTGGCTTAAAGTCAGATAATGCATGCGAATCTTGCTTACTTGGAAAGATGAAAAAAGCTCCATTCACAGGTCACTATGAAAGAGGTAATGATTTGTTGGACCTCATATATACATATGCTTGTGGACCATTCAGATCAGCCAAAAAACATGGTGAACCATACTTCGTGACTTTCACTGATGATTTTAGCAGATATGGATATATCTATTTAATCAAGCATAAGTTAGAAACCTTTGAAGTGTTCAAAGAATTTTAAAACAATGTAGATAATCAACTGGGTAAAAAGATCAAGATGCTCCGATCTGATAGGGGTGGAGAATATTTAAGTCTTCAATTCTATGATCATCTTAATAATTATGGAATAGTTTCACAATTTTTCCCTCCCAGAACACCAAAACGTAATGGTGTTGCTGAGAGAAGAAATTAAACGATGTTAGACATGGTTTGATCTATGATAAGTCGATATACACTTCCGATAACAATTTGGGGTATGCCTTAGAGACAGTCGCCCACATCTTAAACCTTATACCACCTAAGAAGGTTGCTAAAACACCCTCTGAAATGTGGACTAGGACACGTCCCTCTCTAACACATAAAAAATTTTGGGGCTGCAAAGCTTAAGTTTGTCGTGAGGCCAACGATAAGCTCGAACCCAGATCAGATAAGTGTTCATTGGTTTTCCACAAAAGTCATTTGCATACATGTTTTACAAGCCTTCTGAGAACAAGGTGTTTGTTTCTCGAAGGGGATTTTTTTATTGAGAGAGAACTCATATCCAAAGAAAGTAGTGGGAGTCAAATTGATCTTAAAGAAATTCAAGATTCAAACAAAGAAGAACCTATAGTTGACACTAGCTCCCAACCAGAGGCCGATGCACATATTAAGGAAACTTATATATCTCCATCTCCTACTCGCAGAGCCAATAGAGTTCATCTTCATCCTAATTTCTGTGGTTTCCATATTACGACCGAATGAGACATATTGATTAGTGATCGTACACTGGTTAGTATGGATGAGCCATCCAACTATAAGGAAATGAGTGTAGGCCATGCTGTTTCCAAATGGAACGCAAGCATAGAGAGCAAGATTCAGTGCATGTATGACAACCAAGTTTGGAATTTGGTTAATCCCACACACGGTGTAACATCCCAAAATTCAAGACCAAAAATTTTGTTTTAATTAAGTTATTATATAAAACCAACAATATAAAACATTCATATTAATATCTCATGTCAAAACCAAAGTGTCAATAATCAAAACATATTATCATAAAACCATATCATAGTGTAATCCCAAAGATCTTATGTGCGGAAAACATAGTGTGATGCGTTGCGATCAAGTCGGCTCCTTTCCTTTAAAAATGAGTACCTAAAACCAAAACTCTAAACTGTAAGCACGAAGCTTAGTGAGTTCCCCCATCATACCACATACCGTACAATCATAAGACATACGTACTGCCGGGCATATCTGGGTGCCTGACCTACCCCTTCGGTCCTCTCGACCGGTGACCTTGCCTAGAATATCTGGGTGCTGGCCCACCCATTCGGTCCTCTCGACCGGTGACCTTGCCTAGCATATCTGGGTGCTGGCCTACCCCTTCGGTCCTCTCGAACGGTAGATGGGGCTTATTTCACCCCTACTACTACCACATAATATCATATCACATATATCATAATCTGTCTAGCATAGCTGGGTACTAATCTACCCCTTCGGTCCTATCGACCGGAGACTATTTCATCCCCTACTACTACCACTATCACATAAAATCATATCATGATAGCACATAAAACATAACAGGTAGCAGCAAACCTAGTGAATATCACAAAGACAATCATCTAGCATACAACTCCTACTAGTGGGCTGATATTGTGGTCGTAGACCCACTGCTACTAGAAGGTAACTCACCTTACACTGCTGAAGTCCCGTAGACACAATCCCAGATGCTGGATGACAGATTCCTGAACTGTCAATATCAAAACATCACCCAATTAATAATTGGGTTCCAACACATAACCATATGTACATACTTGGGGTAAATAATACTTTACCCCTAACTTAGCTTTATTCAAGTCTAAGGCCCAATCCAAAGGCCCAAAAGTCAACTATGAGTCAAAGCCCAACATATGGCCCAATTTTCCAAATTGGGCCCCATCCTCTACATGGTCTCACTCTAAGGCCCAACCATTTATTCCAGTCCAACATTTGACATTCTAATGGCCTAATATCATATAATCATTAAGTCCCAAACTATGGCCCATCTATGGCCTAATTTTATTACCCTAGGCCCATTAAATTATTTTAGCCCATTAGCTTGTTCTTGGATGGCCCATTGTTATCCCAATCATCAAAGCCCAATATAAAGGCCCAACTTAAGGCCCGAGTGAAATTAGGGTTTCACATAAAATGATGATTAGGGTTAAGTTTCCTACTTAACCCATTAAGGACTTAATCCATTAAGTCCCACATGGTCTTAGGTTAATTTGCAATGATTATTAATTAGTATTTAAATTCATTACATAATTCCGATGCGGTCTCAATAAGTCCCAAACCCAAAAATCCAATATTAGGGTTTTCTAAACCCTAATTAGGGTTTCCTCCCATCTTAGCCCAATAGGCCCAAAACCAAGTCCTTAAGCCCATTAGGGTTTTCCTTAGGTCAATTAGGGTCTATTACACCCATTACTCACATGTTTGGGATTTTGGGTCCATTAGAACTTCATTGGGCCCATTAGGGTCTAATTGGCCCATTAGGGTTTTAGCCCTTTGTCCAAACATTCCAAACGAGTCACGATCTAAACAAGGCACACCGCCACCCGACACGACGACCGATGGTGGTTAGGGTTTCTTTTCATTATACTTTTTTTTCTAATTACACCTTACAATGACTTAACCAAAAAATAAACAAACACTAACTAACATACACTCAGACCCAAGGTGGCACATGGTGGCAGCCACCACCTCATTGGTGGTGGCTGTTCTCAGTTTTCCGGCCATACAACGCTATACACACAAGTACACCAAACAGAACGCGCCCATCAACACTTTTATTTGCAAGCATCCAGCTCGAAATGGTGGCAACAGTGGTTAACATAGGTGATTTGCGATGACAGCCACCACCTCACGGTGGTGGCGGTGGCCTCTCTTGTTCTTCAGCCAAGTAGCACGTCGACACTGGAGGAATACGACGCGAAACAGCAGCCTTCAGCCACCAACTGGGTAGCTGGCAGCTTTGGAGCTAGAGGAAATGGTGGTGTTTGTCGACAAGGCAGCAAGCGGAGATGAGAGTTGTCGAACTTGGTGATGCCATCTGCGGCTGAGGAGAGCTTCTATGGTGATGGCAGCGACAGCATCACACGTCGATTGGTTTCTCGACGGTCCATAGCAGCAACCTCCGACGTAGAGGGGTTGGACTCCGGCGACTTGGCTTTAGTGGTGGCATGGAGGAAGGCAGGCAGCTGGGGATCCCTCATGGCAGCTGGCGAAGTTTCCTTCGATTTAAGGTTTAGTGGCCGGGTGTTAGGGTTATATACCCCGGTGTAACAAAACATCACACCATAATGTCATAAACAGCCCTTCCTCATGACATTTTCTTTTAAAATAAGGTCGATATTTACCATTTACCATCAGCATCATAACCCCTTACAATTTAAGTACAATATTCATTAACTTGTTTATTTATTTAATAAATAAACAGGGTGTTACACATGGACTTAAAATCGTTAGGTGCAAGTGGATCTTCAAGAAGAAGACCAACATGTATGGTAATGTTTATACGTTTAAGGTTAGGATGGTTGTGAATGGTTACAATCAGACTCAAGGAATTGATTGTGGGGAAATCTTCTCACCAGTAGCCAAAATCACAAAGGATGTGTATATAGCACAACCTGATGGTTTCATAGATCCCAAACATCAAAAAAGAGTGTGTAAGCTTAAAAGGTCCATATATGGACTAAAACACGCATCTCGTAGTTGGAATCTTTTCTTTCACTAAAAGGTCAAAGACTTTGGATTTTCTAAAAGTGAAGATGAGTCATATGTATATATCAAAGCTAGTGGGAGTATTGTAGTCTTCCTAGTGGTATATGTTGATGACATACTACTTATAGGAAATGATTTC
Source organism: Lactuca sativa (assembly GCF_002870075.4). Lineage (NCBI taxonomy): Eukaryota > Viridiplantae > Streptophyta > Magnoliopsida > Asterales > Asteraceae > Lactuca > Lactuca sativa. The sequence goes on along the minus strand of NC_056629.2, from coordinate 35,347,661 downwards.
CTAACATTGCAAAGTGTTAAGACTTGGCTTGGGAGTTGTTTTGCTATGAAGGATCTGGGAGAGGCTGCATACATACTTTGTATAAGAATCTATATAGATAGATCAAAACATCTAATAGGTCTTAGAAAGAGTACATACTTGGATAAGATATTAAAGTGGTTTAATATTGAAGATTCTGAGAAAGGGTTTCTACCCATGCAACCTGGCATGCGATTAAGTAGAGATCAATCTTCTAGGATTGGTGATGAATTGGAAAGGATGATCTGAATCCCATATGATTTGTGATGTGTTTATTATATATCACTTAGAAAGCTTTAAATTTATATCCTAATTATTCAACTCAACTAAATACAATAGACAGTATACCCAGTCGCATAGTAGTAAACTAGAGTAGCTAAGGATCCGATCACATGGAATGATATTCTAATTAAGAAACACAAATGCTAAGATCAATATAAAAGAAATAAAATTTTATTGAGGCTTTTTATCTGATTTTTCAAGTTCAAAAAAACTTAATTCAAGCAATCTACTAAAACACTTCAAACTAAATAAAAAAACTAGAAAACAAGATTTGATCAAGAATTAAAAGACACTTCCATTTAGCTTTGAATTCTCCTTTTCCTACGGTTAATTTCAAAACAATAGATTAATTCTGTTGGTTACCAAATTAGAAGTTACTAGTTATCTTGGTCTGATCAGCTATCATATGTGAATTTATGAAATTTAACCACAATGATCATGCAAATTAAAAACACCAAATTGATTTTAAGATATATTTGGACTATGAATGAATAGATCTGAAATTTATTTATCTATGATCAAGATAAATAATCAAACACATATTATGATGTAATAATGTTCTCTAAAACAATTAAGTAACTAACTTTACCACCTATACTAGGATTTGTTCAATAACTAGCTCTAGTAATTTAATGATCATAAAAAACTAGGAAACAAGTTCATGCAATCAAAATGATAATATAACTACTCAACACATGAGTTCAAGGCAATAAAGATTGAAAATTTAACATGCTATTATAATGATCTATCAAACACAAGTAAAAACCAACTTCAATAAAGCATAAAAGTAGAAATTAACACATAGTATTTAGCTTCATCTAATCTAAACAATGTAAAGGGCTATTATCCCATAATTAAAGTAGAAACACACATAATCAAAAAGTAATTTAGGTTAAACATTGTCAAATCTAGGCAAACCAAAAGATTAATGATGAATCTTTACTTCAATCTCTCTAACTCTTGGTCTTCAATAGAAATTTGACTTCTAAGGGTTTTCTCAAAGGTTTTTGGTTGCTTTTGGTTATAGAAATCAGCAGCTCTCCTCCACATATGACCTAATAACCGATATATATACATGCGAAAAATTAGCTTCCATGTCGTGGAAACAATTATAACACGTATTATGCAAGTCTTGTCACAAACACATTGAGAAGGTTCTACATCTCCATGTCGTGGGATAGGAAATGCCATATCGTGGAATCCTCTTTCATGCACGATTCTTCTTTTATTCTCCTTGATGCGTACTCCATCCTCCAAGTTTCCAACTTTATTCAATTTTGGTCCTTTTTCTTGAGAATGTCCTTCTTTGGCTACAAAATAGAATTTACACTTTATAAATACCAAATATCTTTGTATATAACCAAATTATAGCTAAAATGTATTGAAATAATGTATAAATTTAGAAATGTCACTTTGGCTATAAGATCGATCATGTATGCCATGATATGTACTAGACCAGATGTCTCATATGATTTAAGCATGGTGAGTCGATATCATGACAACTCTGAAGATAGTTATTAGACAACAGTAAAAAAAACATTCTGAAATACTCGAGAAGAACAAATGATATGTTCTCGGTATAGTGAGGCAAATAAGAACTTAGATTTATAGGCTATAGTGATGCAAGTTTCCACACTAATACATATGACTCATGTCAACAGCCAGGATTGATGTTCTTGATCAATGGAGGAGTAGTCACTTAGAGAAGTTTTAAGCAGAAGACAGTGGAAAACTCTATGTGTGATTCTAAGTATATTATAACTAGTGAAGCAGAAAAAGATGCTAACTGGTTAAACAATTTCATTGATGATCTTGGTGGTGTACCTAGCATCTAGGATCCGATGGAGATGTTCTATGATAACGAATTTGTACAATCGTATTGACTAAAGAAACTAAGAACATGGGAAGTCGAGACACATACTTAGGAAATACCACTACATTTGGAAGAGGGTTGAGGATGGCGACATTTTCGTGAGTAGAGAGTATCATCGAAGGAGAATCTGATTGATCCCTTCACAAAGCCATTGTCGATATCCAATTATGATGGTCATACTAGGTCAATAGGCATGTGATTTTCTAATGATATGGAGTAAAGATTTAGTTGTTATTTTGATTACATTTAAACATATAACAATACGGATTATAGCCAATTTGGTGTTTATTTTGTGGCGACGTAATAAAAAGCTAGCGATGCTACCATTTGTGTTTTCATTTATTACTGTGTTTTACTTTTGCATGTGTAGAACACACTTCCCAAGTATTAATTTAGTCAAACCTCCACAATACATCATACTCTTGGAAGTAAGGAAGTGATTTAAGATTGTCATTAGTATTAGTGGATTGTCCATAGTGATTAGACATAGCATAGAGATTACGCTAATGATTATGACTATTTAAATGTAGACTTAAGTATTCGAACAACCCACACTTAGAGATTACTTCATAGATCAAGTCACGAGTAATTCTAAGATGATAATATCTCTTATTCTTCAAACTGAGATGCATATTGGGGTTTTAGTTACAATTTTGTTGTGTATTGGTCTGCTTAAAGGCTATTCATAAATAGTAGTCATAATGGTATATCCATGTGAGATATGATGAGTAGACAAAAACTATATAGTCAAAGTTTAAGTGTTCCTTCTGTCTTAATAGAAGAAGCGATATCTATGGATTCTTCGATGATTTGGTACTAATATCTAAAATGCTTAGTCGCGCCCTGACAGAAATTGATATGTTCAACTTATTAGTCAGATGTGGTAGTCACAAATATTTATTAGAAAAAATAATCTTGAACATTAAGATTGATCCTTATCCATGTCTCAAGTTAGGATAGATATCTATAACAAAGGAATCTGCTCACTTACCTAAGGACCAAATCTTGATTAGATTGGAGTTTGGTAGTTAGATTGTATAACATACTCTCTGTTGATTATTGGAGAAGTACTGGACCTCATATAGTCGATAACTTGACCAAGTGGGAGACTGTTGGAAAGAGTGTCCAATGTCATTAACTATTGATAATATTTCTAATAATAATAGGGTCGTCCTTTCGGGTTGCCCTTGTGACCAAATACGAGGAAAAAGAAATAGGAGAAAATAAGTTAGTTAATTTATTATAGTTTAATGAATTAATTGGAATATATTTTTGGAAATAATTAAATAGTTTTATTTAATTAAAATGGTTTAATATTAATTGGTTAAATGTAAACTAATTGAAATATTCCAAAACACTTAAGAATAAGGAGAAATTCGAAATTCAATCCATCCCACATGGGATGAGAGATGAAACTAAGGCAAGGATCAAATGTTATAAAATAGGTTGTTAGAAATTCTCATCTCCTTACACCTTGGCTTGATTTTTCTCCATCCTCCTTCCTCCCTTTCTTAGTGGAGGATTTATAACCCTTCCAGGTTTTTTGAAATTGACCCTCCTAGTTAATTCTTGTTACTCTCTTGGAGTGTTAGGTGCGAACCAAAAGAAGTATTCCTGCTACGGGGTCCTTTCCATCCAAAGGAAAGGTGGTTGTGACCAGATCTTAGTCAAGGAGTCGTCCAGAATGTCAAAAGATCAAGAGCATCAAGGAGTTAGTTATTATTCTGTTGTTTTTCATAAGTATGTTGCTATAATACAATAAACCTAAATACTTTACGGTGAATGTACACATAGGGTTTTATATTACTTCCGCTGCCATAACTAGTGTGTATAGAATTCTATAAGAACCCATTAGCTAGAGCTATGAGCCTAGAATATCATTGTTGATGACTAGACATGCACTAGAGCTGTTAGTCACCGTTGATGACTAGACATGCACTAGAGTAGTTAGTCGTTGTTGATTAGGTGGATCGACACTAGAGTTGAGTGCATTTGTCTATATGTATTGTATATGTATTGTAGTATGTTGTATTTTAGGGAACTTACTAAGCTTCCTTCTAACAAATGTTGATTAAATGTTTTTTAGGAAATTCCTGTGATCGTGGTAAGGATCCAACATGATTGTATTCGCATCGAATATATGATTATGTTTTAAGACTTCTGCTACAACTCTATTATATTTTCATGGTGTTTGGAATGAATGTATAGTTATGATCTTTGTAATGAAAATGGTTTTAAGTTGTTATATTTATGTTTTTAAAAATAAAAATTTTGGGTCGAAATTTGGGACGTTACAAAGATATATGCATAAAATCATAATTCCTCAATCTCACATTCATTTTCCTACTCTAATTCATAAGAAGACGACTTCCATAATTTCTGGATTCATCTACGATTTCAATAGACAACAATAGAGCCACAGTTCCTCCGATTAGCTTCTTCCTTCTGATTTGGTTTTGCCTTTAAGGTTTGATCAAAGATTCTAATTTTTTATTTTTCTATATTTTGTTTGATTTTTTTCTTTATGAAATCTAAATTGACTTGTTTCTAATTTCTAAATCAATTTAGATTCTAATTTTGTTTTTGTATTTCATTCTCATTCTCAAAGTTTTGATTTTGTTTATACTTCTCGTTTTGCTAGAATTAAATAGACCATGTGATGACCCAAAATAAAGAAGTGAAGCTGAAAATTTACTTAGTCCTTTTGAGAATTTTGATATTTTACTTGGTATGATGTTTTATTTGCTGCTAATATGGTAAATATAACGTGGAAATCAAAATCCATTTTTATTGATATTACTATTACAATATAATGTCATATTTTATAAATTAGAGAAATAAAGGTTTTGTTTCAAATATGAATATTGCTAAAACTATTGCATTGTAGAACCAACATTTCTATTAAGACATTGTGTTATTAGAAAAAGAAAAAATTTGATGAAACTAATCACGAAGAAGAAACACAATTAGTTGAAGAGTATTTTAAGGTTCACAATTTTTTGGTTGTTGTGGATATGACAATTGTTTCTTTAGAAACTAAATTTATACAATTAAAGAAATTTGAATTTATTTTGAATTTTTATATGATTAAAAAATAAAATCATTAAATGAAAATGAACTTAAATAAAGTTCTATAAAGTTTGATAGTACTTTTTTCTAATGACAATCTGTTTGATTTGGATTCAAATGATTTTTTTTTCACAATTAAAAGTATTACAAATGACTTGTTGTTAGATGCCACTTTATGAATCTTTTATAGTAGCATTTATTAGTGTTTTGCATCATATTATATACTTTTCATGTGCATTAGTTTAAATAATGTTCAACTCATGTAATTCGTCAGAATTCCCATAGTGCTGATGTTTTTATGTCATTTTCAAATATTTTAAGTGGAGCAGAAATTTGGAAGCGGCTTGGATGCATATTTGGAACTTAACAAAACTAAAACACTTCAGGAAGTTGGAATGTAGGTTAAATTTGTTGAAGTCGAAGAATTCAAGTCTGAAACACGCATTTACGAATTTACACGACCGTGCTTTTCCTTCCGTGATCGTGTTTCCTCTTTGCAACTTTTTCGAGCCAAAAATTTGATTTTTTGGTCTTCGAAGCACTTACATGATAGTGTTTCTCCAAAAAGCACAATCATGTTTCTCCAAAAAGCACGATCGTGTTTTTGAGTTATGTGTCTGAAATAACAATATACTTCATTAAACGTGAAAATCATATTTTTTTTCTGAAGGATGCGATGCGCCTTCATAAAGGTGCGGCCCGCCTTGGTCATGGTTTTTCGAAAGATGCATCTGATGTTGTTGGCTTGCATATAAATATCCCTTATTTTTTCGGGTAAAACCCTAGACGACACGAGACTATTGTAGACAATTTTTTGGGGTGATTTCTGCACTCTTTCATCGATTCATGAAGATATGAAGACTATGGATCAACTCTCTCATTTAGTTTAGTAAGATTTAGTTGTTTAATTTCTCTTTTTATTTTTCTAGATCTGATTTTATCCATGTCAGGCTAAATCATAGTTTTCAGTTCTTCAAACGATTAGTTCATATTATGTAATTAATCATGAGATTTAGATTTTCTTTTGTGTTTCTATCTAGTTGTTTTAGTGCACTTAATGAATGTTTGATTTTTAGTTCTTTTTAGACTAATCACCTGATTAGGATTATATCAATTTATTTAACCAATTATTGAAATCCGTAAAACAATTCTTTAATAAACTGGTAATAAGCAACAAGTAACATATCGGTTCAATGTTTGGATTTGACTATTTTATAACCTGAAAATCACATATTTTTACGCTTCCAAGCTTGTAAGAATTATTGAATATTGCTGGGAATTTTACACAGAGTGTAACATCCCATTTCTCCCAACCAAAATTTTCATTTTTAAATTAGGTAAACACATTGTTTCCATAAAACCAATTCAAGAAAGCCATAAGTATCAAAATACAGTCATCCCAAAAATCATAGTATCAGAACTTGCAAAATCATCTAAAGTACCTGAAACATATTTAAATTCACAGCTATAAGCACAAAGCTTAGTGAGATCCCTAAAAGATCACATACATCACACTGTAATAAATAATTATGGGTTATAATCAAACGTGGGACTATTAGCAATCGTGTGGGCTCACAACAGCACTGTTGAGTCAAGAAATATTGAATCTGATGATGTGGCATTTATGATTGAGAAGATTTTGGAGAAATAGATAGAGAAGTTGATTTTTCTATATTGAAGGTGAAGAACCTTTGATATATCTATCAGTTTTAGCATGAACATTGAGTTTGTACTTTAGGCCTTAGTCACACTATGTATTTTGAGTCTTTTGAGGGCACTACTATAAATAGTGATGTAGTCTTATGTGTAGATAGAGAGATTTCATGCATTTCCGAACTTGTACACTTAGACATCAAATGAGCTTAACAAAATTATTTATATTTTATGTTATTACGATTACCGTTTGATTCACGTTGATTTTTTTTAATTTCGCAATGTAATTTCCATTAGATCCTACATGTGGTATTAGAGCTTACTCTTGGAGGTTTAAAAAACTATTTCAAGAAAATGATCCTAGATGAAAATTGCATCTCATGAATCTTACTTCATTCTTCAAGTGTTGTGAGTATTCTGGTTTTGGAAGAAATTCTTGTTTTAGAAATCGAATTCAATTCTTTGTTTCATCCAGACTCGATTTTCTCTCTCTAAAACATTTTTTAAATCTTGTTTCTTATTCGGAGATTCGTTCATATATGTTATGGATTCGTGTTTAGAAACTATTTTGTTGAAGAGAGTCATCTTTTTTCATAGATTCGTTCTAGATCTCTTAAAATTTGTTTCAGAACTATTTTCTCTCTTTAGAACTCACTTCAGATCTATTTTCTATCTCTTCAAATCATGATTTCTTGTTGAAGATTTAATGGATTATATAGATATTTTGTTGTCCTCCATTAAACACTTGGATTAAAGGTTAAAATCCAATTTATAATGTTGACAAGGGACATTATTGGCAACTTTTTGGTGCATCTTATTTGAAGAATGTTAATGAGATGTATAATCTTTTTGTAAATGGAGAGATATGTGATGACACATCTTGTGATCTTTATTGTTGTTGTTTATGAGATAATAAGAGATTGATGGAGCAATTTCATATTATCAAAGAGCATTTGGATTGAGAAAAGAAATAATGGAAGTTAGATGTTTGTGTTCCTGAAAGTGTCGAAGATGTTCATAGTGTTTTTCATGTTCTTGATGTTCTAGAAAAGGAGATAACTCCAAATTCTCATGGTGAGGAGGAGTTAGGTATTTTCAAAAATTCTTTTCACTCAAAAGATTTATATTCCAAATCTAATGTGTCAACCGAATAATTTAAAAGTAAATATACTCATGTTGTGATGGTATTTTATTCTATTGGAACTCAAATTGAAGATTGTTCATGTTCTTGTGATTCATTTGAAGGAATGGTGTCTTACAGAAAATCCAAGATTCAAGATGTTCAAATGTATCAAACTCCAAAGGATACGATTCAAAAGTGCAATGTCGAAGTTGTGAAGAAATATGTTGTTTCTTTTGATTACAAATCTTCAAATTCGAAAAAGTTGAAAAAACCGAAAAAGAAGAAGAAGAAGAAGAAGAGTAAAGTCAAGAAAATTTGGGTTCCTAAGCGAAAATCGTCTAATGTGGCTTTGGTGTCAAACTTCAAAGCCAAAGATGTCGAAGGTTCTCAAATTCGACATTATAATGAATTTTGATATTGGAGAATTGAGAAAAAGTCTCATGGTTGGTACAATGTGATGTTTAGTAAATTTTTAGTTGCCACCATAGAGCCAAGAAGTTCGTTTTATTCTCAGAAATATGATATTGGATCTTCGTTATTCAGTTTATATTTTTCGAAAGGGCAAAGAATTTTCAAGAAATTTTCTCAAGTTATCAATTACAAGTGGGACCCTAAAAAGTTTCATTACAAATTAAATCGTATACGGTCCAAGTTGGTATACAGAAGTTTGTTTTCAAATGGAGAATTAATATTTTGATCAAGTTGATTTGGCATGGTTTTTTTAAATACCAAGATGTACATGGGTGGTGCTATATTTAATATCTCAAAAATTGGTGATGATGAATAAAAGGATATTGACATATCAATAAGTCAAACAGTGGTGAGTTTAAAGTTGTTGGGTTAATTACTCAAAAATGGAGACAGCTTAGCGTGAATCTCGGAAGCACATGTAGACTAAGACTGAAAAGCATTTGCAAAAGTTGTTATGTATTTCTTTTTCATCCAAGAGTTGATGTGGAGACATTGACTGAAAAAGTGCAAAGTTGAAATGTTTTTTTAATTGGTCAATGTTCCATCAGAAACAACAATAGCTTCGCGGTGTGTAGAAGAAGAATGTGTATAACTGAAGTGTCAAGAAAATGTTGCAGGAATTATGTGTCAGCTAGCATGTAACATCTGGATTTCCAGGTATTATGTTTGATCGTTTGTTTTTGAGTAAAAGAGATGGACTCGATCATTTGCACTCGACGAGTCGGGTCAAAGTTTGACCGTTGACTTTTGTTGACCTTAGGGTTCTGGTCAAGACTGATTCAAGAGAGGTAAGGGAGGGGTAGAATGGCCTTCTACCCAATCTTCAGAGATGATTCTATGAGAGATTATTGATCGGGATGTTATTTGAATGATAGGAGGAGGCTAGGTCGGGACGTTGAGCACGAGAGTTTATCCGACTTCATTGAGGTGAGTCTTCTCACTATACTGTACCTGGAAGGGTGCCTATGTGTGACCGAAAGGTCTTGTATGCTATGAGATGTATGTGCTATATGCGGTTATGTGATATGTATGTTCTATGTATGTTATGTATGATAAGGACTGGAAGGTCAAAGATGATATGGACCGGAAGGTCAAGATGATATGGACCGGAAGGTTAGGAGGTTATGGACCAGAAGGTCGATACGGGTAAGACCGGAAGGTCTACCGGGATTCAGGACGGAAGTCCCCTAAGACACTTGGACTGGAAGGTCCCACAGAGTTATGGTCTGGAAAGGCGTATGTGTTGTATGTGGTATTTTGGGGAACTCACTAAGCATTTATGCTTACAGTTGTTGTGTTATGTGTTTCAGGTACCAGCGAGGATCGCGGGAAGGCGCCGACACGATCTGTACACACTCATAGAGATTATGTTTTGAGATTCTGGGAATGGTTGTTATGATGACATTGGATACAGTTTGTTATGATATTGTTTTTGGATGATTAAAAACATGATTTAAAAATGAAAAATTGTTTTGAAAGTTTGCATTGTTACATAGCATTGATCATCGTGTTTGATAGCTATTTTTTTGGATATCATTTATTGATATTCGCATCCAGTTGTTAATGTTTTTAGAGAAGAGAGCACGAGATACCAACGTGTTTTGGGAAGTATGTTATTTGTTTTTCAACACGAGTTTGGGAAGCGTGAGGATATTGATATGTTTTGGGGCCCGTGCCCATCTGAAAAAATGTTTTAGGAAGCATGTTATGTTGGAAAGCACAATTTTGAGTTTTGCGTTATCTGGAAAATTGAGTCAAATTCGAACCCATCAGATGGAGTTTTTGGGAAGCGAAAGAGTTGGGTATCGAGATCAAAAAATTTTGGTGTTCGTTATGGATGTTGTGTAAATTGAAGACTTCCCATTGACAAAGTGCTTTTGATGATTTGTCAAGCTTTGTTTTGGATGGGGTTCGCATATCAAAATTTTTTAAAATTTACGACATAAGAGTGCAAGTCAATCCTATTAGGAAGGTTGGAAATATGTGTATGGGAAGGCATAAAAATCTTCGATTTTGATGATGAAGTTTATCCTTTGCCTCTGATCTTCGCTTTTGATGGCAAAGCTTTCTCAAAGAACATTCTCTTCATCTCATTTTTTTTCATCTATTGTCTTTTGGTTTGATTCTCAAGAAAATCGAAAAACACAAAAAAAGAAATTTCATCTTTGTTCTTTGTTCTTTGTTCTTTAAAGCCTCAAAAAACCCTAAAAAACTCAAAAAGATTTTTGTTTTTTATTTGTCTTTTTGTTTGAGGCCTCAGAAAAACTTGAAAAACCAAAAAACTTATGTTTTAGTTTGTTCTTGAAAGTTTTGGGTGTCTAACTTTGCTTAAAGTTTTTGTGTTACAAATTTTGTTATGTCACTTCTCACTTGCGAAGTTTTCTTCTAGACCTCAATTGCGAAGTTTTCTTCAATGGTATTACTTGTGAAGTCTGCTCAAATATCTTCCTTGGGACGCTTTCTTAAACATCTTACTTGTGAAGTTTGCTTTGGAAGTTTGAGTATTGAAGCTTTAAAGACCTGACTGTTGAAGATATGAAGTCTTAGGTGTCGAAGTGTTAAAGCTTTGAAGTTCATGGTGTCGACGTGTTACTCGTTCAGCATATGTTGACAACTAGCGAATGGGATGTAATGGCAATTGGGAATTGGTTATAAATGGGAAGTGAGTGAAAATGGGTAGCATATCCTTATGGGAAGCGATACAAAATGAGAAGCGTTAACAACTGGGAAGCGTATCTTTCTGGGAAGAAATATTTTTTAAAAGCCTGATAGTGAATGTACTATTCTTTTTTTTTTTTACATTGATAGCGAACTTCGCATCTGACTCATTCAGAAGTTACTGTTCACATTCAGCGCTACAGATACCTTCACTTTCGACATTCCTTCTGGACCATTAAGAGATTCACCATGAGAAAAGTGTGTTCCTCTCTCTTACACATTCCCGGGTACTGATGATTCTTAAACTTTTAAGGGGAGAATGCCACATGAGAAAAGCGTGTTCCTCATCGGATCCAACTTTTAGGGGGAGAATGTTGAGTCAAGAAATATTGAATATGATGATATGACATTTCTAATTGAGAAGGTCTTGGAGAAATATATAGAGAAGTTGAGCTGTCTATATCGAAGGTGAAGAACCTTTGATATATCTATCTATTTTAGTGTGAACATTAAGGTTGTACTTTTGGGCCTTAGTCACACCTTGTATTTTGAGGCTGTTGAGGGCACTACTATAAATTGTTTTGTAGTATTATGTATAGATAGAGAGAGTTCATACATTACCATACTTGTACACTTAAGATTACCTTCCAAACATCAATTGAGCTTAATGGAATTATTTACATTTTGTGTTCTAAGGATTACCGTTTGACTCATGTTCATTGCTCTTAATTTCATTTCCATGGGATCCTACAAGCCTTACGGGTTATCAGCAACCCTGTGGACTATCAGCAGTCCTGGAGTTATCAAAAGATCAATAAATAAACATAACAACAATCAGTAAATAAGACTTAACTAGTCTAGCAAGCACCCTACTATGACATAGTTAATATAGTGAGAAGACTCACCTCACAAACAACAAGCTAACACAATAACTCTCTGACAGTGAAGACCGATACTAAGAATCACCTAACCTACAATATAGAAGTACCCTATCTGTCAACCCTTAAAACCCCTCAAGTGGACCAAAAGTCAGTGAGAAACATTAATGGTCAAAATTCAGACCCAATTGAAATCCACGTCATGGCCACGCATAGACCATGTCGTGGCAACTACATGACAAAATAGTCGTGAAGGTTTCCCATCGCCATGTCGTGGTGGCCAACTCGCTACATCGTGGAACCTGCTCCGGATAGCTTAATGCATTAAATCATTAATCCTTCAATCCATACACTCATACTTTCCAAAGAGATTTATTACACCCAAAGCATCATAAAAGTCATTTCTTTATAGGCATGCATGTTACAAGAGTCCATAAACAACACAATGTGATGATGATGAGATTTGCTTGTTGGAACAATGCACCAAAGACACCTTCTTATTCAAAGTACCAAAAACCACCACAAAAGCTCACAATATCAACAATGGAGGCTAGGGTTTTCTCTTGGATGAAAGGGAGGTGATGGAGATTGAGGGTGTGCAAACTCTAGCCATCACATCCATTAAATAAAGCACAAAACCCAAAAAAAATTAGGGTTTTGCATACAGGCCGCTACCATGTCGTAGCTAGGCACCTACCACATCATGGTGGGCCCAGATGATGCATGTTTCCTTTAGCCATGACCACGTCGTGGTGTATCCTTCACTACGTCGTGGCCACCACAAAACTCACATTTTTAATCCTTTCATTGCCATAACAAATATGGACTAACTACCTAAAGCATGTGTTACAATTGTCCCCTACTTGAACTAGATTTTTCCATCAATATACTTAGCAGAAAATAGATTCGGTCAATGTTTGTGCATCTCTGCCTTGGGCTCCCAAGTCGACTCAAAACCCTTCTGGTGCTACCATTGAACCTTCACCAAACCAACCACCTTGTTGTGCAAGGCCTTCATATTCCTATCAAAAATCACCACCAGTCACTTAATATAATTCAGGTGGTCGTCAACCTAAATATCATACAATGAAACTATAGAGGACTCAGTCACACACTTTTGCAACTGCGAAACATGGAAAGTTGAAACGTCCGTGTTTCTGGGCAAATAATTAATGATGGTGTAATAGTCTAGGTAAACCTTTGTAACTCATTTTGAAGTAATAAAAAGGAATTATGTGAATATTATTTGACTTATGTGTTTATTTGCTTAATTATTATAATTTAATGAGTTACAAATAAAAATGAGCGTCGAAAATAAATATTAGATAATGCCAATGTCTATTAAGAAAGTTTTAGTGGTTGAAATAAGGATTCCGGAGATATAAAGAATACCGAAATCCAAGTTATCACGAAGAAGTTATGACCTGCGAAGCTTCGCGATAGAACCGGTACGACACTGCGTGACGTAAATAGTGAATTTACGATAGAGTGATATTTAGTCTTAGTGATCTAAACGAAAGTCGTAGAATATGTTAAACCAAGAGCGTGCATAAAAAGAACGTCTAAATCTTACTTCGTATGAGGAAGTTATGATTTTTCTAAGTTTCGACTTAGCAGTATGCAACTCAAAACTCGAAATTTAGATCGAGTGATTTTTAGCCGAAACAATCTAAACGAGAATCGAAGATCTTGTTGATAGTAGTTCAACGGTAAAAAGATAGGCGAAAACGGACGTCGGAGGAAGAAGTTATGATTTTTTAACGGACTTTTCCTGTCCCGACCCGTTAAAAATATAATATTAAAAATAAAGTCAAAATTAGCCAATAGAGTCTAAACGAAAGTTGTAAAGCATAATTTCACCTATGCGTGGATATAAATAATGTCAAAACGGAGCTCGTATGTGAAAGATATGGATTTTTGAAGTTCGGGGCACAAACTTCGGGACCTTCACGAGGTAAACATACTTGGTTCACGAGGTGAATTCATTGCATGACACCTTTCAAGCCTAGAAGATACATAGCAAGCCTAGGAGATGATCAGGATCGAATTCACGAGGTGAACATACTTGGTTCACGAGGTGAACCTCAAATTTTCACCCTATAAATAGAAATCGAAGGCAGCCGGTTTTGGTTGCTAATTTCTCAACGTCTCTCCTACGTTTCTCATCATTAAGCCAAATTTTAGCCCCCCGAAATCCCGATAACATCCCGAAGCCCTGAAGATCCCGTGAAAAAGAGTTTTGGAGCCGAAACTCTGCCCACGTGAACCCCGATTTTTGGGAAAACATCCTGCTTTTATCAGAAATGATTGTTTTAAGAAACGAGGTGTTGTCCAATCGTCGTCTTATCATGTGGGTGTATAGTCACTTTCATCTTACACATAGATATGAAGTATTTTCTATAAAATACATGTTATGTGTATATTTATTGTTTGTTTATTTGAGATGAGTGTTGAACGAATGTTTTATATGGGTTTTAAAATGATTTAAACTGTATATGTATTTTTATCTAAAAAAATGTTGGGTAAAACATGGGTAGATAGTTGATGTATGATGAAATAAAATGATGAGAGGCCTCGATGTTATTGTGATCCAGTCATCTAACGGAGTATGGATGACGACCACAGACTTTCTAGACAGTCCAGTGGAACGATGACAGGCTCGCAACCTGTAGGTGTTAATAAACTTGGGTGTTCATTTGTTGTACTCCATCCCCCTCATGGTTGCCTTAAGGACATGTATGGCTGAGGAATCCCCTTAGCAATAGTTGATGGGTTTTATGCATAAGAACAATCCTATGTGCGCATACAAACCCTAATGCTTGGATCTAGGTTTCTCTATTGTGCATGCTTTGAATCCAAGACTTACAACCCTAGATCTATCATATAAAATTCGAAATTAACATCATAAGAACAGATCTAAGTGTTTACCTCTTTCAAATAGCTTGAAATCCTTGTAGTCTTCTTGATCTTGAGCTTAGAGTCACAATTGTAACTCCTCTAATGGTTCACAAACCCCACAAGCAAGAAGGCAATATGAGAGAGAGAGTGAAAGATGCTAAAATTGGCCCTAGCATTCTCTTGGAATCAAGTGTGTCCGATTTTCATAGCCTAGGGGTCTTATTTATACTGCAGGCTGCTAGGGTTTCAGTGTAAACCCTAATGGATAGCTTAATCACCAAGCAGCCCAAGGAACCTTCTAGATTAAGGCCTTGGACGAAAGTATGATGGATCCCCATCATAATTTCGTTCCTCCCTTAGTCCATTAGATTTCCCAGCCCAAAACTCAACTATCATACATTTGATAGTTTATACCCCTTTATTCAATTAATCTCTTTTAGTCACCAAATTAATTCCTAATTAATTTATGACTAATACTAATTAAATAAATATGATTCCTCCTTTAATAGATTATTCTTATAATATATTAATAAACCATAATATTCTCTCTCTCTCTCTCTCTCTCTCTCTCTCTCTCTCCTTAAATTACCTTGTCAAGTTGCTTTGGTGAAGGCAACCTAAAAAGACCATGCACAACCGGGTCAAGTACATACCAAATATAGTTACAGGCTTAGACACTAATCCAACAGTCTCCCACTTGGATAAGTCTAGTAACTATATCTCAAATACGACTTCAGAATCCGGTTAGCAATGGTAGCTCTTATATTTCGCTGTCAACTCTGATCAGCAAATTGTCCTTCAGATAAGGGATCGTATAATCCTCTGTTCTAGATATCATGCTGGCATTGCTTATTGTCCAACATTTGTTCCTCGATTCCTTATTTGTTTAACATAGAATTTAGTTGAACACATCAACTTCATTCTGACTGGGCCTGGCACATAAGTCAAACCAAATCATTGAGTGGGCAAGATATCACTTTTATTCTCAATGAATAAAAGGAACAGATTAACGTCGACTCATATGCAATTATTAATTACTAAGTGAATCATGCACAACAATGTGTTTTATAACATCAAGTTACTGATGCGTTTACACATCATCAATGCATAACCAACAAACAAACAACAACTGTATCTCTAAGTTTTAAGACTATATGATATTATCGCTTTGCGATCACTTAAGGTAAAACACCACGAAGTGATACCAGCAAACGCAGGTTTATCCAATGCTCAAATCATATTCATAAGCACTCCTGAACTTTGCAACAAACCTTTGCTATGCCGAAAACCGTTTAGACAATCTACAAACAATTCACGACAGTCTTCATTCACATCTACTTCCAAAATATGAATGACTACGGACTGTTCGAATAATCCTATCATTCAGGAAGTCAAAACATTCAAAATTGAAACAATAGATAAATAACCAACACAGGATAGTAGCTTTACTCATAAATAACACAAGTTTACTTATTCATCAAATGTCAAGTACAAATTATCTATTACACGTTTCCCATATAATCTAAACTTATATCATCCTTCAGCCCAATGCTCCTAGCGTGCTGCAAGTGTTTTACCCTACTCAGTCCCTTCGTAAGGGGGTATGTTGGGTTTTCCTCTGATGATACCCTCTTCACAACGAGGAGTCCTTCTTCTACCCGATGTCTAATAAAATGGTATTTTCTGTTGATATGTCGAGATCTACCATGATCTCTTGGTTCCTTGGGTAAGGCAACCGCTCCTTCATTATCACAGAAAATTTCCATCGACTCCTTTATGGATGGCATAACTCCAAGTTCTCCAATGAAGTTCTTCAACCATATAGCCTCCTTTGACGCTTCACTCGCCCCAATGTACTCTGATTCGCAAGTTGAATCAGCTACGGTCTCCTGCTTGGAACTTTTCCAAGTCACTGCTCCTCCGTTTAGGGTAAAGACCCAGCCCGACTGCGATCGGTAATTATCCCGATCCGTCTGAAAACTAGTGTCACTATACTCTCGTACCCTTAAGTCATCACTCCTACCGAGGACTAGAAATCATTTGTTGGTCCTTCGTAGGTACTTAAAAATATTCTTAACTGCAATCCAATGGGCTCTACCAGGGTTCCTTTGATATCTGCTGACCATGCTCAAAGCGAAGGCCACATCAGGGCGAGTACAAGTCATAGCGTACATGATAGAGCCTACTGCGGAAGCGTAAGGTACTCGGCTCATATCAGCTATCTCTGCCTCTGTACTCGGGCTCTGAGTCTTACTCATATTGGTATTGCTTTGGATTGGCAACTCCCCATTCTTGGAATTTTCCATACTAAAACGCTTTAGTACCTTATCCAAGTATGTATCCTGACTGAGTCCTATCAATCTCTTTTCTCTGTTTCTTACTATCCTTATTCCCAGAATATATGCAGCCTCTCCGAGGTCCTTCATAGCGAAACATTTCCCAAGCAAGGACTTGACCTCCTGTAAGGTTGGGACCTCGTTTCCTATGAGCAGTATGTCATCGACATACAATATGAGGAAGCTCACTATACTCCCACTGGCTTTGACATATACACAAGATTCATCTTCGCTTCGCAGAAAGCCAAACTCTTTAATTTTCTCGTCAAAACAAAGATTCCATCTCCGAGACGCTTGTTTCAATCCATAAATGGATTTCTCAAGCTTGCATACTCTATTTGGATGCTTCGCATCGATAAAACCCTCTGGTTGATTCATATAAACATCCACAGCCAACTTTCCATTAAGGAAATTGGTTTTCACGTCCATCTGCCGTATTTCATAATCATGAAACGCAGCTATTACCCTAATAGACTTTATCTTCGCAACTGGTGAGAAGGTCTCATCATAGTCAACTCCGGGAGTTTGAGTAAAGCCCTTTGCAACCAATCACACTTTATAAGTATGCACTTTCCCATCCATGTCCGTCTTCTCCTTGAAGATCCACTTGCACTCGACTGTCTTACGACCCGGTACATTGTCAACCAAATTCCAAACTTGGTTGTCGTACATGGACTGAATCTCGTTGTCCATTGCCTCTTTCCACTTAGCAGACTCCGGGCCTACCATGGCTTCCTTGTAGCTGCTAGGTTCGTCTAAATTCATTAGTGTTTCGTCACTAATAAACGTATTCCCTTCACTAATAATATGAAAACCATAAAACTAGGGCTGAACACTAACCCTACTAGTACGTCTAATAGGTAAGGACTCGTCAATGGGCTCAACAGGAGTTTCCTCCTCAGGTTGAGTGCCAGTGTCAGAGGTTCCTTCATCGCTTTGCTCTTGAATCTCTTCAAGATCAATTTGCCTCCCACTGTCCTCTTGGCTTATCGATTCCGTTTCTCAGAAAACTCCTCTTCTAGCAACGAAGACAACATTGTCACTCGGTCTATAGAAAAGATAGCCAAAAGACTTCTGTGGGTAGCCGATGAAATAACACTTTTCACTACGAGGTTCGAGCTTGTCGTGAGCCTCTCTTCTTACGAAAGCCTCGCAACCCCAAACCTTAATATGTGCCAACGAGGGAGCTTTCCATGTCCACATCTCGTGAGGAGTCTTGGCAACCTTCTTGGTGGGAACTAAGTTAAGGATATGGGCGACAGTCTCTAAGGCATACCCCCAGAAAGCTATCGGTAACAAAGTCCGACTCATCATAGAACGAACCATGTCCAACAAGTTCCGATTATGTCTCTCAGCCACACCATTCAATTGTAGCATTCTCGGAGGCGTCAATTGCGAGACAATTCCGCATTCTTTTAGATAGTCATGAAATTCAAGACTTAGGTACTCTCCTCCTCGGTCTGACCGAAGCATCTTGATTTTCCTGCCCAGTTGATTCTCTACTTCATTCTTAAACTCTTTGAACTTTTCAAAGGTTTCCGACTTTTGCTTGATTAAGTAGATATATCCATATCTACTATAATAATTCGTAAAAGTCACGTAGAAGCGGCAAGCATCCCTTGCGGTGGATCTAAAGGGTCCACACACATCGGTGTGTATATGATCCAATAGACCCTTACCCCTTTCGCAAGTGCTAGCAAAGGGTGACTTGGTCATCTTCCCAAGTAAACAAGATTCACATCTGTCATCGTCCCTAAGGTCGAATGACTCCAACACTCCATCCTTTTGGAGTTGGGCTATGCGTTTCTTGTTGACATGGCCAAGGCGACAATGCCACAAGCATCCTTTGTCTAGAATAGTAGACGAATCAATATTCAAAACATTATTTCCTAAATTATCAACAACCATCACATATTCATAAATCCCATTACAAGGTAATGCATTGAAATAAAAGACACCATTCAAATAAACATTAATAGAACCATTGCTATTATCAAAAGAATATCTGAAACCTTGTCTGAACAATCCATGAAATGAAATAATGTTTCTTGCCATATCTGGCGAATAAAAACAATTATTTAAATCTATCCCTAACCCATTACTCAACACTAAAGAATAAACTCCGACTTTGGTCACAGGCGACGATATTCTGTTTCCCATAATCAGGTTCATCTTTCCATGTTCTACTTCCCTACTTCTTTTTAGGCCCCGCATATCAGAACAAATGTGGAATCCACACCCTGTATCAAGAACCCATGAACTAGCAAATGATGAGTTGTTAGATTTAATAGAATACATACCTGCAAATGTGGGCTTAATCTTCCCATCCCTTATATCTTGCAGATACTTAGGGCAACTTCGTTTCCAGTGGCCCTTTTCGTGGCAATAGAAGCACTCTGCTTCCTTTGGGATCGAAGGAGGGTTTAGCGGGGCCTGCTTTGGTCCCACTTGAGGATGAACCATCATGGGGCTTCCCCTTTTGGTGGCTCTTAGATGGAGCATTCTTCTTTTTACCCTTTCCTTGACCTATTGCCATCACAGGAGTGGCCACAGCAGGGGATGATGCAACAGATTTGTCTTTAAGGTTGCTCTCAGCAGTCCTCAAGAGTCCTTGGAGCTTGCTCAAGGAGACCTCCTCCTTGTTCATGTGGTAGGTCATTTTGAACTGGTTGTAGCATGATGGCAGGGAGTCGAGGATTATGTCGATAGCCAAATCCTCATCAAACTTAACATTAAGTTTGAGAAGACACTCAACATACCTCTGAATTTTCTACAAATAAGAGGTTAAGGATTCTCCACTTCCCATCTTAGCAGTGATCATGGTAGTAATGATCTCATAGCGCTCTTGCCTCGCGTATTGGTGATACCTGTTCAGTAAATCCTGATGCATTTCATACGGATATATGTCCTCATAGGACTTTTGGAGTCGAGGTTCATGGTGGCCAACATGATGCAATGAACATTCGTAGCATCACACTCATGGGCCTCAAAGGCGGCCAACTCTTCAGGAGTAGCAACATCTGGGATGATCTTCTCAAGCTTTTCATCGAGGACATATCCTTTGTCCTCGTAGCATGTGATCATGCGAATGTACCTCATCCACTCGTTGAAGTTTGACCCATCAAATGTCACCTTTTGACATAGGTTCATCAACGAGAATGACCCAGAACCGTTGTTGTTGTTGTTTGTAGACATCTGAGAAAGAAAGGAACAAAGTTTGATTAGAAATGAATCCCTAATTAAACACCCAAATGATAAATTAGGGCTAGGATCCAACAACATTATTTACAACTTAGAAAAGGATGTCGTACTCTAAAAGTAAATAATTTGAAGGTAAGTGAATGACAATTTACTAATTCTCACCATGAAAAACGAAAAAAAAGGATTTAGGTTTTAAATGTATTGAAAACTCCTAGATCTTTAAGATTCATTGAACCTTTCAATGGCATGTTTAAATCTCGATATGCACTTCAAATTTGCGACTGGGATACCGAGGATCGCAAACAAGTTGTGAATAACCATGCGAATCAACGTGGTGCACTGAATGTCTCTATCACCTAAGTAATGTGCCGGTAAACCACACACGCTCCATTGATCTATGACAAACATCGAGTCACCCTTCGCTACCAATGTCATCCCCAAATTAGTGTGCCGGTTAACCACATGCGCTCCACCAACGTTTGACAAGGGTACAAAGTGTAATACCATGGATTAGAATCATTTTCACATTTTACCCTAAAGTAACTAAGATTGGGAATTTGTAAGACATTGTAGTTACTTTGTATCTAACATTATACTTTTAATGAGGAGAGGATTGCCCTATCCTACCCGTTTGGCTAACGACCCTTCACCAGTCAAGCAACTGGTGGGTGTGAGTGTACACCCATTAAGCGTCATTTTATAGGTAGCAACCTTATACTCACCTTATAGACTGGCTTCATGAATGAGGCCTACTAACGGTAAGACTAGCATTTTAAGTTATACATACATACATACATACATACATACATACATACATACATACATACATACATATATATATATATATATTAATTAAGCTTGTAATAATATAATAGTTTAGGGTTGAATTCTAAACTTGTAAAATTCTAAGGGTTTGAAATTTAAATTATTCAAGGTTAAACTTTTAATCACAAAATGTAAATTTCAAAACTTGAGGACAAGTTTTGAACTTTTCAAAACAAAAGGGATCAAACAACAAATAATTTAAATTAAACAATTAATTTCATAATTATCTATATTTGACCTAATCCAATTTTAGTCATAAGATAATTACCAAATAATTTAAATAATCCATATTTATCATATAAATAACTAATATTCAGAAGATTTGAAATTATATATTGTTTTGGCAGGGATAATCATGCAAATAATATAAAATTTGGATTTTATCTTTCAAAAATGATGTCAAAACAGCAACAAAATCCCGAAAATCTTTCTGTCTGACGTCTAAACTCGTCGAGTTCATCCAACTCGTCGAGTTCCTCATGGAACTCGACAATTTCATCAAGCATTAAGCACAAAAAACTATTTTCAGTGAGCAAACAGTTAAAGCATCACATACAATTGAAACCAATCATGGCTCAGATACCACTGATGGGTTTTATGCATAAGAACAATCCTATGTGCTCATACAAACCCTAATGCTTGGATCTAGGTTTCTTTACTATACATTCTTTGAATCCAAGACTTAAAACCCTAGATCTATCATATAAAATTCAAAATTAACATCATAAGAACAGATCTAAGTGTTTACCTTTTTCAAATAGCTTGAAATCCTTGTAGTCTTCTTGATCTTGAGCTTAGAGTCACATTTGTAACTCCTCTAATGGTTCACAAACCCCACAAGCAAGAAGGCAATATGAGAGAGGGTGAGAGATGCTAAAATCGGCCCTAGGGTTCTCTTGGAATCAAGTGTGTTCGATTTTCATAGCCTAGGGGTCTTATTTATACTGCAGGCTGCTAGGGTTTCAGTCTAAACCCTAATGGACAGCTTAATCACCAAGCAGCCCAAGGAACCTTCTACATTAAGGCATAATTTAAATCGGTCTTTTCTGGCCGAGAAATTTGGGGATGTCACAGTTCGTATCAGAGCATTTGTTTAAGAGAACTAGGAATTTGTAGGATTTCTAGACTTAAACTTAGAATGCTAAGTGATGATTGTGAGATGAGTGTCTACCATATATTACACACAAGCACTAGTATATTTTAGGAAAGATGCCTAAAATGCTTTTATGTGCTAAATGTTATATGTTTGCCATATATGCCATTATTTGTTCGGATCTATGGTCTGTTGCCGACCGGATCTAGAAACTTTATGTGTTCAGGATTCTAAGTGTACGACTACGATATTAGAACTAGCATGTAAATGTTTTGGAGTGATAAGGAGAATTTAAAATATCGATCGTGGATAAAGATCTAAATTCACCTTATTTGGTATATAGATTATAATGGCAAGAAATCGCAGTGGAGTGGGAAATGCAAACGGAAACAGGAATCAACAACATCAACCCCAAGTACTTGAGCAAGTACTTGTTGTAGCAGCTGCACCTGAGCTAATGGCAATGGTTGGAGTACAAGCAATGATGCAGATGATGTTGGATCGCGAAATGGAAGAGACAAGGCGATTACTACAACAGAATAGGGAAGAAACTACGATACCTTTTGAACAGCCCAAAATGAATGAAGGGCAGTCAGAAGGAGGAAACTACAGTGGGACTATTGGTCAAGCCAACCCACCGATAGTTAGACGAAACCATTAGAATGAAGGAAATGATGGACGTGGATGTAAATATAAGGATTTTATGGCATCCAAACCACCGTGCCTATTTGGAAGCCCGACACCAGTGGAAGTCATGAATTGGATCTCCGAAATGGAGACAATGTTTGAAAGTTGCGAATGCAACAACAAACAGAAAACTGCTCTCGCGATTCCTCTGTTAAAATCTGGGGTACTGAGCTGGTGGAAGCTACTAGCTAATTCGATGCCTAAGGGAGAAGCTAGTAAGATGTCTTGTGAGGATTTTCTGGTACAGCTGAAAATGCAATACTGCTCTGAGCAGGATCTTCTAGAAATCAACAATGAGTTTTAGAATTTGAGGAAGGGAAAGATGAGCATCACATAATATGCTGCTAGTTTTACGGAAAAGATGAAGCTTGTTCCTTCTCTAGTTCCGACTAAACTCTCCAAGGTCAACAAGTTTGCCCACGGATTACTAGCGGACTTTGGTCCGATGGTCAAGCAAGCAACCACTTTGAAAGCCGCCATCTGGGTTGCTAAGAATGTTGAGACCCAGATCAGAGAGAAGGGTCTGGAGAGGGCAGAAGTTGGCGAAAAGAGAAAGTTTGAAGAAACTTCAGGTTCCAACAAGAAAAGCAAATTTTTAAAGTCTAAGAAGTTTGGAGGAAGAGGAGGAGGCGAAGCGAAATGGTGTGAGAAGTGTAAGAAAAATCACTCTGGGAAATGTAGTAAGGAGGTGACTTGCTACAAATGTGGAAAGACTACGCATTATGCCAATGAGTGTCCATCCAACAAGAGGGTATGCTTTGGATGTAACGAGGAAGGTCACGTTTTGAAAGACTGTCTGAAAAAGAAGGATGCAGCAAAACCCAACATTCCACCAAAACCGAAGGCGAGAGCCTTTCAGATGACACTAGAAGCTGCGAAAGAAGAAATTGATGTCTCTTTAGGTACCTTTCTCGTAAATGAATTGTCTGCCCTAATTTTGTTTGATTCTGGAGCCAATTACTCCTTTGTTTCACATGAATTTGGTAGAAAACTAGCTTTGTCTGTTGATAGACTAGTTAATGCTTTAATAGTCGAGGTTGCTAGTGGAAAGTTTATACCTGTTAGCCATCGTATGAAAAACATCTTCATTGACTTGAATGGGAATAAGTTCCACGAGGAATTATTGCCTATCGAGTTAAATGGTTTCGACATCGTTCTAGGAATATATTGGCTTAGCGCCAATGTTGCCGAAATATTGTGCAGGAAGAAGATAGTAAAAGTAGACTCGCCAGGGAAAGAGTCGTTCATGGTGTATGGAGACAACCGCAGAGTAAACTCTGGAATGATTTCCCTAATGAAAGCCAGAAAGTATTTGTCCAAGGTATGTACATCATATCTAGCATTTGTGATTGATGCTAAGAAGGAAAAGAAGGAGGTGTAGAATATTTCGGTGGTGTGTGATTATCCAGAAGTATTTCTCGAAGATCTTCCTGGATTACCGCCTGATAGACAAGTGGAGTTCAGAATAGACTTGTTACTAGGAACGACGCCAATAGCAAAAGCACCATACCAATTAGCACCAACGGAGATGAAGGAACTGATGACACAACTTCAGGAATTATTGGACTAAGGCTTTATTAGACCTAGTTCGTCACCCTGGGGACCTCCGGTTTTATTCGTAAAGAAGAAGGATGGGAGTATGAGAATGTGCATAGATTAAAGAGAGCTAAATAAGGCAACTATAAAGAATAAATATCCATTGCCAAGGATTGATGACCTGTTCGATCAGCTGCAAGGCTCAATCTATTTTTCAAAGATCGACCTAAGGTTAGGATATCATCTGCTAAAGGTGAGAGAGCAGGATATCGAGAAGATTGAATTCAGAACACGGTATGGATACTACGAGTTTTTGGTTATGTCATTTGGACTAACCAATGCTGCAGCATCATTCATGGATTTGATGAATAGGATTTGTAAACCATTCCTCGATAAATCTATGATAGTGTTCATAGATGACATTCTGATTTACTCGAAAAGCCAAGAGGAGCATGGCAAACACTTGCGAGAAGTGTTAAAAGTCTTAAAGAAGGAGAAGTTGTATGCAAAGTTCTCCAAATGTGATTTTTGGATTCAAGAAGTCCAATTCGTGGGTCACATGGTCAACCAAGAAGGAATAATGGTCACTCCAGCAAATATTGAAGCTGTAATGAAGTCGGAGCAACAAAAATTCCCATGGAGATCCGAAGCTTTCTAGGATTAGCTAGATATTACTGAAGGTTTATCCAAGTTTTTTTTTCGATCGTTACTCCATTAACAGCTTTGACCCACAAAGGAGCTATTTAACTTGGAGTGATAAGCACAAAGAAGCATTCGAGTTGCTAAAGAAGAAATTATGTGAAGCACCGATTCTTTCTCTACCTGACAGAGTTGAAGACTTCGTTGTCTATAGTGATGCATCTAGTGTTGGGTTGGGTTGTGTTTTGACCCAAAGACAAAAGGTGATAGCGCATGCATCTCAAGATATGGAGGCATTACCTCTATGGCATGAAGTGCAAACTTTTCACTGATCATAAGAGTCTCCAATATCCCTTTAATCAGAAAGAATTGAATATGAGGAAAAGATGTTGGCTAGAGTTACTCAAGGACTACAACTGTGAGATACTTTACCACCCCGGTAAAGCCAATGTTGTTGTTGATGCTCTCAGTCGGAAAGTCAATCTTGAAAGAAAAAGGCCAAGGGAGTTGAGAATAGAAGTTGTCTCGACAATTCTGGAAAGTATAAAGAAATCTCAAGAAGAAGCTTCAGATAAGAATGACCGAAAGGAAGAACGTTTGGGCAAAACATTAGTGTTCGGTATAAACAGTCACAGACTGAAGGTATTCCAAGATCGAATTTGGGTGCCTAAGTCAGGAGGAATAAGAGATCTTCTGATGGAAGAAGTTCACAAAACCATGTACTCGATTCATCCTGGCAGCACTAAAATGTATAAGGACTTAAAACCCTACCACTGGTGGTCGACGATGAAGCTTGATATCACAAAGTATGTGGTCGAGTGTGTGATATGTGCTAGAGTTAAGGCACAACATCAGAAACCATATGGGAGTTTAGAACCTTTACCTGTACCTATGGGTAAATGGGAAGACATCGCTATGTATTCTGTCACTAAACTGCCCAGAACAAAGAACGGTCACGACATGATTTGGGTAGTCGTTGATCGCTTCACTAAGAGTGCGCACTTCATAGCAGCCAATGAGAAATGGTCTATGGATAAGCTTGTGAATTCTTACGTGAAGGAAATTGTGAGGCTTCACAGTGTTCCCTTAACAATTGTATCGGATCATGAAAGTCGTTTCACCTCAAGGTTTTGGAAAAGTCTACAAGAGGAATTGGGTACGAAGTTGTGTTTGAGTACAACTTACCATCCACAGACTGATGGTCAGAGCAAACAGACGATACAAACACTTGAAGATATGCTGAGAGAATGTACCCTGGAATTCCTAGGCAACTGGGATGAACATTTGTCTTTGGTAGAATTTATCTACAATAATAGTTTCCACTCGAGCATTAAGATGGCACCTTATCAAGCTTTGTACAGACAGAAGTGTCATACGCCGTCTTGTTGGCTTGAGGCTGGAGAAAAGCAGTTTATAGGACCTGAGATAGTCCATCAGACTGCTGAAAAGCTGAAAATGATTAGGGATAGGATGTTAGCAGCTCAGGATCGTCAAAAGAGCTATGCTGTAAAGAAAAGAAAACCGATAACATTCGAAGTTGGTGATTTGGTTTTGCTTAAAGTCTCACCGTGGAAGGGACTTATAAGATTTGGTAAAAGGGGAAAGTTGATTCCAAGGTTTATTCGACCGTTTAAAGTTCTTCAGAGGATTGGGAGTCAAGCTTAAAAGCTAGAATTAACAGAAGAACTAGAGGGTATTCATAACACCTTCCATGTGTGTTATTTGAGGAAGTTCACGGGAGATGTACCCGACATAATTCCAATTTCTAATCTAGAATTGATGAAAATAAGAGGTTAATTGAAGAAACAGAGGCAGTCGTTGACCGTAAGACTAAAAAGTTGCGACGCAAGATGGTCGAATTAGTGCTTGTGCATTGGAAACATGCGAATGGGCCAAATCTCACCTGGGAAACGGAGAGTGACATGATGAGTCGCTACCCACATTTATTTGCTAATGTGTGATTCCGAGGACAGAATCATCCTAACGGGGAGAGAATTGTAACGCCCGTGTTTCTGGGCTAAGCATTAATGATGGTGTAATAGTCTAGGTCAACCTTTGTAACTCATTTTGAAGTAATAAAAAGGAATTATGTGGATTATGTGTTTATTTGCTTAATTATTATAATTTAATGAATTAAGAATAAAAATGAGCATCAAAAATAAATATTTGATAAAGCCAATATCTATTAAGAAGGGTTGGCCGTTAGGTCCAAAGTTGTATGCCACAGCTATGGTGATGTTGTAATGGTTGAAATAAGGATTCCAGAGATATGAAGAATACCGAAATCCGAGTTATAACGAAGAAGTTATGACCTGTCGAAGTTTCGCGACAGAACCGGTACGACACTGCGTGATGTAAATAGTGAATTTACGATAGAGCAATATTTAGTCTTAGTGATCTAAACAAAAGTCGTAGAATATGTTAAACCAAGAGCGTGCATAAAAAGAACGTCTAAATCTGACTTCGTATGAGGAAGTTGTGATTTTTCTAAGTTTCGATTTAGCAGTATGCAGCCCAAACCTCGAAATTTAGATCGAGTGATTTTTAGCCGAAACAATCTAAACGAGAATCGAATATCTTGTTGATAGTAGTTCAACGGTAAAAAGACAGACGAAAACGGACGTCAAATGAAGAAGTTATGAATTTTTAACGGACTTTTCCTGTCCTTGCCCGTTAAAAATATAATATTAAAAATAAAGTAAAAATTATCCGATGGAGTCTAAATGAAAGTTTTAGAGCATAAATTCACCTATGCGTGGATATAAACAACGTAAAAAATGGAGCTCGTATGTGAAAGATATTAATTTTTGAAGTTCGGGGCACAAACTTCGAGACCTTCACGAAGTGAACATACTTGGTTCACGAGGTGAATTCGTTGCGTGACACCTTTCGAGCCTAGAAGATACACGGCAAACCTGGGAGATGATCACGATCGAATTCACGAGGTGAACATACCTGGTTCACGAGGTGAACCTCAAATTTTCACCCTATAAATAGAAATCGAAGGCAGCCGGTTTTGGTTGCTAATTTCTCAACCTCTCTCCTACTTTTCTCATCATTAAGCCAACTTTTAGCCCCCCAAAGTCCCGATAACATCCCGAAGCCCTGAAGATCCCGAGAAAAAGAGTTTTCGAGTCGAAACTCTACCCACGTGAAGCCTGGTTTTTAGGAAAACATCCTGGTTTTATCGGAAACAATCGTTTTAAGAAACGATGTGTCTTCAAGTCGTCGTCTTATCATGTGAGTGTATAGTCACTTTCATTTTACGCATAGCTATGAAGTGTTTTCTATAAAATACGTGCTATGTGTATATTTATTGTTTGTTTATTTGAGATGAGTGTTGAATGAATGTTTTATATAGGTTTTAAAAGGATTTAAACTGTATATGTATTTTTATCTACAAAAATGTTGGGTAAAACATGGGTAGATAGTTGATGTATGATGAAATAAAATGATGAGATGCCTCGATGTTATTGTGATCCAGTCATATAGAGGAGTATGGATGACGACCACAGACTTTCTAGACAGTCCAGTGGAACGCTGGCAGGGTCGCAACCTGTAGGCGTTAATGAACTTGGGTGTTCATTTGTTGTACTCCATCCCCCTCATGGTTGCCTTAAGGACATGTATGGCTGAGGAATCCCCTTAGCAGTAGTTTCCATCCCCATGATGATCCTTAGGCTAGGTCCCGTGTGATAGTTGTATGGACGATTATTGTTGATTGATGAAATTAATATAATTATTTATTGTGGGTTGAAAACCCTATATGCTCACCAGGCTCCCAAGCCTAACCCACTCAGTTTTCTTTTTATTACAGGTAGTGGCACCAAAGCATAAGTCGGATGACTTGTCTGGATATTTTGGATTATAAACTTGTAGTTGTAAATAACTGTTGTAAGGTTTGTATTGTACTGTTTATGCTTTTGGTTTGTATCAGAACATGACATCCCGATATTTTATTATATAATAAAAATATATTTCTTTAAGAAATGATTTGATAAATTTTTTATCATATTTTGTTTTGGGAACAAATTCTGCAACTCTTTTAATCAAAGGATTATTCTGATTTTATTTTAAAAGCATAAATTAATTCGGTCTTTTCTGGCCGAGAAATTTGGGGATGTCACAAAAGTGCTATCAATCTTACTGAGATCCCCCGATAGATCCAATCGGTAAGCCACTTTGTCCCCTCTATCCGTGACTTGGAACAACCCGATAAACTTGGGCCTAACTTTCCCCGCTTCTTGAAACAAATAATACCCTTCCAGGGGGATACTTTAAAAACTACCATATCCCTGATTTGAAACTCCAACTCTAAACGACATCGGTCCACATAGCTCTTTTTCTAGCTTTGAGTCATCAGCAATCTCTGTCTGACCTGTTAAATAAGCTATGTATTTTTCCCAACTTGTCGCACTTATAGCAACCCGATCCCCCTACTCTACAAACTCCCTCATGCATCTTGTCGCATTTCCCACAGCGGCTCCGGTCCTGCTGGCTCTTCGACCGTGATTCAAATCCCTTGGGTTTCTGCACCGAAACCCCAGTTGTATACCTAGTATCTGCCTTCCTCTTCCTAATGTGCTCTATATCAATCTCCCTCTGTCATTCCTTGACTATCATATCATCCAAAGTCAGACACGCCGAATAGCTGACATATTTCCGAATGTCAGCTCTCAACATATCATGGTACCAGGTTTTCTTCATCTCCTCATCACTCATGTACTGAGGCACCAACAAGGCCCTCTCCCTAAACTTGGTGGTAATCTCCATCACTGTCTCAGTAGTCTGTCTTATATCTAAAAACTCTCTGGCTAGCTGCTGAACCTCCACAGATGGTGCAAACTCCGCTTGAAACCTAGACACAAAATCTGACCAGGCCATGGCCTCAATGTTTGGGGCTCCTAAAGTATCATCGACTGCCTCCTACCAGTCTCTAGCTCGCTCCCTCAAACACTCAACAACGAATCTGACCTTCGACCCCTCAGGGCAGAAGCTCATCACATATGCAGACTCAATGTATGCGATCCATCGCCTAGCCATAATGGGGCCGTTCACCCCGTATAAGTCTGGTGCTCCGTATCCCCTAAAATCCTTGAAGGAGAGTGTACAAGTCCCTAACTGGCCAGGTGCCATGTCACTCCTGAATGCCCAAAGGCGATACTCCATCAGCTCAATGATACCCTCCTTGATCGACCCAAAAATCACCGGGGTCGACTCAAGGATACCTCTCGTAATCTTGGATGCAATGAACTCACGTAATCCGTCATCAACTTGTTCGGAACCCATACCCGAACCTGACCCATATCATGAGCCCCTTGCTCCATAATGCATCACCACCATTCTGAAACAAAACACACAATCGTCAGGGTCATACATAACATCAAGAGGTCTCAAACTCTGTCACTCTTGGTTCCCCGCAGCTTTCTAAGAGTCAAGTACGGATCCTATGCTTTCAGTAGTATGGGCCCATACCACCTTCCACATCTATCCATACAATCATCCTGGTTTGCCTTGGTTTACCAAAGTCGCTTCCTATCCATATATACGATTCGTAATCGAATAATTTCTTATACTAATCTCATCCTAGGCTTGCCCTAGGGTAATCTCGGACCCACTCTCCGCCAACAGTTGCATAAGAAGTCCATGATATCTCTCCCTAACTAGATCGCGAATACCATTACATATTACTAAGACCAGATAATTCTTTGAATAAGAGGTCCTACCCTACAACGGTTCGACTTAAGCAAGAGCTGCAAAATAAGGCTAAACCTAACCTTTTGAAATTATTTAGTCCTCGTAATGTGTAACTTAAAATATTCGTCTACTCGTTAATTAAATATAACTAGAACTCCTAAAAGCACAAAGCAAGCAGCATTCAAGCCTTGAGTAACCAAGACCAGGCATATCTTAAACAGGCCATCATATCACTGACTAATCAGTACTAGCATATAGATCAATAAGCACATACAGTAGGCATACAAGGAATCATTCCTAGATCGTTAGCCCTAATCTAGCATGCAATTCACATATTCACACTTCATATCATAAAATAACATGTATGGGTATCTTGGGGAAAACTTAATTGAGCTCGGCCGATTGCACACATCACACTCCTTGTTCTATATTAAAAAAAAAAACCTTATTTTAAATTCTAGAAAAATTATTTTTCTTGTAAAAATCTCTCAAAACCTTGATTTGAGTCCAGACACCCCTGAAAGTGTGTCCGAATCCCTCAAACCAAGGCTCTGATACCAACTTGTAGCATCCCAAAATTTAAGACCAAAAATTTCATTTTTGATTACGTAGTTATAAAAACCAGTAGTCTGAAAACATCAATAGTGTCATCTCATGTCATAATCAAAATCAATATCCAAAACATGTCATAAGAAAACAACATCATAGTACAACTCCCAAAGACCTCATGTGCGGAAAATCATAGTGTGAAGGGCGACGATCATGCCAGATCCTTTCCCTTCGAAGAAGAAGTACCTAAAACCAAAACTGAAAGCCGTAAGCAAGAAGTTTAGTGAGTTCCCTCATCATACCACATACCATACAAATAACATACTTCCTAGCATATCCAGGTTCTAACCTACCCCTTCAGTCTCTTTCAACTGCTTACCACCGAGCAAATCTGGGTATCGGCCTACCCCTTCGGTCTCTTTCAACCGGTTACCGCCTAGCATACATGGGTGTTGGTCTACCCCTTCGGTCTCTTTCAACCGGATACTGCCTAGCATGTTTGGGTGTTGGCCTACACTTTCAGTCTCTTTCTACCGGTTATGGGGTCTATTTCACCCCTACCACCACCACATAATATCCTAGCATATAAGCACATAAATCACATACAAATAGTGTCATACCAGACAATTATCATAAAGACAATCATCTCTACTATAAACAACTACTAGTGGATCGGCATTGGTGCCTTCGACCCACTTATATCGGGAAGGTTACTCACCTCAACTATGTGTGCCGAAATCGTACTCCTCGGATGGCCCGGGACTCCTCTCCCTAAAGAATAATAATTCCCCTAGTTAATTATTGGGTCCATGTATGACTCCCTTATGTCCCAACTTCTAATTCATATCCCAAGTCAATGTCCTCTAGTCCTTTCCCTAATGGGCCTCTTCCCCCAAGGTCTAAACCATAATCAATTTAAGGCGCAAATCCGTTCCTTTAAGATTTAAAGCCTAATAAGGCCCAATACCATAAATCCCAGTCTTAGGCCCAAAGGTGTAACACCGTAAATTTTCAAACAAAAGTTTCATTTTTAATACTCACATAATTCTTATAAACATAGTTCTGAAATCTCCAAAATGATAATTTATCAAAAACACATGTTCACAAACTGTTTAAACACAATCCAGGATCCTCAAAACATAACTCCGCCTCGTGTGTACAATCAAGTCGGTGCCTTCCCATGATCCTAAGAAGTACCTGAAACACATAACACAATACACGGTAAGCACGAAGCTTAGTGAGTTCCCCAAAATACCATACACATCTCATTATCCTCTCATGTCCATGCTCAAATAAGACCCTTCGGTCAATGTGTCTCAGTGGGACCCTCCGATCCCACAACTCGGGTGGACCCTCCGGTCCTAACTCAGTAAGCTCAGAATAATACACAACATAAATCACAAAGACATATTGCAGGATATTAAAATACTCAATACCAACAAATAAGACCCTTCGGTCACACAAAGGTTACCACTGTAGGTAAGTATAGTGAGAAGACGCACCTCGTAAGCAAGCAAACTCATCTCGTACATAAATCACCGATCTAGCCTCCGCCTAACACATATGATAATTATCTCTAATTAACACTCCATTCACAGCTCTAAATAACCAAAGGCTATTCTCTCTCTTTCTCTAACACTTGGAATTGGTAAAAGACCATTCTACCCCTCCATTGTCTCTATACACCCTGTCTTGAACAAACCCTAAATTCAAATAAAGTTAACACTCGAGTCAACAGTCCATGTTGACCCGACTCGTCGAGTGCATTTATGTGACTCGTCGAGTCCCCTTGTTCCTTCAGAAAAGTCGCAAAAACCTAACTTAACCCGTCGAGTTGTCTCATCAACTCACCGAGTTATTTATGCCAGACTCGGCGGGGAAAACCCTAGCCGACTCGTCGAGTTGGCTCATCAACTCGGCAAGTCCCTTAAGTCTTATTTCTCATTCAGATGTTTTAAGGCAAATTTACAACCCTAAACTCTAGATCTAGCCTCACAAGGCTGAAATACCACGTAAAGCTACAATCTTTACGTCCATGCATGACACTTAGGGCTAGAAATGCCAAAACAAACTCCATTTAGAGTCTTAAGCATAAAAGCTACTCTATAGTTGGATAAAGTTGAGACCTTTGGACTCTAGGGACCTCACAAGGTCCAGATATGAAGTCGCAAACTCTTGGTGACTTCAATACACTCAAATCCTCATGGAAAGATGGAATAAGATTTAAAGTTCATGAAAAATGAGATCTAATCACAACAATGAGCAAGGTGAAGACTTTTTACCTTCAACATAAGCTCTAGACGAATTAACACTAGATCCAATAGTCTCTTCTTGATCCTTGCTTCAATACTCCATTATCTTCTTCAAAAAGTGCACTAAAATGCCCAAATATTAGCTCTAGCTCTTTCTTAGCTCAATATAAACGATTAGGATTTCACACAGGGGAGTAAGGCGGCTGGTGAGGCGGAAATGAGGGCTTAAGGTCCTTTAAATAGGGCCCAACCCCGAAGAATTAGGGTTTCCTCTCACAGCACCAACTCGCCGAGTTGGTCTCTCCGACTCGTTGGGTTCGTCATAAAACCTACGTGGTCAATCCGCCTCTACTCGACGAGTTGGGGCATCCAACCCATCGAGTTGCTCAAACAACTCATAAATAAATGTAAAAATATTATACCTGGGAGTTGGGATGTTACAAGAGGCCTTACTCCACAGTGGGTCATGAGGCCCAACAAATTTAGGCCCAATCTCCCAAGGCCCAAAAACCACGTTAACCTCTCTGCATGCGTACGTGTGGCGTACGTTGCATGTATGACCGGCGTATGCTAGCCTTAACCAGAGCGGGAATCTGACCCGAAACGTGCAGCGTACTAGGGGGTACGCCCAGCGTTCCTGCCAGTCACACTAACATTCTTCTTTTGACTTAATCCATTAAGTCCCAATATCCAGAACATAGATCTAGGCTCCTAACAACGTCCTTAACCATAAACTTATGAACTTTATGCTTTTGCATGCATGGGGATTAAGACACCCATTAAGTCCATAACCTCACTTTGTGGCCATCTATCACTTGCATAGTTGGGGCTAAACCATCAAGATCTGATTTTGATGGTTCTAAATGCTTCCAAGAGCTCAAAAGGGAAACTCTTATGGACAGATTCTTCCAAAACTCAAACGACCTCAAATATGGGACCAAAATATGACATAAAACACCCTAAAACTACACCTAAGAATGCAATGGTCAAGGTTGGAACTTGGTACCTCAAATGATTCAGAAAAGATGCCAAACTTCTGAATCTATAGGCTCTCTTCAAGTCCTTGCTCCTTCTTCAAACTCCTTGCTCTTCAAAACCACCAAAATAACACCAACATGCTCAAAGTAAGCTCAAGATACATGCAATGGAGTTAGGGTTCGAGTTGGGCACTGTGAGGACAAGGGAGGCTGAGAGGATTAGGGTTTGGAGGGTTATAAGTTGCTTAAATTGGGTGCAAACCCTAAATTTAGGGTTTGCATCTAATCAACCTACACCCAGCGTATGCATGGGTACTCCCCGCTCCGTGCCTCATATATGTATGTCGTGCGTACACCTTGTACACCTTGTACGCCTAGCGTACGTCTCCGCCCTAGAATTCCAACATATCATAATTATAACTTGAATAGACAGCAACATAACACCTGACAAATCCCAGGTGCGTGCTGGGTGACACAGCAATAAATGGTCTGAAGTGGTTTTTTAGAAAAAACAAACAACATCTAAACCTTGTGCAACCAGAAGTGGTACTTGGAGAACTTGGCATACAACCTCTCTACCCGCAGAACCCCAAGAATCTCATGAAGGTGCTTCTTATGTTGCTCCTTAGTCTTATAGTAGACCATTATATCATCAATAAAATGATCATCGATCGATTGTAACATAACTGAAACACTTTTTATTATTGATTATTATTAAGTTTATTTTCACTGATATTTTTACACTACTAGAAAAACAACCTTTAATGATGCGCAAACAATGACACGCAGTGATTTACAATACGCAAAAGCGTGCATCCTAAAAATAATGTCATCTCTTATAAAATTTGAAGAATAGAGGACAAGCATTTGTGCGTGCCCTAAAATTACTATCCAAAAAAAACACAGAGGGCGCATATGATAAAATGTGTGTCGTGTGCGCACGTCGCTTTATATTTGTTTTTCATAAACACGCGTTTTAGAAGGTCACGGGGGAAATGAAATTCTAAAAGTTTGAAAAGCCGGCATGTTCTCCTCTACCTTCTTTCAATCATTCTTCTATCTCCCTCTCTCTCTCTCTCTCATAATCGAATACCAAAAAAAACCTTCAATCGGAGAGCCACGATGTCTCTCTTACCATCACTGCTCTTTTCTCTCACAACAGCATCACACCATCACCAAATCTCCGATCTCCGACTGATTTCTCCACCCATTCTCTGTCCCCGCTCTAATTCGCTCAGTCAAATATCCAAAAACTGAACCACGATGCGCTTCTCCTTTCTCCTGTACCAGTCGGCAGAAATCAAGGAGTCTCGTGCCTAAAATTCTATATAGGGCCACAAAACCGACTATTGTTGGAACTAGGGTTCCGGATCTTAGTGAAATCGAAGGTTTTTTGGTCTCCACCCATTCTCTGCCACCGGAACCCTAAGTCTTTCTTTTTACGCTTTCACATCCTTCTTTCCCTAGTTTTCTGTTATTCCAAATCCTCATTTATTTTCTCTATCACAAACACATTTTCTTTTGAAGCAATTTCTTTTTATTATTGCTTTTAACGATGTGCTTTGATCCAATTTCCTTCTGCGTTTTCCTATACAAATTTCACTGTACAAAGCACTAGCTATTCATCTGATCGTGGCGATGATCAGTGCATCGAACCCTAATTCATTGATATCTTCGTCGTTAACAACAAGCAATAACAATGCTGCCGACAGTGGATAACAAGCGCCAGGTTTGAAGACGTATTTCAAAACTCTGAAAGGAGGGTATAAGCTTAAGTACGAGAAAATTCATCCCACCGGTCTCCTTCACTATGCCCATGACAAGTCTGATACTTAGGTAATATTTTCGGTTCTTGATCCACCCTAATTCTGATAATTTTCTCATGTTTATAATTCTGTTTCAATCGACCTATATTTAATTCACTATTTGGGCATTTTGGTATGGGCGTTATATTGGTAATCTGACTTCCAAATCATGATATGCTTGCCAGATGACTATGGCTCATCTAAAGGATAAACTTGTGCATGCTCTGTCATCTTCATCTTCAAGTATAGGCATCAGTAGTGGTGTAAAATCAGCAACAAAGTTTGGGATAGAACACTTGTAGATGTATATATCTGTTATTGGCAAATCAGCCCCTACAACTTTTTTTTAAGACAAATAAGTCCCACGGTTTCTGATGGCATATGGGTTGGAAATTGTAAATTGTAGTAGTATTGTGCTTAATATCCTACAAACAAACACAAGTGCTGCCACTACACTCGAGACACATTTTTTTATCTCAAAATAACACTCATCTTTTTGAACATGCTTAATGTCTACAAGTATGTTTAGTTTCAAATTCCAATGCTTTTTTTAATCAAATGGTTAAATCCCAATCTCAATCCAATATTTAATATTTTCATGTGTTGCTCAGAATGTACAGTGAGCTTATATCATCCAACATTGTTGAAGCTGAAGTTGATAATATTCGTGAAGAAATAACAATCTGGCATTAAGATTGTGATAAGATGGTGATGGTGACGGTAAGGCAGAGAGTGAAGGGGAGGTTGAGGGCGTGGAGGAGGATGGTGATGGTAGTGGTGATTTGATGATTTTGCCCCTTCTTGTGCAGTTTTTGTTAATTGCCAAGTCATTAGCAAAATGTGTTGCAACTCCTTTATGTGATAATGGTGAAATAAAAGATTTGCATGTCTTTTATGGGAATGGTATATTTTATGTCCTCTTTAGGCTTCATCAAGTTAGAATATTCAATATTCACTATTTTTTTTTAATTTTAATTTTTTTCAGGTTGTCGGAAGGGCAAGAATGGAACCGATTTTACCTCCTTCCATTGAAGTCGCATTTACCGTAATACCCCTCTCTTTATTTCCATCTAAATCTTTATATTTTCAAGTGTTTTTGAGTTTGACTGGTAATTAAATATAAACTTAGGCGTATGGGCTGGAATACAATGAACTTCGTGAGTATACTCATGGATTTTTCAGCAATGTAGCAGAAATCTTGGAGGATGGAATGATTCAGGTATTTGAAAAAAAAATATTTGTGAGTGTGTGAATGTTAGTTTGTGTTATGTGAATGAGTATGTTCTTCCAAATAAAATCATTGTAATGTGAATGAGTCTGTTCTTCCACCTTCTGCTAACACTGGTTTCAATATCAATAAGGATACCCGCCTCATTTGGTTGGAACCGGTGGTTCCTATAAAATTAAAACTGGAATCGGAACCAATCTATACGGTTCCTACATTTTTGAAATCAATCCCGAAACATCCGGTTCATGTTCCGAGACCAGGTAATCTGCTTACATCAAATTTTTTAAGTTTTGTCAATACAAAACATGGTTCACTTCATTTCCAATTAGACCAAATGCAATAAAAAGTTAGGCTAATACAGTCCATAAATGATAGCCAACTCAATAGAGCCAGCCAAAAGAGCCAAAAGTTTTATTCTATGCATCACTCTAGCTATCGTTTTATAAGGCAATTCCTAGTCAAATTTGCTTTCACCTACCGATGTGGGATAGCTTCACAACCATTTTTTCCTTTGTTCCTTTACGTCGTTTGTTCTTTCCTTCAAGTAACACACATATTAAATACTAAATTTATAATACACAACACACTTCACACATAGAGTACACAAACGTATTACATAAAAGAAACATTACATATAGATTTTTTTTTAAAAGCACAATACACATATATAATATACAAATCTCCTTTTAAACTAACACATTACAGTAAAGTCTTTTCCATTTGCAATCGTGTGTGTTAAATCAGATACTTTGTTTTTTTTTTCTATATATATATATATATATATATATATATATATATATATATATATATATATATATAAACCGTTTCCAATTAACGGGTAGCAGTTCTGAAAAAATGAGAACCGAAACCGCTTAAGGCGGTTCCAAAACTTCTAGAACCAAAATCAGAACCCGTAGTTCTGAGGCGGTTGTGGTTCCAAAAGCGGGTACCCACTTTAAAGTTAAATATTTATTAATGATGTGAACTGATAAACTAATTTGTCTTTGTATTGGTTTTTCAGCTAGTTGGAAATCTTTTGACTCTTTTTCTATTGAAGGATGGAACTGTAAGAATCTATAACTAAATTGATCCCATTAAATTTGCTTCTAACAACCATTACCTATTTTTTTTAATTGTTTGTAGGAGGGAAGTACGAGTGGAACAACTTTGATTTTCAATGTCTTTCTTGGAAGCATGACCTTGGGAACTTTTCTAATGGCTTTCTTAAAGAAAAAGGACAACGAAGAAACAGAACATCAACACATCTGATGGTGCTCCTAACAGCAACAACAACACTAACACTAACACGACTCCCAATCCCATAACATAAAACCGAAATTTGATTAGAGAATGGCAGATATAAACACCGGAACTTTCCCTGGGACACCAGCCGTCAATAACATAAAACCAAAAATTGATTAGAGAATGGTAAGAAGAGTTTGTTACTTAATACTTACTCATCATCATCATCATAAAACTGATCATAATATATTATTCATTTCTGAATTAGTTAAATCTTATCTGGAATGTAACGAATTTTGTCTCAATTGGAAAATTATTGGGTGGATTAATTGTATGCATGATTGGGTTCTAGATCTCTGAATTAGTTAACCTCTAGGTCTCCAAAAAGGTTCTGTTCAGGTTTAAAATGAACATGGAGGGTTATCAAACTCTTTGTTGCTATTTGTTATCTGTTTATCTGTTTTGTTATATATTATCTGATGTTTGTTTCCTTATTCTACATTGCAATCTAGAGATATGGTAGCCTTCGAGACCCTATGAAGGATGAACTTCAGTTAGCTCCAGGTGGTAGTTTCACAAAGGCAACTCAAATGCAAATCAAAGGATGTCTACTTTCCAAAGTTTCTTGGCTTAGACATAACACATGGATGATATAATTTGTATTATTGGATTACAAAAATAACACCATTCCTGTTTACAGTGTGATGAATTGTCCAAGAAAGGAAGAACAATAATGCCAATTGAATTTTAGGTTCCATTTTGTATTATTGGATTACAAAAATAACACCATTCCGTTAAAGAGGTACTGTTTAGAATCTTGCATGTATATATAACTATATGTACTTCATACAAGTTTACATGATGCTATTCAATAAATATAGTTACTTTCTACTACTTTGTGACTTTTTTCCCTAACACTTGAAATAATAGGGCAAGGAGAGCATTCTAAACATTCTGGAAACTTTAAAAGAAGAGGGATATGGGTACACAGAAGATTTTGGAAGTTTTAGTCATGTTTCTTGTAGATGACTTGGTCTTCAATACAAGTTTACATGATGCTCTTCAATAAATATAGTTACTTTCTACTACTTTGTGACTTTTTTCCCTGATACTTGAAATAATAGGGCAAGGAGAGCATTCTAAACATTCTGGAAACTTTAAAAGAAGAGGGATATGGGTACACAGAAGATTTTGGAAGTTTTAGTCATGTTTCTTGTAGATGACTTGGTCGTTCACTTTGCAACAAAGTCTCCATCACTTGGTATGTGTTGTTATCTTCTCTCTAGTCTTTACTTACACTGATTTTACTCAAAGTGGCATATTTCTATCTGTGTTTGTGCTTGACATAACAAGTGCTATTGGCTACTTGTTGTGCCTTTGAAGGGGTATGATTCTCATCACATCACTGAAGAACATCTAGGTGACAAAATAATATCACGTTCTGTTCTTCTTTGTGCCTTTGAAACTGCAAGAGATGTTGGAACCCTTAGAGAACCTAAGGACAAACTGGAGAAGTGAGTTGAAG
Organism: Lactuca sativa; assembly: GCF_002870075.4. NCBI lineage: Eukaryota > Viridiplantae > Streptophyta > Magnoliopsida > Asterales > Asteraceae > Lactuca > Lactuca sativa. The sequence continues at coordinate 35,307,146 of NC_056629.2, read as the reverse complement.
AGCTGACATGGAGATTAGACTTTGAAAAGCAATTGAGGGTATATTTTTTTATATTTCTTGTATCTAATTAGTTTGTAAATTTTTGTTACAACTATTGATTTGTTTTATCTTTCCATGGAACGATTATTTGTATGACATTAAATTTTATGCAATGAATTGTATTTTTTGTATATGATATTTTATTTTCTATTATGAGACATTAAATACAAATTTAATTTGGAATTTAGTAAATTTATAAAAAATATTTTTTTTTAAACATTTAAAATTATGATATGCAAAAATGTGTGTCATCTTCATTTATGACATAGCCTTTCTTGACAGGGGCTTTCTTGATACGCATTGCGTGTCATTAACACGCGCGTCGTAAGGTTACAACACGCGAATGCGTGTCGTCTTACTTTATGATAGGGCCTTCATTGATACGCATTGCGTGTCGTAAACGCGCGTCATAAATGAGCGTCGCAAATGCGCGTCGTCTCTCTTTATAACAGGGCCTTCCTTGACGCGCATTTGCACGTCGTCTGAGCCTTTTACGACACGCAATGAGCGCCGTAAAAGGCTGTTTTTCTAGTAGTGTTAGTTTTAATTCTAAACAAAACTCTATTTTATATTTTCTGTTATATGACTAGAATGTGTCTTGCACAAAGAGGCATTGACTGTTAGGCTGTGTCCATGTAAGTTCGATCATGCTTCCATGTGTTACCCATTAGTACAACCAAACAGTGATTTTTATTTGTTTAGACGTTCACGACAATGTTTTAACACTTGCCCAATAATATAGTGTCTTTGGCTGAAATTTTAGAATTTGTTAAAAATTTTAATTATCAATCAAATGCTTTTATTGCATATAACATCTTATTAACCATTATATTACTATTGCATCGGCAGAATAAAAATTTTCAAAGCTGAAGTTATTGAAGAATTACCTAATGTCATCAATGTTACAAGAAATGTTGATTGTCATGGCAATAGTATGTATACAGAAAGATATGTAGATAAAAATGAACTTAATAGTATTACGAATGATTCTACACCTAAACAAGCTAGAAGAAGTATGTTGTTTTCAAAAATGTTTGTGGCAACTTTAATAATGTTATTAATGATTTTTATAAATGGTATGTCTATTTTTCAATCTTTATTATAGTAACTTTAGGGGTAGGGCTTCTTTTCGTCTCTTCCAAGGCCCAAAATATGTTTGGACCGACACTACTCCCCACTTCAGATGTTGAAAACTAGAATTGATTCTTGTTTGTTATATAACCGAATCGAAAACTCAAAGAATTAGTGAGTTCGGTTTTAGTTTTGGGACCGGTACCAACATTCCAAGAACCATTGGTTTTAGTTCTGATATTGGTTTCTTGAATGTTGGCTTGGTACTAGACGCTTTCTTGAATTTTGGCTTGGTACTAGACGCTACACACTCCATGTGGCCTCTTTAGGATGTGTTTAGTAAAGTTAGTTGAGAGCTACAAATTCATTTTATTATATAAAAATAACTTAAGAAGCTATATGCTCTTTTTATTTTTATGTAAAAGTGTTCAGTAAAAGTATTTGTTAGCTTTTATGTGTAAAATTAAATAAAAATCAAAAGCTAAAAACTTTATGTGTAAAATTAAATAAAAATCAAAAGCTAAAAATTTCGAAAAACAATTTATTTAAATTTTCTTTATAAAAGATAAAAACTCATACTAAGTGTCGCGTTTAGTCTGTTATAAGAGATGAAATTGTGTGTTATTTATTTATTTTAAAATGTGTCATGTATCCTATGTAAGTTCTTTTTATACAATAAGATAAAATGATCTAGCAATGATAATAATATAAATTTCTGAAGTCGATCGATGGTGGCCGGAAATATGAAAGGCTTGCTTTTAAGATTGTTGGTTAAGGTTGTGTTTAACGTGCCACAGCTAGCTGATAAGTTAGCTTATTTTTCGAGATTTTTTATGTTGTCGTGTTTGGTAAGGAAAAAAGTAGCTTATAAGCTAGCTTCTTGAAAAGCTACTTAAACTAGCTTTTTAGGATCTTTTTTAAAATTTTTCAAATACACCCCTTAATTAATTATAGAAACATATACTCCTACATGTCCTTTTATGTAATTTTATATATTTCAGCTAGTTTACCAAACGTTATTTTTTATCAGCTAGTTTTTAATTAACAACTAGTTTTTCAGCTATTAGCTAGCTTTTCAGCTAACAGCTAGCTTCTCAGCTAGTACACCAAACATAGCCTAAGAGTTTTTTCATTTAAGAGTCTTTAATTTTTTTTTTCAAGCTCTTGATATGGATTTTGGGCCCCATAACAGGTTTTTTTTTTCAATGTTTTTAGCCCAACAAAGATTTCTATGGGCTGCTTCATGCATCCATATCCACTATCCAGGTTCCATATTCATAATACAAAATTATTGAAATTTAAAAATTTTGCCTTTAAAATTATTGTATATATGCACTGTTTTTTATACGTCTTTGACCTACAACTTCGGCGATTTCGGAGGAGATTTTCGGTGAGACCAAACGCCATCGATTCTTCTATTCTTCTGTCGTCGCCTTCAATGGTCAGTAATGAGCAGGGTTCTCGGTCTCGCTATGCTCCAATTAATAATCGGATGGTGGATAATCTTTCTTCTTCTTTCTATGTTACAAATTTCCTTTCTATTGCCGATGTCAAGTCTTTGTGGGACGTTTGCGCTAAAATTGGAACGGTGGTTGATGTCTATATGGCTCGGAAATTATCAAAATTGGGTAAGAGAGTCGCTTTTGTTCGATTCATCAAAGTTAGCAATGATCAATTATTGGAACATAGACTTCGGGAAATCTGGATGGGATCGTATCACTTATTCGCTCTCGATTTAATCGGGTTGTGAGTAAGAATGGAGGGGCGAATTCACAATGGCAGGTTAACAGGTCGTTTTATCAGGGGCATGGTAATCGATCTAAGTATGATGATCAGATGGGGAGGTCTCATGTGCAGGTTCATGTCCAGCGTGGGCCTTATGCCAATGCAGTTAAGGAAGATATAGGTGTGAATGAGAAGAAAAACCCGGTTTCTGTTGTGTGCTCTTTACAAGGAACAAAGATTGACAATCCTTTGACCATGCAGTCTTTGATTTTTGGTAAGCTGAGAGATATCAGATTGATACCAAAATTGTGTATTCTTTTGAAAGAAGAAGGATTTCCTGAGATTGTTATCAAGTATGTTGCTAGTGATTGGGTGTTTATCTCTTTTCTATCTAAGGATACTTGCACTCGGTTCACGAAGTTTGAAGGGGTTAAGTCTTATTTTTCAGTTTTTAGACCAGTTGTTAATGGCTTCTATGTTAAAGAGTGTACTATTTGGTTAGAGATGTTGGGTCTACCTTGTTGTGCTTGGAATGATGTTGCTGTTAAAAAGATAAGTAATATGTGGGGTGATGTTTGCTTTCTCGAAGAAGATGAGAATGCTCTATTGGCGGTAAAACTTGTGTGTATTAAAACTATGAAGTCTTCATTAATTCATGATAAGATTAGGGTGGTGGCTCAAGGAATAGAATATGTTGTTACAGTGCGTGAAATTTCTAATTGGGAACCGAATATGATGAAGAAAGGTGATATTGATTCGAATATTCTGGATTTGTAAGGTGATGAGGAAGAAGATGTATGTTTTGATGAAGATGAGATTGAAGGTCTTAAAGTAAAAGATGGTGAGAAGGTGGATGAAGGGCATAGGGATAGAAAAGGCGGCGGAAAGATTTGGCTCTATTTTTTGTCCTAGCTCATCTTTGTCGTTTAATGATTTTATTGACGAGAATGGTCTTATCGATGTGCCTATGGTCGGGAAGCGGTTTACTAGAGTTGATAAAATCAGAGCTAAGTTAAGCAAGCTAGACCGATTCTTAGTGTCAGATGGGTTCTTTGATAAGTTTAACCAACTACAGGTTTCAATGTTAGATAGGAAGTGGTCTGATCATTGCCCGATTTTGTTGCATACGAATGTTGTTGATTACGAGCCTTCTTTGTTTAAATTCTTTAACTCTTAGCTTTCTATGGAGGGCTTTGAAGACGTGGTGAAAGGAGTTGCGTCTGAATTTGTTGGTAACACAACTTGGAGCAAGTTTTTTGTCTCTAAAAACAAACTAAATTTATTAAAAATAGGATTCGTTCCTGGAATGCGGAGACTAAGGCTGCTTCACAAATGTCTACTTCTCAATTATTAGGTCGACTAGTAGATATTGATAAGTCTATTGATGACCGTCATTCTAGTGATGACCATATTCGTGAGAGAAGAAGTATTCTTGGTGATTTGGCGAATCTAGAAAAAGTTAGATCTCTTGATGTTGCGCAAAAGGTTAGATCGACCTGGGCTATGGAGGGTGATGAGGATTTTTCTTTTTTCCATGCCTTATTGAAAAAAAAAAGACGTTAGTTGATGATTAGAAGAGTGTTTATTGATGGGGAGTGGATTCAAAGCCTTCTAGGGTGAAAAAGGCTTTTTATGACTTTTATGCCTCAAAATTTCAGCCATTCCAAGGAGTTATTTTGAATCGGAGAAGCCATAGATTCAAGTCCTTTGATTCGAGAGTTGCTTCTTCTCTTGAAGTGGCGTTCACGGATGATGAGATTATAAATGTTGTTTGGGATTGTGGAGTGGACCATGCCCCTGGTCCCGATGGTTTTACTTTTCGGTTTCTTAGAAACTTTTGGGAGATCCTTGCTGATTATGTTATCGCTTTTGTCCAAGAGTTTTTTGATAAACTGAATTTCCCGGTGAGGTGTAATTCGTCGTTTGTTACATTGAAACCTAAAGTTGATAATCCAATCCGTTTTAATGATTATCACCCTATTAGTCTTATCGGTCTGCAATTTAAGATTATTGCTAAATTGTTGACCAATAGGTTAGTTCCGGTGTTACATGATGTTATAGGGATGGAACAGTCTACTTTTCCTAAATCTAGGCAAATTTTGGATGGTCCTTTGGTGGTGAACGAGTTGGTCAAGTGGTTTAAGAAGAAGAAGAAAAAACTTATGTTGTCTAAGGTTGATTTTGAAAAGGCGTATGATTCGGTGAGCTGGGAGTATCTAGATAAGATTCTTTTGTTTCTCGGGTTTGGTGAGAAATGGAGAGGTTGGATTCGGGGGATGTTTTCAAATGCGAGATCTTCTGTGTAGATTAATGGAAGTCCTATGGATGAGTTTCAATTCTTCAGAGATCTTAGACAAGGGGATCCTCTTTCTCCTTTTTTGTTTATTATAGCTATGGAATGTGTTCATATTGTGGTTGAGGATGCGGTAGCAGAAGGGTTGTTCCGAGGCGTTCATTTGGGATCCGATGATGTTATTATTTCTCACTTGTTGTATGCTGATGATGCTATTTTATTATGAGAGTGGGATGCTTCTAATATCCAGAATTTGATTCGTACTTTGAGATGCTTCATTTTGGTGTCGGGCCTTAATCTTAATCACACTAAATCTAAGCTTTTTGGTGTGGGTGTCAATTTGTTGGAGGTTGATAGCTTAGTTTCTTTTACTGGGTGTCCATCTGGTGTTTTTCCTTTTGTCTACCTTGGTATTCCGGATGGAGAATCTATAGCCTGTATTAAAGGATGACAAGTTATTATTGATCGTTTTAAGAAGCGGTTAGCTTCTTGGAAGGTGAAGTTGTTGTCCATTGGAGGCATGTTGACTCTTCTTAAATCTGTTTTAGGGATTTTGGGTTTTTTTTCCTCTCTATTTTTCGTCTTCCTGTTACTGTGTGTCGTCATTTTGAGGCATTAAGGGCTCGATTTTTTTGGGGTATGGAAGAAGGTGAGCATCGAATTCATTGGGTTAATTAGAATTTGATTTCAAATTCTCATGCGTAAGGAGTTCTGGGGGTTGGTAGTTTGGATGCTTTTAACTTAGCTCTTATTTATAAATGGAAATGGCGTTTTCCTAATGAACCAGGTGCTCTTTGGGTTAAAATTATTAAATTTTGTTATGGAGATGGTGGTGGTTTTTTGAATGGGCAGAGATTAGGGTATGGAGGAGGGGTTTGGAATAAAATTGTTGGCTCTATTAACCAACTTCATGAGAGGGGTATTATCCCTTCTAATTCTTTGCATAGGGTTGTTGGAGATGGGGTACATACTAGGTTTTGGAAGGATTCCTAGTGTTCAGATATTCCTCTTATGGTGAGTTTTGGAAGACTTTTTGCTTTGGCTACCAATCAAGATGCTCAGGTTAGTGAGTTTTGGTCTTTGGTAGGGTGGACGTTCCATTGGAGGCGCGGGATTAGAGGAGGGGTTGACTCGACTCAGTTTGATGATCTTGTGGAGCTTTTGTCTCCTATTCGGTTAGGGTGATGCTTGACAAATGTATTTGGGATTTAGATCCTTCGGGCAGTTTTACTGTTAGTTCTACAATGAATTGGGTTGATGATATGAGACTACCTTTAGGTAGTGCTCCTACTAGATGAAACCGATATGTTCTAATTAAAATAAATATTTTTCTATAGCGAGTTATCTTGGATCGTATCCCATTTAGAGTCAAATTGGTTGAAACGGGGGTGGAGTTAGATTCCTTGTGCCTGGTGTGTCATAATTCAGAAGAAAGTGTAAATCATCTTTTCTTGTTTTGTCCAGATGCGGTGCAGGTTTGGAGACGGGATGCCTATTGGTTAGATTTGGATATTCCAGATTTTACCTCTATTAATGTTATGCTGGTGTGGATGGATGCTAGACCTATAGCTCGTATAGATCGGTTGATTGTTGAATCGATGTTTATGGTAGTTATATGGGTACTTTGGACGTATTGTAATGTTTTACTTTTTAGTAGTTCTAAGCCTAGAAAAGATAGACTTTTTGATTCTATTGTGGAAATTTCTTTCCATTGGTTTACATTTAGGAATTCGAAGGCTATGATCAATTGGAGGATGTGGATGCAAAACCCAATTCTGATGTAATTTACTTTGTCTCTAGCTTCTTGCTAGTGTGTTTTGTTTTTTTTATAAAATTTGCACTTGTTATATATATATATATATATATATATATATATATATATATATATATATATATATATATATATATATATATATATATATATAACTTTAAAAAAATGTGAACACAATATTTAATTAAACATTTTTTTTCCGTTTATAAATATGATTTTTCTACGTGAATACATATATTATGAAAAAAAAAACTTACGGTAAAAATATAAAACAATTATAAACTTAAGGATAAAAACATAAAATTAAAAAAATTAAAAAAATAAAAAAAAATAAAAAATAAAAATAAAATAAAATAAAACTGTAAACTTAAGAGTTTTTTTGTGAAATTAATATATTGGCAACCTGGGGAACTGTTATGACTGGTAAAAGGGTAAACTAAACATTTTTTGAAATGTGAGGGTAAAAACGAACATAAAATTCAACTTTTGGCGAAACCGACAAAACCTTGGAAACTGAGTTTTGATGACATTAACAATTATTCCTATTCCCCTTGTTTCATGCATATATCACTCAACTAGGTTATTTATTTTTCAATAATGCTTCATGAGTTATTTATTCTTCAGCAATTTCATTTAAAGGCAATACAGGGCAGGCGGGTGCTATGCCGGCCTTAATCTCCATCTAATTACTTTACCTAAAGGCTTGAAGCCCAATACAATTTGATTGGTTGGTTTCTAATTAGCCCACCGTCCCTGTTATCTCATTTAATTATGGTCGATTCCAATTAAAGTTCACCGCTAATTTACATGCATGATTACACGTTATGTGATTATATCTCTGATTTGGTCAATGATTCTAAACCCCATTCATAATAAGTATTAAAGAACTTGCATTTGATATTCTCTCAAACGTCCAAATCCTAGTGTAAACGAGTGGCAAAATTTGTTATGAAAATCAATTTGAAGGAAAGTTAAAATCATGTCATCGCTATTAATTATGGGATGTTATCTCAAGAGTAAGAGTTAATTTACACTAAGTTTTCGTTGTCTCTTCCTCGTCCTTTCCTCACGGTGTCGCCACCTCGGAACTCAAATCCCCCTAGTATGAAATCGTCTCAAAATCTCCATTTTATTATTTGTTTTATCTTTCTGTTCCGCTTTTACTTTGATGATGAGGTATATTGTATATAGCTTCTTTACTCAAAGTCGATCCACAAACGGTTTTTTCATTACATATAACTTTTATTTATTAATTTTCAGTTTTCAATTTCTAGACATAGTGTTTTGATGGCTTTGTTGTATATTCGTTGAGTTATTTTTAAATATTATCAATTTCTAACTTCCAATGGATTATTTTTGATTTGTTGTTTAGCTTTTTATTTTTTTGGAACCGGCCAATGAAATATATAGAGGAAAAAAAACCACAGCTAGTGGCATACAAGAGTTCACAATACGAAGAAATGAAAAGAAACAGGAATTGTAAAAACAAAACAAAGAAAAGTTCAGGAAAGCAAAGGGCATTGAGACCATGATGCCCAATTTAGCTTGTCGTTGTTCCCCCTATTCTTCACCCACAGGTAAACCACTGATTTGATGATATCAGTGACTTTATCTGGTGGCAGCCGGTTTTTCTTGAAGACCATTTCATTCCTTGCCTTCCAAAGGCTCTATAAAGTTCCATAATAGATTGCTAAGATTATCCTTCTCCTTTTTTTGCATACCCCCCATTGAGAAATAGAACCCAATACATCCTTGACTGTGTGGACAGGTCCCAATTGAATATTACACCATCTTGATACCCCTTCACATACACTCCTGGCATAACTGCAGTCCACCAGGACATGATTAGAGTCTTCTTCGTATTCATTACACATGGGGCAAGTCAAAATTTCCAGAACTACCCCTCTCTTTTCTAACTCCACAGCAACAGGTATCCTTCCCATTTTCGCCCTCCAGATGAAGCAATTGACTTTTAGAGGGACTTCCTTAAGCCAACTGATTTGACCATCCATGACAGATGTCGTGTAATCCCATCTATGTCTAAGGTCACGAACCTCATACGTTCCCGTCGAAGACAGACAACATCTCCAAGTTTCCCCATTAGTTGTGTGTTGTTTGGATAACACGGATTCAATCGGGATTTCTTTTTTACCAAGGGCCTTCTTTATACTAGCGATGTTATTCCAAACTCCAGTTAATGATTTCTTCGAGTAAATACCATCAGGTTTCGCTTTAAGGTTATGTAGGCTTGATATTACTTGTGCCCAAAGATGATATGGTTCAGTTCTCAATTTCCACCACCATTTCATTAACAGAGAGATGTTGAGACTTTTGATAGTGCCAATCCCTAAGCCTCCCATCTCCTTGGGTGCCACCACTCTGTCCCACGAGACCCAGTGTATCTTCTTCTCATCATCCGAGGCCCCCCATAAGAATCTGCTCCTTAGTTTTTCGAGAGTTTGTATTATCCCATCAGGTGCAAAAAACAATGATAAGAAATAGGTTGGAAGGTTACCAAGTACCGATTGGGTAAGGGTCAATCTACCACCGAAAGATAAGGATTTTGATTTCCATTTTGAGAGTTTGGACCGAAACCTCTCAATAATAGGTTCCCAGTTCTTTTTTAAATTCATGTTAGCTCCCACAGGAACTCCTAGATATGTGAACGGTAGTGCAGAAGGTTCACACCCCAGTGTACTGGCCCACCTTGCTACTTCTTGCATATCAGATCCAACTCCAAATACTTTAGACTTGTTAAAGTTTACCTTTAACCCTGAAGATACATGAAAGCAATGAAGAATACGGGCGAGGTTGCTGATGTTGTTTCTCGACCACTCCCCTATGAATAGGGCATCATCTGCATATAGCAAGTGAGAGATCTTCGGACCTCCATTTGGAATTTGAATACCCTGGAAAATACCAAGCTCACAGGCAGACCTCATCGCAACACTGAGACCCTCCATGGCTGCTATAAATAAAAATGGGGAAAGTGGGTCACCTTGTCGGACTCCTTTCGATAATGAGAACTCCTCAGTCGGGCTTCCGTTGACAAGGACCGAGGATCTTGCAGATACGAGACAGCCTCTTAACCATAATCTCATTTTACTCCCAAAACCCATATGTAACAGGTTTGAATCAAGGTACTCCCAATTGATTGAGTCGAATGCCTTCTCAAAGTCTACCTTGAATAGAAGGAATCTCCTGTTTGAGTTTTTTGCCCATGAGCAGATCTCATTGACTACAAGGGGCCCGTCAAGTATGTTTCTACCCTCGATATATGTGGATTGTACCTCGTCTATACACTGCCCCCATTACCCTTTTCAGTCTAATCGAGAGTAGCTTTGATATGATTTTATATATGCATCCAATGAGACTGATTGGTCTATAATCACCAATCACTAGAGGGTCCTTGACTTTGGGAACTAGAGAGATGAAGGAGGAGTTACAAGAGGAATCGATATTGCCATGGTACTCGAAATATTTGACAACAGCAGCTATGTCACCAAGGAGTACATCCCAATACTTCTTAATGAATTTGAATGAAAAACCATCTGGTCCGGGGGCTTTCTCGTTACCACAAGCCCATACTGCATTTTTAATCTCTTGTAATGAAATGGGTTCTTCTAAATCCTCCGAGTCCGCTTGAGAAGTTCAATGAATCTCAAAAGATCTAGGAGTTTCAATTCATTTAAAACTTAATCTTCCTTTTCATTTTTCATGGTGAAAATTGGTAAATCGTCATTTACCTACCTTCAAATATTTTGCAACTAGATTACGGCATCCCTTTTCTAGGTTGTAGAATATTGTGTTGGATCCTAGCTTGATGTTTCATTTGGGTGTTATATCAAGAATTCTAATCAACATAACTTGAATTTTCTCTCGTTTTGTAGATGTCTGAATCTTACAATGGTCTTCCTAAATCCTTTGGAACAAGCTTTCCAAATGAAGATGACGTTCCGAGATACGATCAAGGAAATGAGAGTCATGCTTCACTTCCTCCACCTCCTCCAATCATTCTCCTTGACCCACAAGTTCAAAGGCTTGAAAAGTTCAAGCTCACTCAAGCCCTTTTTGCAAGTAAACACGAAGATGGGAAACCTGTGTGTGCACACGTCTTAGAGATGAAGTCACACATTGATAGGTTAAGCATGTTGGGTGTCGAGATTTCAAGCGAGTTGGCTGCTGACTGGGTTCTTCAGTCACTTCCTGAATCATATAGTGAGTTCGTTAGAGAGTACTATATGATGGATCACGACATGACCCTCATTAATCTCACCTATTTGCTTATAGCTGCTGAATCAACAATGATTTGGCGTGCTGGTCAAGCAAACTTGTCTGGTGAATCAACCTCCCAAACTTCAATGGACACTGGCAACACTGGAAGTGCAGAAAGAACTAAGTCTGTGATTGTCCGATGTGCTGTGCCAAAGGAGTCCATTTGCTTTTATTGCCAAAAAGAAGGGGTGTTGGAGACGAAGCTGCCCTAACTACCTGAGAGATCTAAGAGATGGGAGAGTCAAGACGTATGGCTCTGCTTCAGGTAAAATCCGTTATCTAACTCTTTTGAGTTCCTATTCTAGATTCTTAATACATGATGTGATAAGATTACATTTTGATGTTTTGTAGGATCGAAGAAAAGAGAGGAAGCTTGAGGGAAGAAGTGAGCTGAATCTAATCATGAAGAAATGGATTTCGATCGCATTACTTGAAGAATGGATTCTTGAGCTACTACTTGGAGTTAGAATAGATTGTTAAGAAATATGTAATAACATACTTTTTCAATTGAATTGCATTGTAAGGACAAATTTTTTTCCGCAATAAAATGAATTTTGATTTTATCTTATTTATTTATCCTTGCGATGGCATGTATGAAAAAATTGATGTTTTGAATGTTTCTATTATTAGCAATAATGGATTTGATTCTTTATTATGTTATTTGTGGACATATCAAAAGTTTACCAAATAGGGAGAGTTTTTCATCACCCAAGTTTCAATTGGACAGAAACTTGGACTCATGCAATGTGTATTGTATGATGAATGAAAACCTTTCACATTTGGGAAACTTAGACTAATTCTTTGGCAAAGTGTCAATTGAAGGACTAGGAGATCAAGTACACTAGGTTGTGCGTTGATCAAGTCCACCACAAGAGTGACAAAGATATTCGTCATGATTTACTAAAGTTTAGTAAATATGATTATACTTATAAGATTAAGTGTAATTCTAAGTTGATTGGAAGAGTTTCAATGAATAGTAGAACGAATAGAGAAGAATCAAGTAGGCAGAAAGATAAAAGTTTCTCCATTCTAAGAAGAAAGGAGAGTACCTTTTATTGTGTTTTATGATGAAGTCTTAATGATTAAGAACCATATCTCAATTGATCCTCTAAGTGAGTCTTAGTGCATTTGCATGTCTAAGAAGAGGAATCGAGAATTATAGAAATGGTTAAATCAAAGAGTCAATCATACGTCGTTCCAATATCAAGTCTTAGAGTCACACTCCAAGATTGTGACATTGAGTGACAAGTCTTAAGTAGGTTTATAACACTCATCAAATGTGGAATTTGGAAAAGTTTTCCTATTCTTGCACATTAGAAATTGGTAAGTTATGATGTCTTGGATAAGACAAAGACCAACTAGGACCAATTTGTGAAGTGTTTTGTCTTGATAAGAACTACACTAACTCTTGAATATTTTCTTTGTCAAGAAATGTTTCTTGACAAGAGAATCTTATATGTCAAGGAGTCAGTGGGAGTCTTAATGGTCTTGAAAAGTTTCAAGAACAAATCAAGAATAAACCTTATAGATCATCACTAGCACACGACTTGAGGTTTACAACCTATCGTGCTGACATTATTTTGTTTCTATGCCATTCCAATTAAGTTAATTGTGTATGTGAGTTCTATGAGATCTCATTTGAATGCATATTAGAGCCTTAGTCGATGGAAAGTACATTGATATGTAAGGACAAATTACTAAACTGCTTGGAAGACATGGTGGGCACTCGTATTACCACAAGGCAAGAAATCAAGATTAAGAAAGTTTAGTCCATATGAGTTTGGATTTGTCGCAAACCTTGGTTTTGGCTAATTCACATGGATAGGAATTCATACACCGTAAGATCTAAGTGTCATAAGATTCCCTCCTTCATGAAAATGACTGTGAGGAAATGCTTTCACTAAGAGAGATCTTAAGAAGATAGCGATTGTGAAAATTGTATTCTCAAATTCGATTATGGTTACGACATCCCTTTCCATAGTTCAAATTGTGAGATTTGGCAGTTAGTTTGAACATTTGGAACTTAGTAACATAAGTTCTGAATTGTTTAAGCACACATATGAGCTATCTAAGGCAAAGGTGTATAAGTTTAAGAAGCTTAGATAAAGGCTCATCGAAGCATCTGGTATTAGAAATATGAATTTCAGAAATTCAATAGGGATTGTTTTCTGGAAGTTCATTTGTTTTCTGAATACATGTCAAAGCTAGTGGGAGCATAAGTGTTATGCTTATATAATAATAATCATCATGATAGTGGGAGCATAAGTGTTATGCTTGTATAATTATTATGGCAAGTATTGCAAGTTAGCAATATTAATTATAGAAAAACAAAGATTCAATTTGCAAAGTTGCATGGGTTGAAAAGTTGTTTTGCTATAATTAAGGGAGAGAATATTATACTTCATTTCAAAATCTAAAGCTTAGATTGAGAAATTTTAACATTTTCAGTCAAAGGATACATTGCGTGTTCTTAAAATTCGATTATGATTACGGCATCCCTCTTCATAGTTCGAATTGTGAGAACATGACACATAAAATATTATGGCAAAAGATTGGTAAAGTATCATATCTTTATGTAAGACATTATGCATCGTATCCCATACGCTTCGGGTATAGGATCGATTGCAAATACTCGAATATTTACCATTCTAAATTTTTTCAAATGTCTAGCACATTAAGAGGAAAAAAGGACTAGAATGGATTTTGACTAAAATTATTAAACAACTATCAAAGGATGATCCAAAGTTCGCTGAGGATTCGTCGCTTGTGAGTAATTGGAAGTATGGTATTGGATGGACCATATCGACATTATTATGAACAGATAAGATTCTATTAAGAATGAGTTGTCATATGGCAAATGTGGAAATGTTTCCATATTGGGAGTTGGATATTGAGATTCTGTGTCTAGATTAGAAAAACTTTATGCAAGAAGGATGTTCAAAGGAATGTACTTTGAATGTGAGACTTCACGTCTATGGAATTGTCTTGTAACAATTTCTAAGAAAGTACTTTGTAATTTCATTAGCCAAGTCTTGGTGACTTTTGTGCTATGACTTTACGAAAGGATCGTTGCGTAAAATGTTAGAATCTAGCATATTCTAGTAGTGGAAGAACCTTGTGTTCTTACACTAATAATGGGGATTGAGGAATTGTGAAATGAGAATCATTGGAAAAGTTTTCAATTGTTCTATTTCACAAAGCATGGACCATAGGAAACAAAGTGTGCATGCTTAGAGCATGGGACAATTGTTGTTGTAATTCAAGAAATGAGTTGATTATCCGAAACATTAAATGATAAATAATGAGTGATCAATATGGTGGATAAATAGAAGTGTTTTATTTACTCTCACAAGTTTGGGACCATATAGGATTAAGTATTATTGTCATGTTTCAGTTTGCATGTTTTGACTTCCAGAATAACTAGGTTATTCAAACATCCACAGTCGGTCATACGTTGGGAGTAGGTATGAATAAAGACTGTCATGAATCTGTCTGTAGATTGTCTGAAGTGTTTAGACATGGCACAAGTTTGCTGCAGAGTTCATGAGTGCTTTGATAAGATTAGAGTATTGGATTAAACCCACGCTCACTTGGATCAATTCATGGTTTTATCACGAGTGATTAGTGAGACGATAATATTGTATATTCTTGAAACCGAGACGTGTGAGTTGTTATTTGTTGGTCGGTTACACATTGATAATAAGTAAACGCACCAGTAACTTGGTGTTATAAAACTTATTGTTGTGTGTGATTCGATCAGTAAATGCAAGCGAGCATTTGAGTCAAAGTTTATCTATTCCTTGTACCCAAAGTGGGATAAAAGCGATATCATTGGGCCTCTCGATGATTTAGTGATGACACCTAAGCGCTTGGCCAAGCCGGGACTAATTTGATGTGTTCAATTGTAGTCTGTTGTCAGTCGTCATAAATCGGAAGTCGGGAAATAGTATAGAGAGAATGATTGAAATTCATGTCTTTTGTCTATACGATATCTTGAGAATGGAGGAATATATAATCCCTTATCTAGAGGACACGCTATCTGATAAGATCAGAGTTGACAGCGGCTTTTGAAAGCTACGATTGCTGATCAGGTTCTGAAGTCATACGGAAAATAGTTATTAGACTTATCCAAGTGGGAGACTGTTGGATTAGTGTCTAAGTCCATAACTATTTTGGTATGTACTTGACCCGATCATGAGCATGGTCCTTTTGGGTTGCCTTCACCATAGCAATATGTACGATGAATTAAGGAGAGAGAGGTTTAAATATGATTTATTAATATATTATGAGAATAATATATTAAAGGAGAAATCATATTGTTTAATTAATATTAGTCAATAATTAATTATGAATTAATTTTGTGGCTAAAAGAGATTAATTAAACTTAGGGGACTGGACTGCAATTATTGGATAATTGAGTTATTGGGCTAAGGAATGCTAAAGGAATAAGGGGTAAACGAAATTATGATGGAAGCCCATCATATTTTCGTCCATGGCCTTATCCAGAAAGTTCCATGGGCTGCTTAGAGTTTAAGTTGTCCATTAGGGTTTTGACTGAAACCCTAGCAGCCCACACAAGTATATAAAGGACCCCTTAGGCTCCCAAAACGTGTACAACTGATTCTCTAGGGTTTCTAGTCGTTTTTGGCAGCCTCTTTTCTTCTCCTCTTCATCCAAGTTGCATAAGGTGTTTGTGACTCCATTAGAGGTGCAGCATTTGAGGCACTAAGCTTTCTAAGGCCAATCCAAGCAAGGAATTGATTGTTATTGCTATATAACAATCAAAGGTAATTCTCTAAACCCTAATTCAGTTCATAATATGTTAGATCTAAGTTTATTAGTCTTGGATTCAAAGCATGTACAATAGAGAAACCTAGATCCAAGCATTAGGGTTTGTATGAGCACATAAGATTGTTTCTTATGCATAAAATCCATCAATATTTTCTTAAAGTGCCGACTAACAAGTTTCATCCTAGAAGGCCATTTTTCCTTGAATTTCTCCGCAAAAAATGAGAATACCCCCTGTTTTATGCTAGGCGGATCAGTGCACCACACTCCATTTATTTTTAGACCATCTATCAAGTTCTTCCTATTGTATTTATTGATGCAGCCATGGAAAAAGCGAGTATTTTCGTCTCCTTCTACAGCCCATTTGATTCTTGCTTTCTGTCTAAGATGCAAGCTTCTCGTCTTCTCCATCTCAATAATGGACCTATATCCCAGATTTCTATCCGCAATTTCTTGTTCAGTCAGTTGCCTCAATTCCCCTTCACTATCCAAATGATGGACTAGTTTTTTGAGTCGAGACAGTTCAGCCTCCTCTCGTGGATGGTTCATTGCCCGCCATTTTTTTAATCCTTTCTTAATATGCTTGAGTTTGGCTGCAAGATACAAATCAGGAGTGCCAAACCCCAAAAAATTGTTCCAACTGGAAATAAATGCCTTTTCAAACCCATCTCTAAGCATCCAGGAGTTAAAGAACCTGAATGGAGGTGGTCCAAAATCTTTTTTAGATGAAGATAACAGAATTGGACAATGATCGGAAATTTCTCTAGGAAGAGCAGTCACAACCGTATTGGGGGCAAAATTAAGAAAAGAAGGGCAAACTAGGAATCGATCAAGTTTGCTTAGTTTAAGATCCGAGTTACGAAAGCAAGTAAAGCGATGGCCACCCATTTTCAATTCCATAAGGCCTGCCTCATGGATGAAGTTATTGAAGTCTCTTGCAGTTTTGGCACAAAACATTGAATTAAATCTTTCATCTTTTCTCCTCACAGCATTGAAATCTCCCATTATTATCCATATGCCGTTGATTTAATTCTTTTTTTCCAGTAATTCCTCCCACAGTTTGGCCTTGTCCATGCTAGACTGAGGGCCGTAAACATTTGCCAAGATCAACGACTCACTAACGCCACTCCAGTGTCCAATATTTATTAGATAATGTCTGGACGATATTACCTCAGTGGTTTCGAATAGGTTATCATCCCACACATTAAGGAGACCACCAGATCTTCCTGTTGAGTTAACTCTGCTTGTTCCGAAATTATCTGAACCCCAGCATCC
Source organism: Lactuca sativa (assembly GCF_002870075.4). Taxonomy (NCBI): domain Eukaryota; kingdom Viridiplantae; phylum Streptophyta; class Magnoliopsida; order Asterales; family Asteraceae; genus Lactuca; species Lactuca sativa. The sequence continues at coordinate 35,289,909 of NC_056629.2, read as the reverse complement.
TCTCACATTGATATTTTCTGCCTCCATTATTTGGGTCTCTTGAATTGCTAAGAATGAAACCCTGTGTGTCAATTTCAACCTCCTAATCCAATCCACCTTGTATGCCTCACCTATTCCTCTACAATTTACCGAGAGTAAATTCATTGGGGTACGTGGAGCTCACCATTTCCTCCAAGAATTTCAGCCAACAACTTGTTCGCAACATCAATTTCAAATCCAATCATTGCTCCAATTTCTGCTGTAGCCTCTATTTCAGAGATCTTTGGCACATTTTTAGGGCCAGACGCTGTGGGGGAGATAGGGAGATCCCTTCTTAGGCATTGATGTCCAACCGATGGGGTTTGGTCATCATCTTCATTGAACAAATTTTGTACCGGAAGACCTGAGAACTCAAATGTTGGCAATTTACTGCAAGAGCGACGTCTTTTCTTTGCAGAGTGACCAATTCCATTTTCCCGTATTTGGATCACTTGGGTATCAGTTGGTGAGTTAATCGCCTTAGATGGGAACGGGCCAAAGCAGCCAGATTGCGCAAGGTTTGAGGGGAAGGGAATGGGCTTGTGAAGGCCCAATACAGAATGCTCCACGATAGGTCCCCTGGACTCATTTCCATTGCCTGCTACTTGCCCCGGTTCATTAATTTTGCCATCACGCGTCTCCTTTAGAGCGTCAAATATACTTACTTCTTTCTTTTTCCCATGCGACGTTTCCGCTTCCTCTGTGCTGGGGCATGCATGTGACTGTTGAGATACCGAAGCCACCGGCGACTTTTGAACTGGACTGATCTTCATTGTCCCATGGTCATCGGAACATCCGCCGTTTTCGGCACCGTCAACTGATTCTTCAATGACTATCTCACCTTCTTCTATATCGCCCATCCATGTATCTGATATACCATCTTCATCGTTACCCGATACATCATCAACCTCGTCGTCTAGTTCTTCCTCCGAGGTTACATAGTTCATCCATGTATCTGATATACCCACCAGATCCTCCGAGTTTGTGGCTTCAAATTGAAAACCTAATTAGATAGATAGTTATTCACTTGTATTAAGTTTAAATCTTCAATTATGAATTATTAAATCTTTAATTGTGTTTGTAGGGTTTAAGTGTGTTTTTTTAAAGAACATTAGATGTTGGTAGTAGTTGTGAAAATGGTGGAGGAAAAAGATTCCAACCTCAACCACAACCCCAACCCCAACCTATTCCATCAAGTTTTGATATTAATAATCTTCCTGCGGACCCAACAGATAGACCAAAAATTACATCCTTTCATCCAAATCAAATGGATGAAATAAGGAGAACATATTGGAATTGTAATTTAAAAAAAAATTCTTATTATCTTTTATCGAGATCTTTTTGTGTTCCCCTTGTAAAAGTTTCTAGTCCTGCAACTGCAATAAATATGTGTGAACTTTTTCTACCAATTTTCTATTTTGGGTTTAGGTCATTTTTGGTCATTTAACTTTGGTTTTGTGCTCATTTGGTCACTTAACAATTTTTAAGTTTTAAAAGGTCATCAAACTTTTGACTTTGCGCTCATTTAGTCACTTAACTTTTAATTTGGTCACATTTAGTCACTTAACTTTTAGATTTGTGCTCATTTAGTCACCTAACTTTTAAAATTGTGCTCATTTAGTCACTAAACTTTTGAAAAAATTTAAAAGTTTAGTGACTAAATGAACACAATTTTAAAAGTTAGGTGACTAAATGTGACCAAACCAAAAGTTAAGTGACTAAATAAGCACAAAACCAAAAGTTTGATGACCTTTTAAAACTTAAAAAGAGTTAAGTGACCAAATGAGCACAAAACCAAAAGTTAAGTGACCAAAAATGACCTAAACCCTTCTATTTTCATATTTATAGATGATTGAGAATCAAATAAGAAATGCTAAGTGTTATTTGTGTTTCATTCTAATTGTTTTAATAATAAACAAGAAGGAATCAAAAGCTTATAAATGCATTTCAATATTTTAATATGAGGTAAGCCCTCCTTATTCAAGAATCATTTTTTTGTCCGTGCATTTAAATAAGGCTTAGGTGTTGTTCATTTTTTCTAAAATACTTCTTCTAACTATTTACTGCTACGCCGCACAGTACACGCGCAACACTTGTCCCTTCGCAGCTGTATGTTTTTCAGAAGATTTCTAATTTAAAAACTGATATGTGTGTAATGTGTGGCGCAACACTTGATCATCTGCTTCAAACCTCTTCGCACCTTACTTTAACTTATTGCAGCAGTCTGTAGAGGTTAAAAAACAAACAAACTTTTTATTACATGTTACCGTTTGGTCTCATCTTCTACTACAGAAGGTTGCAGAGATAGTCCGCATACTTTATATATTTTCGTTTACAATTATGTTTATTTTACATTTTCAAAAATATAAATAATAAATAACAAATAAAATCCCTTTATCGTTCTAGTTTTGTTTATTTGGAATTTGGTTAAACCGGCTACATGTGATTGGACAATATGTTGGTTGACTTGTGTACACTTTATTGCTGACGCGAATAAAATAATTATTTACCTATCATGATGTGTCTTTTCCAATTCCATTTTTATACTATATATATATATATATATATATATATATATATATATATATATATATATATATATATATATATATATATATATATATATATATATATATAAAAGAGTCAACCATATATCAACATAACAACAAAAAAAACACTAGCAAGAAGCTAGGCTAAATACAATTACAAAATCTTAAAAAGGTTTTGTAACCAATTAACCCAAGATAAAACACATTTACTATTTCTACTAGAAAACCACAAAAAAAAAAAGGAATGTTGGATGGAATCATCGAGATCAATTTGTCTAAGTTTTTCTACAACAGCTACTTTGTCATTTCTAAATCTACAAATGCACCAAAAAGTAATGCACACAATCGCATTGATTAAACTCCTTATTCTGGAATTTAAAACTAAATTATCTACTTCAACAAGCATCTCGGCAATAGAATTAACATTTACCATGTTAATTTCCAACTAGCTAAATATAACATTGTAACATCCCAAAAATAATGACATAAAATTTTCGTTTTTAAATTAATAAATCGTTAATACATATCATTTCCATAAAACCAATGTACTTTAGATTTAGCGAAACATCATCAAATCAGAATAAATCACAGAGTGTGGAAACATATGGTGTGTGTTCTGCAATCATCACAAGCTCTTCTATTTGAAAACCAAAGTACCTGAAACATAAACTGAGAACCGTAAGCATAAAGCTTACTGAGTTCCCCAAGATACCTCATACCATACATAACTAAGCATATAATGGGCCCCGCCCCAATGAGATACGGGCCCCGCTCACACTCGCATATCGGGCCCCACCCACACTCGCATATTGGCCCCCGCACACTGAGATACGGGCCCCGCCCACACTCACATAACGGGCCTCGCCCAACATACATACACATACACATACTAACACATGCGATAATCACAAAGATAACAGCATACAATACAGTCATCAAGCCTTGCCCGACATCGAGCCCCGCTTGAAATACATACCAATACATACACATGCAAGAGTCACACAAATAGCTAGCATCCTAACATAATAAACCATGGGACGACATTAGTGCCTTCGACTTGCTAAACACAATGAGGAGACTCACATGGCACTACCCAATCACACAGACGATCCCTGGCTGCTGGCTGATAGATTCCCCGAACTGTCAATATCAAAACAACACCTAACTAACAATTGGGATCCAATCCATAACCATAAATCCATACTCAGGGTCAAAAGACCATTTTACCCCTAACCTAGCTTGGTCTTAGACTAAGGCCCAAACTCACAATCTAAAAGGCCCAAAAGCAAAATAATCAACCAAGGCCCAAATATGGCCCAATTTTCCAAATTGGGCCCAAACCCCTTACGTGAGCCTTACCCTAAATCCCAACCAATTTTCCTAGTCCAAAACACTCGTACTTAAATGGCCCATTAAGATCTCAAATACCCAAGCCCAAAAGAAGCCCAACCACGAAGCCCAAATGCAAAAATTCACCTGACTGAGTACGCGGGGCGTACTCAGTTGTATGGTAAGCGTACTCGCTATTTGGCTTGTATGTTGCGTGTACAGGCTTGTACGCCCAACATACTAACCCATTAATCCAAAATTCGACATTAAGCTTTTAATGCTTAAGTCCAGAAGTCCAAACCATAGATCTGAGTCCACACAAGTGTCTAGAACCATAAATTCACTAACTTGGTTACTTTACATGCCCCAAAAGATTTTTACCTCAAACAAGCGGAAATGAAGCACATAATCAAGATCCACATGCTCTTCCTTGATCCACAACCTTGCATCAAACTCCATCTTCATGGAAATGACCCAAAAACACCGAAAATGCACATAATGAGCTCAAAAACACCAAATTAGGGTTTTCAGTTTACCCCTCATATGCCAAGCGTACGAGGTCTCGCACTGCTGATCCAATCCTTGTAGTACGCTAAGCGTACACCACATTACACCCAACATAATTCCCTTCGCATCAGTGCATTGAGTGTACTCCTAGGTACGCCCCGCGTACTAGGGTTTCCCTTTAAACCCTTAAGCACTCTGAAGGCCATAACTTCTTCGTTATAAATCCAATTCTGATGATCCTTATATCCATGAAAAGGTAACGAGAAGCTCAACACTTCAATAAACTCGTACCTGTCGTACCATATCCCGAAAAAACATCCATTTTCCATAGAAGCCTGAGCTGACATATTACCAAGATACCCTTTGGCTCCAAAGCACAAGCCGAATACCCGGATCATCCAAATTACTGATGTATTTTGAGCACCACAACATTCCTATGTGTTCATGCAACCCTAATTCTTTGCATCTAAGTTTTTCTCTAGTTATACATGCAAATAGAAGTTCCAAAGCAATAACCTTAATACTAGCATACAATTTCATAAATCAATATGAAAACTAGGGTTTGATTCTTACCTTCCTTGTTATCTTGTAATAACAAGTAATCCACGGATGATCTTGACTCTTGAAAGCTTGACTGCCTCACGTGTTGCACCTCTAATGGAATCACAAATACTAAAAGCAAAAGATAAGTGAGAGAGGGGTAGAAATCGGCTAGGGTTTCTCATTGTGAAGCTATGGCCAATTGCAAGAGGTCTAGGGGCCTTTATATACTTGTGGTTGCTAGGGTTTCCAGGGAAAACCCTAACTCCTTACTTAGGCTCCAAGAAGCCATGGACCTCCCTTCTGGAAGGCCTTAGACGATTTTTATAGGGCCTCCTATTGATTTCGTCTAACCCATACCAAGGTTGTCCAGCATCCCAATTTGCAACTATCAATGATTTGCATAACCAGTTCACGTACTTTTAATCAGTTCCTTTAATCCCAAAATTAATATCAAATTAATTTCTGATTAAATACTAATTAAATAATATGATTTCCAATTAATATATTATTCTTATAATATATTAATAAATCATTAAATAACTTCTCTCTCCAAAAGTCATCATGTCAAGTTGCTATGGTGAAGGCAACCCAAAAGGACCATGCTACTATCAGATCAAGTACATACCAATTATAGTTATTGGCTTGTATACCTAATCCAATAGTCTCCCACTTGTATAAGTCTAATAACTAAAATTGGAAGTATGGCTTCAGAATCTGATTAGCAATCATAGCTTTTTAAAGCCGTTGTCGAACATTGACCTAGTTAATGATGCGTCCTTTAGATAAGGGATCATGTAATCCTCCGTTCTACAAGATATCTCTCGGACTGAAAGCTAGTGTCGCTATACCCTGTCATTCTCAAGTCCTAATTTCCACCAAGTATAAGGACCCAGTCCTTAGTCCTTTGCAGATACTTAAGAATGTTCTTAACTGTTGTCTACTGACCTCTACCCGAGTTCCCTTGATATCGGCTTACCATCCTCAACGCAAAAGCCACATCAGGACAAGTACATTTCATAGCATACATGATCGAGCCAACGGCGAAAGCATATGGCACTCGAATTATTTCCGCTATCTCGGCATTGGTAGTCGGACTTTGAGTCTTACTTAGCTTGGTATTGCTCTGGATTGGTAACTCCCATTTCTTAGAATTCTCCATGCTAAAACGTATTAGCACCTTGTCCAAGTAAGTATTTTGACTAAGTCCATTTAGTCTTTTCCTCCTATTTCTCAAGTTCCTTATCCCCAGAGTATAATAAGCTTTCCGTAGATCATTCATAGCGAAACACTTCCCAAGCCAGGACTTAACCTCTGGAATGTCGTTTCCTATGAGCAATATGTCATCGACATACAATACTAGAGAGCTAACTATACTCCCACTAGATTTGACATACACACATGAATCATCCTCACTCCTGGAGAAGCCAAACTCTTTGACTTTATCATCGAAGTAAAGATTCCATCTGCGAGATGCTTGCTTTAATCCATAAATGGATTTCTCAAGCTTGCACACTCTATTGGGATATTTAGCATCCACAAAACCCTCTAGCTGACACATGTACACATCTTCAACCAGTTACCCATTAACGAAAGCGGTCTTGACATCCATCTGCCAAATTTCATAATCATGAAACGCATCGATGGCCAACATAACCCTAATAGACTTGATCTTGGCCAGTGGTGAGAAGGTCTCATCATAGTCAACCCCCAAGGTTTGAGTAAAGCCCTTTGCAACCAGCCGTGCCTTGAATGTAAGCACATTCCCATCCATGTTAGTCTTCTTCTTGTAGATCCATTTGCACCCAACAGTCTTTCGACCTGGTACATTGTCAACCAAGTTCCAAACTTGATTTTCATACATGGACTGAATCTCGTTGTCCATTGCCTCTTTCCATTTAGCAGACTATAGGGCCCGCCATGGCTTCCTTGTAGCTAGAAGGCTCATCCAAATTTAGCAGTGCACCATCACTGATAAACGTATCATCGTCCATAGTTGTTGGAATAATATTCCTTAATGATCGAAAGATTCGAGCAGAAAAGCAATAAATAACACGATAAAGATCACAAAAATGGTTTAACCGATGTCGAATGATTAAACTTTAACATCCCAGAAGAGCTCGATGAAGAACTTCGACTGTAGAGGTGTTTTAGGGTTACAATGCAATAAATGATTATCAAAAGACTAGTGTAATTAAGGCATACATGCATACACTATTTATAGGATAACCCTAATCTATAATCACGGATGGACAGGCCCACCCGGATATATAGAAGTAAAGCCCATGATGCAACACATAATATCCAACAATCTCCCCCTTTGCGTCAATGGAGCCGAGAGCTCGGTTCGGTTGAGCTATTGCAGACTTCTTCACTGTCTAGTTTATTCCAAAATGGATGAATGGACCGATCGTAATAGCTTCCCAGATGAGATAGCCGTTATCTTCAGATCCAACAATGTAATCTTCAAAGTGATGCGCCCAAACTTCATAATCTTGAGTATAGAAAATGGGAACCCTTGTAGTGGATCCAATGTTGTTTGAGATGTTAATGGGATTGGATTGAGAGTCGATGTGTGACATGATGAGCTTATTTCTCGGATCTGCTAGAATCAGACTTGTAAACTTAAGATTAGGGTTTTATCAAACACTCGACACTATCGTCAACTGAAAGAAGACGATCTTTATATAGTTGATAAAAGCAGAAACCCTAAAGAATTCTTCACATAGATGGAATGCATATGAGTAAAACCGTCTCCTACTCTGATACCAATTGTTGGAATAATATTCCTTAATGATCGAAAGATTCAAGCAGAAAAACAATAAATAACACAATAAAGATCACAAAAATGGTTTAACTGATGTCGAATGATTAAAGTTTAACACCCCAGAAGAGCCCGATGAAGAACTTCGACTATAGAGGTGTTTTAGGGTTACAATGCAATAAATGATTATCAAAAGACTAGCGTAATTAAGGCATACACGCATGCACTATTTATAGTATAACCCTAATCTATAATCACGGATGGACAGGCCCACCCGGATATACAAAAGTAAAGCCCATGACGCAACACATAATATCCAACAATAGTAATATGAAAACTATAAAACTCCAGTGTCATTCTAACTCGTGTAAAATGTCTAAGAGGTAATGAATCGTCAATCAGTTCAAAATGAATCTCTTCCTCAGGTTAAGCGCTAGTGTTAGAGGTTCCTTCATCGCTTGATTCTTGAATCTCTTCAAAATCAATTGTCCTCCCACTGTCCTCTTGGCATATGAGTTCCCTCTCGTGGAAAACTCCTCTTCTTGCTACGAAGACCACGTTATCACTGGTATGTAGAAAAGATATCCAAAGGATTTTTGTGGATAACCGATTAAAATACACCGCTCACTACAAGGTTCAAGCTTGTCGTGAGTCTCTCTTCTTACGAAAGCTTCACAACCCCAAACCTTGATATGTGCCAACGAGGGAACCTTCCTTGTCTACATTTCATGAGGTGTTTTGGAAACCTTCTTAGTTGGGAATAGATTAAGGATGTAGGCGGCAGTCTCTAAGGCATACCCCCAGAATGAGATTGGCAGCGAAACTCGACTCATCATGGAAATAACCATGCCAAACAAGGTTCGATTGCGCCTCTCAGCCACACCATTAAGCCGCGGAGTCCTAGGAGGTGTCAATTGTGAAAGAATTCCAAATTCCTTAAGATAGTTGTGGACTCGATACTAAGATACTCACCACCCCTATCGGATTTGAGCATCTTTATCTTCCTACCCAATTGATTCTCCACTTCTTGCTTAAACTCTTTGAACTTTTCAAAAGTTTTTTGACTTATGCTTGATTAAGTAGATATATTCATATCTGCTATAATCATCAGTAAAAGTCGCATAGAAGCTGTTTACATCCCTTGTGGTGGATCTGAAGGGCCCACACACATCTATGTGTATGAGACCCAACAATCCCTTACCTCTTTCACAATTACCGGTGAAAGGTGATTTAGTCATCTTTCCAGGTAAACAAGATTCACACGTGTCATCTGACTTTAGGTCAAATGACTCCAACACTCCATCCTTTTGGAGTTGGGCTATGCACTTATTGTTGACATGTTCAAGACGACAATTCCACAATCATGCTTTGTCTACACCATTAGACAAATCAATACGCAACACACTATTTCCTAATTTATTAACAACCATCACAGTTTCATATACACAATCACAAGGAAGTGCTTCAAAATAAAAAGTACCATTATAATAAGCATTTATAGATCCACTTTCATTTATAAATGAATGTATAAATCCTTGTCTGTACAAACCATGAAAAGAAATAATATTCCTCGTCGTTTCTAACAAGTAGGAACAATCATTCAAATCTAACCCTAACCCACTACAAAGCACTAAATAGTAAACTTCAATCTTGGTATCAGGAGATGACTTCCTATTGCCCATAATCAAGTTCATTTTCCCATGCTCCACATCCATACTTCTTCTTAGCCCCTACAAATCAAAACAAATGTGAAAATCACATCCTGTATCAAGGACCCAAGAACTAGCATGTGATGAGTTATTAGATAGAATAGTCTAAATACCTGCGAAGGAGGGTTTTATCTTCCCATCCTTGATGTCCTGCAAGTATTTCGGGCAACTTCTCTTATAATGCCCTTTATCATGGCAGTAGAAGCACATTGCTTCTTTAGGATCAGAGGAGGGAGTGGCAGAACCGGTTTTGGCTTTGCATCCACTAGTAGAATATCCATCATGAGACTATCCCTTCCGGTTCTTCGAGGGAGCTTTGCTCTTTTTCCCCTTTTCCTTGTCCAGTAGCCAGGATAGAAGCAGACGCAGGAGTAGGAGTGGATTCGACACTTTTCCCTTTCAATCCACTTTCAACAGTTCTTTGTAGACCTTGGAGCTTGCTCAATGTGACTTCCTCATTGCTCATATGATAAGTAATCTTGAACTGATCATATCAAGGAGGAAAAGAGTGTAGGACTATGTCAATAGCCATCTCTTCGTCAAAGTTGACATTCAACTTGAGCAAATGATCCACATACCTATGCATTCTTTGCAGGTGGGTCGTTATGGACTCTCCATCCCTTATTTTGGTGGTGATGAATGAGATGAATATCTCGTACCTCTCTTGACGCGCTCTTTGATGGTACTTTTTCCTCAAGTCCTTGCATATATCATAAGACCAGTAGTCCTTATAGAACCGTTGCAGCTCAAGGGTCATGATGGCTACCATAATACAGGACACCTTAGTGGCATCCTCTTAGTGAACCCCATACTTAGTTATTTCTTCAGGAGTAGCTTTGGACTCATCAATATTGTTCGACACTTTGTGGAGGACATATTCTTTATCCTCGTAACTCAAGGCCATACGAATGTTCCAGATCCAATCATTGAAGTTGGAACCATCAAACATAATCCTTGCACATATGTTCAAGAGTGAGAAAGAGTTGTTGGAGTTGTTGTTGGAGGGAGCTGGAACATTGTTTGAGGTAGACATCTGCAAAAGAAGAAGGACAAAGTTTTGATTAGATAAGAAATCCTTAATATGACACCCAAAATGAAATATTAAGGCTAGGAACCAACACAATAATTCACAATTCGGAAGAGGGATGCCGTAATCCAATTGTAAAATATTTGAAGGTAGATAAATGACGATTTACCAATTTCCACCATGAAAAACGAAATTAAAGATTAGGTTTTAAATGAACTAAATTCCTAGATTCTTTTGAGATTCATTGAACTCTTCAATGGCATGTTTAAATCTTTATTATGCCCTTCAAGTTTGTGACTGGGATACCGAGGATCACAAACAAGGTGTGAATAAGCATGAAAATTAGCTTGGAACTCTCGATATCATTTACCACCTAATCAATGTGCCAATTAACCACACACACTCCATTGATCTATGATAATTTATGATCTACCCATTTCCACCCTTGTTAGTCCAAGTTAGTGTGTCAGTTAACCACACACACTCCACTAACGACTTGACAAGGTGCAATATGCAATTTCATGGATTAGCATCAAATTCACATTTTCCTAAGGTAACTAAGATTGGGAATTTATAAAAACATTTAGTTACTTTATATTTGTCATTATACTTATTAATGAGAGAATTAATGTCCTATCGTACCTGTTCGACTAACAACCCTCCACTAGTCAAGAGTGCGGTGGGTAAGAATGGATACCCAATGGCGGTCATTTTATAGGCCGCTTCCTTAAACACCCCTTTATAGATCAGCTTCATGAATATGGCCTACTAACAGTAAGACAGACTCATCTTATACATACACACAAACACACACACACACACACACACACACACACATATATATATATATATATATATATATATATATATTAATCTCTTAATATTATAATAGTATAAGGGTTGTATTTTAAACTTTTAAAATACTAGGGTTTTAGAATTTAATATTTCAAAATTAAACTTTTAATTAAATTTAAAATTCCAAAACTTAAAGGATTAAATCAAATTTTAAATAATTAATTAATCACATAATTTGCCATTATCTTAAAATTAGACCAAATCTATCTATTTTGATAAGAAAATCAGATTAGCAATAAACAAAATCAATTTGTGGTGATAAAAAACAATTTATGTTAATTATCCTAATCCAAAATAGATCAAAAATTTGATAACAGACGAGTTAACTCATCGAGTCAAGGCAAGAACTCGTCGAGTTCATCCAACTCACCGAGTTCATCAGACAGAAGACGATTTCTACTTTGCAAATGATTTGGACGTTTCACTATTGCATCAAATATAGCAGAAAAAATTCTTAGGCTCTGATACCACTGATGAGTTTTGAGCACAACAATATTCCTATGTGTTCATTCAATCCTAATGCTTTGGATCTATGTTTTTCTCTAGTTATACATGCTAATAGAAGTTCCAAAGCAACAACCCTAATATTAGCAACATACAATTTCAGAAAACAATATGAAAGTTTGATTGTTACCTTCCTTGTTATCTCGTAATAACAAGTAATCCACAAATGATCTTGACACTTGAAAGCTTGAGTGTCGCATGTGTTGCACCTCTAATGGAATCACAAACACCAAAAGAAAAAGATGAGTGAGAGAGGAGCATAAATCGGCTAGGGTTTCTCCTTGTTAAGTAGTGGCCGATTTCAAGAGGTCTAGGGGCCTTTATATACTTGTGGCTGCTAGGGTTTCCACGGAAAACCCTAATTCCTTACTTAGGCTCCAAGAAGCCCATGGACCTCCCTTCTGGAAGGCCTTGGACGATTTTTATAGGGCATCCTATAGATTTCATCCAACCCATTCCAAGGTTATCCAACAGCCCAATTTGCAACTATCAATGATTTGCATAACCAATCTTCATACTTTTAATAAGTTCCTTTAATCCCAAAATTATATCAAATTAATTTATAATTAAATACTAATTAAATAATATGATTTCTAATTAATATATTATTCTTATAGTATATTAATAAATCACTAAATAACATCTCTCTCTAAAAGTCATCATGTTAAGTTACTATGGTGAAGGCAACCCAAAAAGACCATGCTACTATCATATCAAGTATATACCAATTATAGTTATGGACTTAGACACCTAATCCAACAATTACATCATCTACCCCCAAATGAGTCCAACTCTCAATTCTTCAAGGGTCCTATTTCTGATAATACCCAATCCTTAATAACCACCCTAAAACGGGAAACGATTCGAAACAGGGTGTTACAGGCATTCCAAGTTCTTGCAGCCACTTCACATTGGATAAAAAGATGTTCGAGTTGTTCAATTTCTAAAGCACAAATAGGGCATAAAGAAGAAGGAACATCAATCCTCTATTTGGCTGCTTTTAATTCCTTGAGTTGACCTAAAGATGATCGAGTTGTTCAATTTCTAAAGCATAAATATGAACATGTCTCCTTTCCTGACCTGTACACCAGAAAAAAGATTAGCAGCCTTTGAATCTTCAATGGCAACATGAAGGCCCTCCATAATGAGAATAAAAAGAAACAGAGATAAAAGATCTCCCTGCCATAGACCCCTTTGCATTTAAAACTCTTCCGTTGGGCTACCATTAATTAACACAGAAGCTCGAGATGAGATCATACAAGCTCTAATAAAAGAACGCCACTTCTGGGAATATTAAAAAAATATTTGTATTTTTATTATAATTAAATAATTATTATTTTTAAACTTCTATATCAATACCTGAATTAAAACAAAAATAAAAAATCGACCCCATCTGGTTTTATGTGTTTTGCTTGTGCTCAAAGACAAATTATTTGTAATAATAATAATAATAATAACAACTAGATATGTTGCGCATGCTCCGCATGGGCCGTGTGCGTCTGATTTGAGCGTCATTTTTGTTTATAGATTAATAGGCGTGGTTGTTGACTCTTTTAGTTGACTTTGGATTATTTTCATACGAATAAACAGTCGGAGACGGATAGATAGAGGACATGAAAAAAAACAAAAAAGTTAAATATGATGACCAATATAGAAAAAATATACCAAAAGAAGAAAATGATAGACATAGAAAGTGCAAGAATTAAAACAGTAAAAAAAACATGAGTTTTACTATTCCTAACTCATTGTTGACTCTTTTAGCAGAAAAACCCGGGCTTTGCCCCGAGTTGTGTTTTTTATGAAAAAAATATAAAAGTTTTGACTAGAAGGACCAAAAATATCAAAATGTCTAAAGAATTAAATGTGTTGGAATTAGCAAGTTTTTAGAAAAATGGACAAAGTTGTTAATTCTTTAAAGTTTTGTGACCAAACTTTGAATATTAAAAGGTTCTTAAAAAATATAAAAATTTTGATTGTAATGACCAAAAATATCAAAATGACTAAAAAATGAGGGATAAAGTTGACAAAAAGACATCCAAGTTTACTATTCCTAACTTTTAACTTCTTTAATATATATATATATATATATATATATATATATATATATATATATATATATATATATATATATATATAAAATAATAATAATAATAATAATAATAATAATAATAATAATAATAATAATAATAATAGTTCCCACTGCTACTGCTATAGAAACAAAAGTAACCAAAATTAAAAGTTACGGTAATAAGAATCAATATATAAAATTACGGAAAAATACATGTTGGCAAATTATTTTGTAACGGGTCAGCAATCATATTTCACATAACAAACTACAAGTTGAAGTTAAATAAATCCACAAATTGGTCTCCTTATAATGGACTAAAATGGATATTTCAGAAAATTGGCTATTTATAACAACATCAACCTTACTAATAATCTTTTTAGTGATCTTTCTAAACAATATAAGACTTTTTAGTGATCACAATTTGTCACATAATTTGTAGACTCGTGAATTTTATTTTGAAACTTATATATAAATCAATAAAACATTGCTTTTATAAATATATATGATAAAAGATTTGTTTCCGTTTAAAGAACATAAAAATAACAATCAAGTAGAAATATGACTTTGCACAAAAATCCAATACCTTGCAACCAAATATTTGGTGGAAAATCAACAACCAAAATTGTCATATTCATTATATTCCACGGAATACATTTAATGTTTTCATCATAAATAAATTTCCAACATCTTATTTTGAAGGGACAAATGTGTAGTTCACACCATGGGGGTGGTCGTTCCTCTTGTGATGGATATATAAAAGTGTTTAAAATAGTATTATAAATCTAAAAAATAAATAATTTTCGTAATTTTATAAAATTTATCTCTTCTTTAAAGTTTTTCTAGTTGTGTCGTTACTGCATATTTATCAAAAGAAAAGCTATTTTTATGATGTGATTACAGATAATAAGTTTGTAGACAAATGTGGAGAAAGTATCCCAAGGGATAGCTCTTTATCAGGGAGCCACTATGGATCATGGATGCCTTACACAACCTGCATAGATATCTCGACGAAGGCTATGAGAAATTGTCAGCATAATAAATCTTTTAGGCCAGTTTTTGGTTTAGGCCGTTAACCTAATTAGCTTTTCAATATATATATTGTCCTTTTTTTATTTAAATTTTTTTTAGTATTGTAAATGTTGTTTTTTATTATTTAATAATAAAACTCTAGCAATATTGTGTTTATTAATATACATGGTATCAAAGCTACACTCTGACTATGTGGGTTATGATTGTTTGGGGCCGACTACATAAGATCGAAATTTTTGAAGATTTTCGGTATCACTTTCTGATCTATTTATGTATTCCGTTTGGTTTGATTTGATCGATTTTTGTCATTTTGTAAGGGTTTCAATTGTTCACGTTTCGTCATTTTTCGCACCGCTTTTTGTATTTTGAGCCATGAAATAACCTTTTTCATTGTTTTCTCAACGCCGTCACAAAAATACCATTTTTTTGTCGTTTCTTGCTGCGATTATTATAATCGTGCCGGGATTTTTTGCTCAACAAGCATTTTTTTTGTTAGCATTGGTTATTGTTCAAAGTTTAGTTTGTTTGGTTATTGACGGTATTTGTCGATTTCGAGGTTTTGCTATTCGGTTTGACTGTTGTTGTTCGTTATTGGTTTTGAGGGTTTGATTTGTTCATCTATTGTTGGTTTAGGATTATTGTTTGATTGTTTACTGTCAATATGGCTTTGAAGGATAGACTAGTTCGAAAAGTTAATTTTGATGAATGTGCTTATTGCACATAGAAGAAACATCGGAAGTCTGCCCATTGTTATTAAACAAGCCAAAGCAGCAACAAGATAGATCATCTAGACCGTTTCAGCCGCTATCGTTTCACCCTACATTAGAAACTAATGTTTATATTTCCACCATGCCATCTTCTGTGTTGGATCCTTAAGTTCTTGAGCAATTTAGACAGTTCTTAGCTCTTAATTATGCAACCATGTCTACATCCACATCTCATTCAGGTATTTCCTCATCCAATATTTCAGGTATTCCTTCATGTTTATAGATCTTGGACTCTGGTGCATCTCATCGTATGTCACCTTACTTGTCATCCTTTGTTTCTTTGTCTTATAGATCATCTGTTTCACTCATGTATGCTAGCGCTACACCTATGTCTATAAAGGTTGTTGGTTCTGTTGTCACTCCTCATATATTTCTTAATGATGTCTATTATATTCCTACACATGCTTTAAATCTTGTGTCAGTTAGTCATCTATGTAAGTTTGGTTGTTGGGTTATCTTTTTTTAATTCTTGTTGTGTGTTCTTGATTCTCACTCCCAGAGGGTGATTGGGATCGACCGTAAGTTAGGAGAACTATATGTATTTTATCAACTCAAAGTGTTTGATATTGTTGTTAGGAGTGTTAATTTGTCTTCTTGTCGTTTGAGTAATTAGTCTTTTGACTTTTATCTTTGTTATTTGTAACACTCCTCTGGCACGTATATATCGTAATATTGTCCTCTTTGGGCTCCCAACTCGAAAAATTCCAAGGGGGTCACCCATCCCTGAATTGATCTCACCTGGGTATACTCATATAAGAGAAATATCTTTCTATTTATCAAACCTATTCACTTACTCAAATTTCTCTAATCATAATATAATCATAGTACTCATCTCAAACATATTCTTTTATAAATCCATTTCTTCATTTCTTAAGGATTTAATCATATAATTACTCATTATTTTCATTCTATTGATATCTCAGACACAAGTAAATCCAAACGCCTCTCATGGAGTTACCATGTAAATCTTATATTCTCAATTTAGTAATTCTCATTGAATCAATCTTCTACATGGAATGTTCTAATCGCCTCTCATAGATCCTTCATGTAAGTCTTTATGATCTCAACTACAAATTATATTTTATTAATCTTCTACATAATGAAATCCAATCACCTTTCATGGCTTCATCATGTAAGTCTCGTATATTCAATCAAAATTGCTCATCCATATACAAATACATACATAAACAAGATACTTCTTATCTAAATAACTTAACAATCTATAAAAATAACATCATTGTCAATTATCTACTTTATGAGATTTTTCAAGAATTACTTACCATGCTATGGCTTGTATCGATGATATCCCAAACTCTTGACCTCCTTGTTTACCACATTTTCTTGATTTCCTATTCACATATAATTCATATTCATCATTGATTAAGTCATTTAGTATGACTTAATTCATAAAAGACATTTCTTTATATATAATGTCATTTATCTTGGATCTATACAATCTTTTCACATATCATGTTTTCAATACTCATGAAATTCACTCTTTTATCTATATAATATCACTAACATCTTAGTTTATCACTTAATGTCTTAAGCCGTTAATTAAATTCTCCATATAGCAAACTTTAATTTCATCGGGTTAGGTTTTCATCTCAAATTCTTAGTTTTCATATATAATATTTGTCGTCACAAGAATAAGCTGGGAACAAGTTGTATAACATTAGTGAATAACCTAACTTCATTATCCATGTTTAAACCCTTTATTTAGGGTTTCATCACAATCAATTAATCTTTCCCCAAAATTAGAAATCAATGTAAAGGGCAAGTAATTCTTACCTCAATCCACCAAATCAAAGCTTGAATCCGTGAAATCTATGAAGGATCGGACCTCTCTACCCTTAGTAGGTGAAACCGCACCTTTTTGTGTATTTTGAGAGTGTTTGAATCGATTATGATTAATTCAAAGTACATTTATTTTTTAATCTGACGTCATAACCATGCCATGGTAAATGGTTTACAACGTCGTGGTGCACATTTCATGACACCTTTATTTTCGTCACTACTAAAATCGTCACACTTAATAATAGGCAATTTATTTTCGACCACGTCGTGGTGAACTCTTTCCATGTCGTGGTTACCTCAAAGTACATTACCTCTATTTTTCATTTTTATGTAACTCGAATTACCACTTGGAGACCACGTCGTTGTCTGATCTTTGCCATGTTGTGACTTCGATAGAATGTGTTTTTCTACACATTTGATCACACACCTAACCTCACCCAAACACCATGCGTGCATCCACTCCCACCCCACCCCCACCCCCACCCCATACCTTATACATACCCTACCCACCCCCATCCATACACATCGGCCACTACCCACCCAATCCTTACCTACCTAACACCAATACCTATCTACACCCTACACTCTACACCCCACAACATACCCATCGACCCACCACTTACTCTTACCCCCACCCCCACTCCACAACCATTACCTCACTACCCCATCCTACCATCCCTTACCTTACTTCATCAGATACCCACCCTACCTCCCCCCACCACCCACCCCTAAGCTACATGGGCCCATCCCACCCTAACTACGCAACCATTCATTTAATTAAAATAAAAAAACTGGAAAACCAAAATTGAAAAAGTTACACAATCAATCACGTTTTCTAATTTTTTTAATAGAAAATGAAAACTAAAAAGTTTTTAATGAAACATGTTTTCTAAGTTTTCCAGTAAAAACTAAAAAGGAAAACACCTCTCGTTTTTTGGAAAACTTTTCCAAGAAAACTGAAACCTGTTTTCCACAACTTAAGGTATATACTTAAATTTGTCCGTATCTATATAATTATTCTATACCTAGGACAAATATCTTTGATAACTAATTGAAAGAAAAATTAACGTTGAAATGCCTTTTAAGTCAACTTTAAGCTGCAAATAAAGTTGTTCATTATTTGGATAAAACCGAATTATCCTACAATTGGATAATTTTGATTGAACTATTTGGTTCAAATATTTTGATTGGTTTTAACAATTTTTTTTTGATTTTCTTATTGGTTTTGATTAATAATACAAAAACCAAATAATTCAAACAAACCAAATAACAATTATTTTTTTATTCAAACAATCCAAATAATAATTATTTCTTTATAATTTTTTTACTTGTAACATATATTTAGTTATGTGTTTATTTATCATAATTGTTTTTTAAATTAAATTAGAATGCATATCCCGAATAAAAAACATTAATCAATATAAATTTTGATTCACAAGTTATAAGTCGTTTTTTTAGCTCACTAAAATCACATACAAGGAAATAAGGAATTATTTGTGGATTTTAAATTCGATAAATTAACCGTATTAATGTTAAATTGGAGTATGTTTTTTTAATATATTGATTTTTGAAAATTGAATTTTGAAAACGGATACATCGAAATATAGTTTCGCTGGTTTGGATCGGATTTAAGTTTAGTTTGTACTATTTGAGTTCATATTTTTGAAAACCACAATATATTTGGATTCATTTAGTCGGATCAAAACGGATTACTCAAACAAACATCCCTAATTGTGGTATAGCTTTATGATATAAATCTAAATACTTAGTTTGTATATTTGTATATATTATACAGCACCTACAATAATTATCAAAATCGATTAATGAAAATAACAAAGTGGTTTTTAGAGTGGTGATGTGACTAGGGGTTTGATGGGCCCTTATGTTGCATATGTGAAAGCAAAACAAAACCAATTGGGTTCAATTTCATCTCCTTTGCCTCCAACATGTTTCAACATTGTATCTGCTTTACAAATTAGATATTTAAGACATATCCCCATCTTTTTTATTAGAAAAACTATATGCTTCGTAATAATTCTACTATCCTACCCCAAATCAGTATCTCTCAATTTTTTTTTTCTATCAAAATTAAATACTATAATTCCCATCAAGCTTATTACGTAGACTATGACGAAATAACAATGGCCTGCACGAGTGTTGTCGAATCCATGTATTATTATGTCAAAGGGAGAGGCACATGAAGCTCAACCCTAAAGACAACCCTACCTGACGTACTACCAACACTTAAATATGTTTTCATTGAGTAAAATGAAACAACACACGGATTAATTATATAGACATTGTAAAAGCGTCCACAAGTGAGGCTTGCAGCGCAGTTGCAATGACAAATCATTCTCTTTTGCAATACATGTTGGATATTAGGAGTGGTCGGTTAAAATAGTTGGAAGCTAGTAGACAGACGATAGAAGATATATAGTTTTTATTTGTATAAAAGTGTTCGTACAAATAGCCGAAAACTTTTGAAATATGTAAAAGTACATAATATGGCATATGAATATAAACTAAAATTAAAATATAATGCTGCTAAATTAATTTCTCTAAACTATAATTATCAAAAGTTAAAAATCATCCAAAATTTAATACAAAGTGCATCGGTTAAGTTTTTTAATTGGTAAAAACTCATTTTTATACATATTAGTAAATAATTAATTTTTTACAAATAAAGTAAATAAGACTTTTTAGTTTCGTAAGAACCTAGACCAAACATTTTTGACATATTATAAGTGTTTTTGCACATAAAAAAAACAATATTATTGTATGATATTAATTTTGGTTTATAAATTCATATCGATGAGGATGTCACCTTCAAAATCAGATGTTATATTCATCTTCTTTTGGCCTTTATCTTCCATGAGCTTCATGTAGTAATTTTTGACATGGCCACTCTCTTTGTAGTTACAACAGGTCATATCCTTCCTATTGTTGACTCATTTCTCGATTTCAATCTTCCACTACCCCACCCCTATGTTTGATCTCTTCCTCTGTCTTCATTAATCAGAAGACTATTGGAAGCTTCTCTGACACTCCTTCTGTGCACATCCTCACCAATGATTAAATCACGAATGTCTTCGAATGTCAGCTTAGCACCTCCAGTTGAGCTTCTGACTGATGTCACTATACCGAACCAATTATCAGACAATGATGATAATAGTAGCAATGTCATGACTTCATCTTATTCTAATATCAACATAAATCAACCGTGAGATGTGTTTTGGTAAAAAATCAACCAAATTACATGAGAGGCTATGGTGTTGTGGTTGAAGTGATTAACGAAATTAGAACAATGTTGCACAAAGGAAAGCCCTTGATTTGGATGAAAATTATTGAAAAAGTGATAATAATCACTTTGGGAGGTGATAATAATCACCTACCTTGTTTGATTTTATTGATTTGGATGAAAATTAATGAAAAAGTGATGAAGATACAAATATAAGTGTTTTAGTAGTTTAAGTTATCTAAGGTGTATCAAGATTGTGCCCATTGTGTGTCATTTACAGGTATATTTATAGTTTAGGTTAAGTAACTAAAAGTCTGATATTTTTGGGATCCTGTTGAACTGGTATTTGCAACGTGCTTTGACTTGATATTCTCGGGTTTTAAGCTTGGTTGGAACGTTTCCTCGTTGATAATGAGTCTTATGTTGACCATTTCTGCACATGTGAGAAATAAACAAGAAATATAGTCGATAAACCTGATAGGAAATAATAACGGCGATGTTCAGGATCCTGATGTATGTTCGGGATCTTGAGACTCCTTTAAGATCCAGGATCCTTGATAGATTTAAAGATCGTTAGATATCTTTGAGATCCGGGATCCTAGATAAGATTGAGGATCTTGGCCCTAATAATTGCCCACAAATTATGCCTATGAAATATTTGAATTAATTTCATGTATTTAAAATGTATAATTTAATTAATTGGAAATAAAGGATTTGAAATTCAAACTCTAACGGGGAGAATTGTATCTATTTAAAAGATATGTGCATGTTATCAAATCTCTTCTCTATCCCCTGCAATCTGCATTAATAGGGTCTAATGGTTATTGATCTTCTTTTAACTCTCTTTCAAGCGTTATCGGTTATCTTGAAGGTAAATTTCTTGTTCCTTTCTTCTCATTTTTCTTGCTTGATGATCATGGGTAAAAGGTACTCCGTTCTCGCTCGAGCATCCTTACTATTCCCGACGAGAACTTCGTCGATCAAAAGATCATGTCTTACGAGGGTACTTGTTGTTTTGATGATAACGACACCGAGTCCTTGAAATCGATCGGAGCTTTTCCTACCGATATCATTTTCAAGCCTTTTGATGCTAAGGCCAAACCTGGATTCATCTTTCCTACTTGGGTTTGTTTTCCTGAATATCCTTTCTCCTTGGGATTGACATAACCTTTTTATGGCATCGTCTATGAGTTTTTCGTAGTTATAAAAATTTCTTATGCTCAAATTATGCATGTGATTTGGAGGTTCCTTTTTTTGGATCGATCAGATGAACCAGTCTAAAAATATTGACATAGTGTTAGCTGAATTAGCCAATGTTTATGATCTTCAAACTTTTGGATCTTCTCATTTCGTTCTCAAAGTCAAAACCAACAAATCACATTTAATTTTGAATACAAAAAGATTGTTCCTGGAAAGAAAGGTTTTTCCTTGTGAAAGATAACTCTATCCAATGAAGATCTCCTGCTAATAAAATGGGTTAAAAAGGGTAGGATTTTATTAAATTTTGATAAGGATCCCAAAATTCACACTTCCTTGTTTCGTTTGTTTTGACGCAACTTTCAAGTTTGAGGAAGTTGTTCGAGCTGCTAAAGATACTCAGGAGAAGATTGGAAGATTTCTCACTTTTCCTTTGGTTGAAAGATCTTGCAATTTTGACCATTCTAGCTTCCAAGAAGGTTCTTCCACCACTACTCTATTGTCTACCGGTAAGCATCCTTCTTTTTACTTTTTTTTCATTTCGGGGATCTCAAAGTGATGAGGGTTATTTGCAATTTTTCAAGATCCAAGGCTACACATTCTAGTGCTTGCTTCTCCCTCTCAGAACTTGATGAGGCCATGTCTAGCGGTCACCTCTTGGCCAATAAGGCGAAGACATCCTCCTAGAGCACGCCTTGGAGATCAAGGAGGTAATTGTTGAGGTTAAAATCAATGCCGACGAATTCATCTAGGAGACGAAGATTAACTTGGTGAAGGATGTGGTGAATGCATGATATTGGAATACGGCTGGTTGGCATGAAGCTATGGCCAAATTGACTGGTAGGCACGTTGTAAGTGCCTAAACTCAGATCTATAAAGGTAGCAATGCAATAGTTTGATTTAATGCGGAATCTAAATCAAACAGTGATGCGAAATAATCAATTCAATATATCAAGAACACGTTTCAATAACATGAATGCACACAATTCTATTGATAATTGTCAAGTACATTCAATCACTCTTTAGCCATGAATCACCAGAATTCACCATTCACCTTAAAAGACTATACACAAACCACATATATACTAAACCGATAACCTAATGCCCGGACATAATAAGCCCACCGAGAACAACATAATATATTCAAAACGAAGCATAAACCACTAAATATAGACGAATAATCTCCCCCTTGGTTTATTGATTTCTGTTCTCTTCAGGGTTTCACTACGAGATGCACGTCTGCTTGGTCAAAAGCCCCTGCCCACAGCTTCTTGTCAATAATTGTTGCTACCATATCGGTGAAAGCTTTCGCAGCAACTTCAAACAATTTGTTCTCTACAATAATCTAAAAGTTTGATAAAGTGTGTATATTACGTTCTCCAAACTTCAGCAAATCTTTGGGATCAACGATACGAAACTGGTTTTTCTTCAACTTGATCACCATAGTTGCAGTAGCCTCATCATAAACCCCACATTGCATTGTATCCAAAGTACCTTCAAGTAAGCGCTTGGGAAGAGGAATCCTTTTAGCTTGCTTTGTGGGTGGCCACATGACATTCACCATTGTTTTGTTTGTGCGAGGGTCAATAACCACCTTGGCCTTCTTAGTAAACGATGAATTAGTCTTTAAACCTTCAAAGTTATTTTTCACTTTAATCTTAAGAAAATTCTTAAAGGACCAGGCCATCGTATCATTGGTTGGATTGTGAAAAGGTGCGTGGATGAGTTCAGAAAGATCAACTTTTTTCCAGGGCAAGAAGTCAACTTTCTTCTCATAAGATTCAATTCTTCTACTTTTCCGCTTCAAGACCCATATCCATTTATTAGCATCATATCCCTACATGATGATGCCAAAACCATCACCATATTTATCTGTGAGCTTCTTCCCAGTTTCACTGGAAAAACATTTCAGGGTGATCACATTGAGCATTTTGATCTGAATGCTTCATCACAATCATTTTCGCTTTCAGTTTCTCAACCTTAATTTGCTTCTATCTTCTTTATTGAGCAGAAGCAGGTCCTGAAGATAAGAATGTATCAAGATTAGCATCTGGAGCAGGTCTTGTAGCTCTTTCACTTGAAGATGGAG
Organism: Lactuca sativa; assembly: GCF_002870075.4. Classification (NCBI taxonomy): domain Eukaryota; kingdom Viridiplantae; phylum Streptophyta; class Magnoliopsida; order Asterales; family Asteraceae; genus Lactuca; species Lactuca sativa. Next base: position 35,265,922 of record NC_056629.2, on the reverse strand, counting down.
AAGCGGGATTGGTGGGACCTGAACTAGAATCAATGATATTTTCTCCTTCGGCACTTAATGGTTGAAATTCATCACCAAGCTTTTGAAATAGATATTGTTTTAGGTCAAACAATAGAGTAGTTAGACCACTGTGATTTGCTTGATGTTATGAGATCTTTAAATCTTTATTGGAGTTCTCGTTCTCAAGCTCGCTGCTTCGAATGTCCTACTTTCCAATTATCAAATCTTTCTCAACAGAGCTTTGTTCCAGATCAAAGACTTTGTTCGAAAGCAGAACCACATCAACTAATTCAGATTCAGGCAATTTGCATTTGCCTTTGGAGATGTCCAACTCAAGTATTTCAAAAGAGCATCCTAAAGCTTGAGCTCCTTCTGAAGGTATGACTTCTTCTTCAACAATCGGGCATTGAAAATCCTGATCCACAGTAATGGGCTCAAGGATTGGGCTTGGAATGTCTTGAATCACTGGAGAGGTCTCAGTGAATGGGCTTTGTATGTTTTGAGCCATAGAACCCAACTCAATCGGTGTAGATTTCTTGTGAACTGGGTCTGTGATAAGCATCCTGGCCTTGGATCTCTTCTTTTTCGCTTCCTTGGGAGTAAAGCGTGGGTGGAGTTTTCTGGATCACTTTCAGATGGAGGTTCAGTATCAATAGGAACTGTTTTGGGAGGTTTCCATGCAGTTCAATGAAGTTCAACTATAAGAGCATCCATCAGTTCAGGGGTCGGTGAGGAAGATTGCACCATTGTGTCACTTTCCCTTTCAGTTACGATCGGAAGTGTGACAGCTACAACCTCTTCTGGGATTGAGATACTTTGCTGAATAAAATTTTCAAATCACTTTCTGACAATTCTCTTTCTTGATCCTCTTGATCTTCTTTGATATCAGATACTTCAATCTCTTCAAAGGTGAATTGGAACTTTGGTTTGGGAGCCACGTGTTCGTCGGCAGCCTCAGCATTTAGTAAACTACCAACAAGAGTGTCTTCAACCTCAGCAAACTTTCCAAATTTAAGTAACTCCCTTAACCCTTGATAAGCAACTTTGGAAACATTTCTCGATTGCTTCATGAGTCCAAAAGTGTTGGGACCCAAAGCTTTCATATCCAAAGTATCAGATGACCTTTCGATTTTGGGATATTTTTCATTAAAGATCATTTGAAGGACCCTGGAGTACATTGAAAATAGGTCCTTTTTCTTTCCCAGAAGGTTGCTCTTCATCTCTTTAAAAACGAACATTGAGAAGTTGTAATTGCAGTCCATAGCCATAACAATAGTGGCTAAGGTCACAGTCTGACTAATTTCATCAGAGCCTCCCTATCTTTCGGATATGCAAATCACAAAGGAGTGTGCCAAGAACCTCCAGTAAGGTGGCAATATCTTCCTTATTGTGGGAGGATAGGTTCCTTCATAACACATTTTCTATAGAACTTCCTTGATGCGATCAACAAAGTACTCAATTGGGTATACAGAAGCATCACCAAATTCAAGCATCACTCGGATAACTTGTTCAGAGATTATCACTTGAGTTCCTTTCACCAATGATTCCACTATACCAACTCCATCTGCTCCTAGCTTGTTGATCGAAACATTTTCCCAGAAATATGTGATGAGGCCTCTATGGATGACTAGATTGATACAAAGGGCTTGAGAAATCCTGTAGTTGTTCAAACCCACCATCATGGATTTGAATTCGTGATGAGAAGCAGGTGGGTCCATGAGATATCCAACAATGTTGTGAGAGTCTACGAATTTTAGTTGCTCTTCCATTTATTTGCACCAAACTAGCCAAGTGAGAATTAATTTAAAATTAATTAGACTGAATCTGAAATCTGATTTCGGTTAAAGTCAAAATTTTAGTCGATTTTGGTCAAAAACAAAGTTTCATGCATTTTCGGTTAAAGTCAAGATTTCAGTCGATTTCGGTCAAAGATGATCGATTTCATTCAAAATCACTAGTTGATTAGATGATTTTGGTCAATGCTGGTTGATTTTAGCCGAGAACCCAATTTTTGGTCAGCTCTTCATCTGATTTCGGTCGAATCCGGGTTGAACCGAAAACCCGAAATCTCATTGGAACTTGTTCCAACTTAATTCTTTGAAAACCATGATAAATCCACTTGAAAACCTGCAAATTAGTGAAACCGAGTACACCAAAAACAGCTTAAATGCCATCGCCATAATCGAAAACCCAAACAGTACCTGATTCACTAAACAATATGCAACAAAACAGCAAATGAATAGGTTTTTGTAGAAAAACTTGAAGAAATTTGGGAGAGAAATCGACTATGACTGTTTGGGGGTTTTTTCCGCACCTTTGGCTGCCCATGCACTCTTCTTCTTCTTGAAGCCATTCCAAAGTTCAATTCAAAGGCCGATGACAGCTACTTTGTCGGCTATGTTGGACGCACTGCTTATCGGGTCTACAATAAACCTACCAAGAAGATCGTAGAGTCCTTTGATGTCCGATGGCTAGAAGAAAATGAGACAGATGCTCGAGTCGGACCTGATTGGTTATTTGATTATGCTAAATTGTTTAAACCATTTTATGTGTTTTCTGATAATGTTTCAGGTACCATTCCAAACTCGTGTGGATCAAGTAGGGATGATGAAGAAGAAGTGATCATTGCTGAACCTATCAAGCCATTGATACTGTGGGATGAAAATACAAGCTTGAATGATGGGACTCTAGATCCTCTACCAGTAAATGATGATATACCTGCCAAATCTCCATAAAAGGCTGACGATTCACTGGTTTTGGAAGAAAATGTCATCTCTACTGAAAATGCCATCTCTGATTCTGCAGAATCCTTTGATTCTACTTTTATGGATTTTCTCTTTCCTGAGTGAATTCCTGATGAGTATGTGGCAAGTACTTCATACAACTTCCCTTCTTCGGATAGAAGTGATTAAGCCACATGCAGGGTGGAGAACATCACGAATCTTCCAGTCTCTTAACAAGCGATGGATCATGAGATTTCTTCAAGGTTTCAGCACAACCATTCCATCGAAAATGTTATAAGTTCCCTGGCGGATGGAGTCAAGACTAGAAGTCAGAGCGAATATGTTAACGAATGTCTATATTTGTGCTTCATATCCCAAATCGAGCCAAAGAACATTGAGATGGCTCTTAATAAACCAAGTTGGGTGGATGCAATGCATGAAGAGCTGAATCAATTTGAGAAATTGAAGGTTTGGCAACCGGTAGAACTTCCTGTAGGAAAGGAGTCTCTTGACACAAGATGGGTTTTTCGTAATAAGCAAGATGATAGTGGGGGTGATTGTGCTAAACAAGGCGCGTTTAGTTGTTGTTGGTTTTAGGCAAATAGAAGGTCTTGATTATACAGAGGTATATGCTCCTGTGGCTTGACTGGAAGCAATTCGTATCATCTTAGCATACGCCTACTACATGGGTTTCACTGTATATCATATGGATGTTAAAACTTCCTTCTTGTACGGAGAAGTAAAAGAGGAAATCTACGTTCATTAACCACCAGGTTTTGTTAACTCAAAATTTCCAAATCATGTGTACAAGCTGGACAATGCATTTTATGGTCTTCATTAAGCCCCTTGAGCTTGGTATGCCACTTTGACCGAACATCTATTAAATCATGGGTACACAAGAGGCACGATTGATCATACGTTGTTCATCAAAAGAGTGAAGAAGGACCTTATTGTTGTTCAAATCTACATGGATGATATCGTTTTTGGGTCAACAAATGATGAATGATGCAAAGATTTTGAAAACGTCATGAAGATTAGATTTGAGATGAGTTCTTTAGGCAAAATGAAGATGTTTCTAGGATTGCAAGTGCGTTAGGATCCTTCGGGCATTCTACTGCATCAAGGAAAATATGTTGATGTCATGTTGGAGAAATTCAGGTTCAAGGATGCTAAAAATGTTTTTACTCCCATGGCTGAACGACCACTGTTGACATTGGATCCGGATGGAGAATCGATTGATCAAACTCTATATCGATCCATGATTGGTTCTCTGATGTATCTGACTGATAGCAGACCAGATATACTCTTTGCAGTCTGTTAATGCGCGCGTCATGAGGCTAATCCAAAACTTTCACATTTAAATGTCGTCAAATGAATTTTTAGGTACCTTAAATAGAGACCTAAATTGAGTCTCTGGTATCCTAAAAATCGTGAATTTGATCTTTATGCTTTTGTTGACAGCAACTATGGAGGTTGTAACATTGACATGAAATCTACAAGTGTTGGTTGTCAATTCTCGGGAGACAGACTAATCTCGTGGCAATGCAAGAAACAACAAACTATGTCCACTTCGAGAGCTGAGGCTGAATACGTTGCTACATCTGCTTGCTGTTCTTAGGTCATCTGGATATAATATCAACTGCTGGATTATGGTTTGAATTTTCTTGACACTCTTATCTTCTGTGATAATGATGTTGTTATTCAAATAGTTAAAAATCCAGTTCAACATTCTAAAACCAAGCACATATAGATTAAAGTTCATTTTATACGAGATTGTTTTAAGCGTAAACTTGTTCATTTCGAACAAATCCACACTACTAATAATGTGGCCGATTTGTTTACAAAACCTTTTGGAAAAGCTTGTTTTGATGTGCTTGTGAGTTTTCTTAAAATGATTCGTTTTGAAGACCGACTGAATTTTTTTGTACATTTTGTATTTTATTTTATTGTTTTATTTAAATTTGTTCATATCTTTTTCTCTCTTTCTACTCTATGCACAAATTAGGGGAGAACTAAAACCAAACAAAAATCATAAAATTCAAAAATTCCAAAAATATGTTTATTTTATTTATGTTTTCATTTGTCTTAAAACACGAATTCAAAAGAAAGAAGAGACTCAAGGAGACTGTGATGGAATTACACTTCACACTACTTTCACAAGGAATTGAAGGCATGAAACCGTACAAATTGTCAATTAGGAAGTTACTCTCTAAGAACTGTCGTATTCAAGAAATTGAAGGCATGAAATTTTATAAACTGTCAGTTAGGCAGTATCTTTCTAAGAACCGTCGTATTTAAGGAATTGAAAGTTTGAAATTGTACATATTGTCATAATTGGTCTTGTCAGTTATCTTTACCTAAGAACTTTCATGATACAGGGTGATTCACCCAACCGGGAAATAGATATCGCTGAATATCCCCCCAGGGTCTTGACATTCTTTTTGTCATGCAAAACTATGGAGACTCAAAAGTATTCTCGGATACATTCTTGGCAGGTAAGGAATTAACGGTTATTGACACTAGGGCGATGCACCTCGCAAGGCACTATTATCGCTGATTGTCCCGCCAAAGGGCCTTGACCACGTGTCATGCTAAACTGTGAAAAATCTGTCTTCGTATATTTTTGTCACAGGATGGTTTTGTAAGTTATTCCTAATTAACTCTCACAGGCACTAGAATTGTACACTCAGCTGAGATTCAGAAACCATTGAACAGCTCGCCAAGGGCCAAGTTAACTTGTTAACTTGGAAAACTGTATTGAGATCTTTGATAGAGGATATGCTGGGGATAACATCAAAAATAACCATGAGTAGTTCTCCAATACTCAACAAATCGCAGTGCGTTCCTCCGTGTTTACTCAAATACTGCGAGTGGTCTCCATCTAAGCCAAGCCTGGGTCCTTAAACAACTGTGGTAAGAAGGGTCTTTATGACTCTGTGATCCACATGGACTTTTTAGTCATGGTTACATTTTAAGACGCATCTGTGATCGACAAAGAATACTCATTTGAAGGAACAAGAAGTGAAGTTTATTTTTCAACACATAATCTTTCCACCCTAGAAGCAAGGTGAAGCTGTATTTGAAGTTATGTGTCGAATTGCATTGAAGCCTCCTCAATCAATTTGCTGCTATCTAGGAACCTGCTGAAGTGATCCAGAATAATCGGTCTCTGTATTTATCTCTGAAGTTTTCCAAAGCTGAAAGTGCTGATTCTCAAGAAACTATTCAAGAAGCATCTACACTCAATGTGCGTTCACAGCTAAATTTTGAAGGAAGTCCAACTATTCAAGATGAAGTCATTCATGTAGAAAATCATATGTTCATCTTGAAGTCATGGTGAAATCGAAGATAAAAGCTGTAAATCAAGAACAAAGAGAAGATTGAAAAGAAAAGAAAGCTATAAACGAAGGGGGAGATTGTTAGGACATGATTTGTGGTTTATACTTTACTTTACATAGCTTTTAGAGTTCTCGGTCTAGGACTGAAAACACCATGAGTTCGGTGGTGTTTGGACCGAAATCACCCTTAATATTTTGGTAGGTTTAATGATGCTTTAAGTTGGGCCTTTGTAATTAGGTCTATGTATATATTTTTTTGTTTCAGCCGTGTTTATGGTTGGTCATTCTAATTAGCTGATTTTGAGTTTAGAGAGAGATAAAGAAAACCGAGAGACATAGAGATCTTATGTACTAGACTATTGATCAATATAGTGTGTATTGAAGATTCAATATTGTGTTCTTGATTCGTTAGAACTGTTTTGCGTTAATCATTAGATTGGAATTCCACACTAATCTAGTGATTTGGTTTGATACATTAGATCGGGTTTTACACACATTAATGCTATTCAGGATCCTGGAGAGAAGAAGAATATAAGGGGGGAGAGAAGAAGGAGACAGAGGATACCCCAGTTGGGGGTGATCAAACCTTGAATTAGGTTTGATTAATTTTTAAAACAATTTAAATTTTTTTATATGTAAAATAATATTTTCTTTTGTTGGGTTGGAGGGCAACCCCTTTTAAATTTGATGCTTTGGTTTTTCTGTTTTCTTGCGTGGTTGCTTTGGTTGTAAAAATAGGATAAAAGATTTTCGGATAATTAAGATCCTCAGAAGTTTAGAGTTTATCCAAACTATTAGGATCTTAATAATCTTAAATAAATAACCATTTGATTGGGATCCTATTATATCCAAAATACTTCAATTTTATTTAAAAAAACTTGAAAGTTTCAAAACTTTTTCAAAGAAAAAGAACTATAAATAACAATTTTAGGTATAAGGATAGATAGAACCTGATGTCATCTTAAACTCCAATTGATCTTTTGTTCATCGCTCTAAACATTACTTTGGATAGTTTTTATCATCTCGAAGAGAGTTCTTTCGAATATGTTTTTGGGAGATGATCCCAACTTTAGAATTTATAGGGAAAAGTACCATCTTAAGTAATATTGGGAAAGATTCCATATAGTAATTCACTAGGGAAAATCCTCTTTTACTTAGGAAAATCTCAACTTAAGAAATATTCGGGAAGATCCCAACTTAAGAAATACTGGTAAAAATAATAGGGAAGATCCCAACTTAGATTATACAATGGAAAATCCCACTTTAGATAATAACTGGGGAAAATCCCAACTTCAGATAATAGCTGGAAAAAATCCAAACTTTAGATAATTACTAGGAAAATCCCACTTTAGATAATTATTGGGGAAAATCACAAATCGTAAGATAACATGATAATGTTATAAATTGTAGATTATAATTTAGGATCTTAACATATGTTCAGAAATAAGAGGGTTGCCAAGTCAATAAAGAATGAAATCATCCCCTTATTCACATCTCATAATTAGATATCATGTGTCCAAGTGAGGTGTACAAACCTAAACTCGTGAGAAGGAGGTCATTAACTCTTTAAACCATAGGATCTTAACATATGTTTGGAAATTAAAGGGTTGCTAAGTCACTAAAGCGTGAAATGATTCCCTTACTGACATCCCATAATAAGATATCATGCGTCCAAGTAGGGTGTGGAAACCCATACACGGATGAAAGATGTTATTAACTCTTTAAAGCTTAGAGGGGATGAAGTACCCTTAATTGGAGGAGATATGATCGGTCTTTATTCGAAATGGCTTGGATCCTTGAGTGTCTACATGTTGCAAACATTAGCTTGGAGTGGGCATCAGCTTGGCTAACATCCCTCTGATGCTTAAGTCAGTAGTGTTCTTAGAATAAAAATAAACAAAGAAAAGAAATGATGGTAAGGAGTAGCTATGTACCTCGACTCGATTGTGTTGGAGCATGGAAATGATCTACAAATTATGATTGATAGTTAGGTTATTTTATTCATTTATTTGTATAGTTCGGTTTCTCTCTCCTAAAAATAGAGAGTGATGGTCATGTTTTATTGTAAGTAAGAGTGCACAATGTAGTTCCTAGTGAGAGAGAGTATGGTCGGATCTCTTCCACCTAAGGAGAGTTATCTCTCCCAACCCATGTTATTCATGTAATATTTTATTTCTCTCTTTCTAGTAAATTCATGGAATTACTCGTCACTTTTATGTTCTTCGTATTTTTATGATCGTTAAATCTCAAGATGTTCTTATTCCACACAAACCGATCATCAAAATGGGCATCAACAATTGGTATCATAGTCGTACCTTGAAGGTTCAAGCGACTATTTCAAGTGAACGACTCCCGATCAATGTTTATCTTGAAGATTTTTTGAGTTTTTCAAGAATTTTCGAGTTCAAAACTAGATGTTCTTATGATGAGTTTTTCTAATTTTGATTGTTGACTCAAGATTTTATGAAAATAAAAAAATTTGCTGATGTTCGTTCATTTTTCTCCAGAAAATCTAGGTTTGCAAAGTTTTTGTGTTGCTGTAGAAGAAGAAAAAAAAGGATGAAGAAGATTTTTGCTATCTTAAATATTTGAAGAATTTGCTCCAAACATTTTATTTATGCTCTGGAAATAGACACAAATCTTGGGCTTTTTATTGAAGAAAGTGGAGAAGATTTCTTTTTGAAGACTTTATCAGCATATTTTTTTTGGAGTTCTTAAAACTGCATATGAGAAATCATGAAGAGGTATGATGTTCTTGCTTTTGTTCTTCAAATAATGATGGTAGATCTTCTTAGAATACCATGGACGTTATGAATTTGTTTGGAAATGGCATTTGTCCTCTTTACTCTTTTTAGAAAGAGTACTCTACCTTTTATTTTCCCTCCTAAACAAAACCATGTGACTTTGACCCATCTTGTCACCTTTTGTCCCACAATTTCCTTGTAAACTCAACCTTTTTCCTTTGACCTATGCCTTGTCCCCTTAACTTTTACCTTTCTCTCTCCTACTTTTTGCCATATTTTACCCTTCCCAACCCTCCATATCATCCCCATATGCTTTAGGAAAGATTTCATTTGATAAACATGTAGATTTGGCCACTTCGGGTTAAGAAAATCATGAAAAATAGACTTTTTCGTCATCAGTCCTCTCATCCTCGGTGCCCAGAACTGAGGACCAAAATCTGACAAAGAAAAACCTACCCGAGGAGCTAAAAGTCTCTCATACCCGGAGAGCCTCTCATACCCGGATGACCTCTCATAACTCGCAGACCTCTCATACCCGGAGACCCTCTCATACTCGCAAACCTCTCATATCTGGAGACTATCTCATACCCGGAGACCTTATCACCCGAAGACCCCCTCCTCCTTAGTACAACTCCTTGGTAGCCATCAACCCTCTCAACTTGCAGCCATACTACCTCCTCCCATCCTCGATATCCATCTTCCTCACCCATCTCAACCTGCAAACTACCTTTACTCCTAATTACCCCTCCTCGGTACTACCCTCTCTTCCTCCCTCCTCGTGTTTCCTCCTTCCACCTCAGGCTTGCTCCTCCTTCCTCATCCCCTCTTATTGCAGCCCCTCCCTATTTCCTTTATTTTTTTAACACTCATTATTTTTTTTAACATCAATTTTTGTTTTTTTACACTAATTCTTTTTAGCCATCTTTTTTTTATTTAGCCATTTTTTTGTTGAAACCCAAAAAAAACCTTAGTCTTTTATTTTTTTATTAAAACCAATTTTTTTTTTATTTTTTATTAAAACTAATTATTTTTTCTAATACTAATTTTTACCACAACCCAACCTATGATAGTCACATTGGATTACTTCTTGCTGATTATATTGGAATAATTTTATTCTTTCCATGAGGATTACTCCATACCGCAATCGGACATCATATCTTTCTTTGCGAGGATTGTACCGCAGTTGCATCTCATCAACAAAATTGTTTCACAACATTCGCTTTACCGGATTTTTATGACTTGTCGCTCTTGATATTCGGTTGACGAACCATGTATCTTGAGCATGTAGAATTTTTTTTTGAACACTTTAGGGGTTCCAACATTGCAGTTTGGGTACATTGGTATTTTTCAGCATAACAAATATTTTTCATGCGGAGTTATTATTTGTTACTTTGGTATTTGTTCGAGCAGTTTTCAGCGACAGAATCAACCAGCTGCATATGACCTGAAAGTATTTATTTTGCACTCATTCTCGTGTTTTATCGAGACCCTTTATACATATAGGGAGTGCATGCAAAGCTCTTGGTATCCGGTACTCTCCATCCAAATGATTTGTTGATTTTTCATATCCGGTCATTGGTTATCAAAAATAGAGAGAGAATATTATGTTATCATTCGAATATTGTTTGAGTTGGGATTTTTTAAGACTTATGAAGATGATGATTTATTTAGTAGTGAGACATGGCACTGATTTTTGGTCATCTTATGATCAAAATTTTGGCATTACTAGATGTTTACCAGATCCAGATTATTTATTATTCAGACTCTACCACAGGATGTTTCATATTTTTAGCAGGTTATTCTTTTGAAGAATTTTGGGTTTATTATGATTCAAGAACTAGAGATGTTTTTCAGACTTCTCAATGTCGAAGTCTTTTTCTGATTGGATCTTCTACTTGATCATTGGGGTTATGAATAGTTTGAAGATTTGGAACTTATTTTTCTACATGAAGAGTTGTGACTTTGAAGCCGAAGACCTTTACTAATTTGAGATTCTTGGTCAGCATCATAGATCACATACACTTCAGAGTTTCAGAGGCATTTCAATATTTGGTTCTCAATAGGTTTCATTTTTATTACCACACTTGCTAGTCGGTTACTATGTATTTTAGCCTTTTATCACTTACTTGTATCCCTCATCATTTGCGAACATTTAGGGAGACAATGTTGGAGCATGGGGATGCTCTACAAATTATGATTGATAGTTAGGTTATTTTATTCCCTTTGTTGTATTGTTTGGTTTCTCTCTCCTTATAAATAGAGAGAGATGGTCATGTATTATTGTAAGTAAGAGTTCATAATGTAGTTCCTAGTGAGAGAGAGTGTGGTGGGGTCTCTCCCACCAAGGGAGCGTTATCTCTCCCAGCCCATATTCTTCATGTAATAGTTTATTTCTATCTTTCTAGTAATATCATGGAATTACTCATCTCTTTTATTTTCTTCATATTTTTATGATCGTTAAATCTCAAGATGTTCTTATTCCGCACAAACCAATCATCAAAATGGGCTACAATAGGTTGTGATAAAATGCGACTAAATCGAATTACATAAAGTACACTTCAAGATGTATAGAATTTTAGGATCTTGGCAAGATTCTTCCTTCCATGGTTGCTAGCCAATATTTTCCAATTCCTGGTTCTGAATCAATAAGATAGGCATCAAATTCTGAGCATGTAGGAAGGCATCTTTCTTCCTAGTCAGCTAACAGTATCCTATTCTTAACACTTTAGAACACAAGGATCTGCCCCCAGTGTCGTTGCCATAATCCCTTTCATGTATGTCTTTTTATAACTTCCATGGCTTCTTGATCTTAGATATGGACCTGTTTTGGATTTCTTGCATAGTACTCTAGTAACATATTGATATTTAGTTATTTCCACTTTTAACCCTTGATATGAGAATTGTTACATATTGGACCAAAATGGCATTTTGTAAATTGTAGGAGAGGCATGAGTACATTGGACGTACATTGCTGAATCCCAACCCCTAATTTTTAGGGTTTGGACCATATTTAAACATCCTTAACTCTCAAGGCTTCGTTGTTTCATTAGCCTCCAGCCCATTTCGACCCATTGCAAACCCTAACCTATTTGAGAGCATATTTAAGCCATTTGTATGTGTTTTTTGGTGATCTTGAAGAATGAAAAAAGAATAGAAGACAAACTTAGAAGAGTAGACCACCTTGGATCTAGAATCACATCATCATATGACATCATTTGGAGGTAAAAATCTTTGAACATGATGAAGTATTGATTATATATGTTTAGCCATGGTTTTGTGTTCTTCTGGTCCAATAAGCTTGCTATTATGAGTATGGGTTACTTAAATTCATATGAGATATCCTTTCAGACATTTTGAAGTGTTTAGAAGCATAAAAATGTAATCTTGGTTATTAGTTTCTTTCCATGCATGAGCTAGGTTGTCTTAATGTGTGTAGAAGTTAGGGTTTTTGGTATGGAACACTTAATAGCCATGCAAGACCATAAATTTGGAAACTTTATGGTTAAGAACAACATTGGAGGACTAGATCTGGAATTTGGACAAAAGAGATTAAGAAAAATAAGCTCTTAATAGAAGGAAATGAGGTAGTCGTGTACATTGGGCATACCAAATGGTACGTTGAGCGTACACGGTAAAAAACCTGCATCTAGTCATGGCTCTAGTACACCCTGCGTACAAGCTGAGTATGCCCAACGTACTGAGTTGAGTTGAATCAGTTGACTTTTTGATTTACTTGAGCTTAACCAGGGATTGACCAAGTTTAACCTAAGGGTATTTTGGGTAATTTTATAATTATAACATCTTGTTTTGAGGTGTTCCCATTTTGAATTGGTGATCAAAGGATTAAGGGCTATCAAGCTAGAGATACCTGAGGAGTTAAGTTTTGGAACCAGTTGGAGTTAGATAATGTATCTTGATTGCTTGGGTATTCAATTGACTTTTATGGAGAATGGATTTTAGTTCGGGATATTTTATATCAGGCAGGAATTGATAATAGTGTTGAGGATCTCGGTACCTTTCTATGGATATATGAATGGTTGGAATCGGAGTTGTATCGAGTAAGTTATAGACTTAGGAACTACAAGTTGACTCCGGATAAGGAACTGATTTCGGAATTGGGCTGACTCCGAAATATACCAAGGATAGAGATTGCTAAAGGTTCACTTTCAGGTTACAACAAGGAGTGCCTCATTCTCTACTTCGTTGTTAGATACTTGGAAGTCAAACCGCAGTGCGTAGGTGATCTCTTCACCTTTGTGGCTTTGGAGGGTCAAGCCTGCGCCTAAGCCTTCGTTGCTTGCCATACCTTCAATGTACAATATAAAAAGTTATTTGCCAACCTCATGCTCTAGTGGGTCGATAGAGATTGTCGTCGGCACTCCCTTAATGGTATCTAGGATTTCAACCAGGAAGTCAGTTGTCACACCCCCGAAGCAGACGACGAAAACGTCCGGGGGCTAGATGTGACTTCATCTTTGTAGTATCATCACAGAGTATATAATTGAAACATTACATCATCATCATCACACATGTAATATAACAATATTCATTGTTTACATCAAGCAATATATTTCAATATTACATGCCAAAGTAGTCAAAATATGATGAAACAAAATATAGCAAAATATCCATGAATTCATTCTTTTCAACCTGCTCAACAGTTTCCTGAGAATACAAGTTAATTTAAAAAGGTCAACATAAAAATGTTGGTGAGCTCATAAGCATATTTGAGAAAATGGTTTGTAGTATTTTGTGAACACCAGAAAATCCTATATTTTCTGAAAACAGTTTGTGTCCGATTTTGTATTAGTGCATGTGTGTTATTGTTTGTAAAGAAAGTATGGAGAGAATATCAAAGAGAATATAATGAGAAACTAAAGAGAATGACCCCAGACAAGCCGATGTTTTCTGTGAAAGAGAATGCTGATATCCCAACCCCCGAGGTTGAGTACCAGCGCGAGTATGTTACCAAGTAATCCGAAGAGAAAAGATAATGGTTTCCCCGTAAATTTTATAACGTTAATTCCTCTAAGTGAGTCGTTATAACCATACTAGATAATGACAAATTTTGCCTATCTTGGCGTTTATGGACGCCGACGGAATAAGGTAAGGTTTTTGTCACCCTAGACTGGTCTAGTCTAACTGTAGCGAACAGCTCAGGTGTGGGGTGTGATCCCTATATAGATCTATATATAAACCCCCGCTCTCCCTCCAAGAGACTCTGCTAATAACTACAGGCTACGATCGTACACTCAATAGATGTCAACCGACACGTCTCACTAGATCCTTAGTTGAATTTACGCGAAAAGGAACATATAAGGTATATTTCAGGCCCAATGAACATGTAAGTGGACAACTAAGGCCCACTAAGCATGTCAATCATTTCTAGGCACAAAAGGAATGAGATTATATATATATATATATATATATATATATATATATATATATATATATATATATATATATATCCCGAGCCCAATATATGTGTAAAAGGACAACTAAGGACCATTTAACATGTATATTATTTAAAGTCCCAATAAGCGTGCGAGGAGTATCCAAGGTCCGTGGAGCATGTAAATGGGTCAACAAAGCCCAATAAACATGTAAAGAGTATACAAGACCTATCAATCATATAAATTGGTGCCTAATAAACATGAGAATGACATAATTAGCCCGTTTGTTATTATATTTCTTATTTTAGCTCAATTATTTACCAAACTGACATAAAAGGCCCACTTTTTGTAAAAATGACATTTTTGGCCCATTAAGCCGAAAATTTATAATTAAGGAAAATTTTTGGTAAAAATAACATTTTAGGCCCGTTTTAAGAACAAAACTTGCATTTAAGCCTAGTTTTTGTAAAAATAACATTTTAACTCCCTTTTATCAAAATATCATTTTTGGGTTGATTTTTATGAAAATGTGCATTCTTGGCCCATTTGAAAATAATTTTATCTTTTTGTCCAAGTTCTAACAATTTCATATTATTAGTTTTTCTTAGCAAAAATTTAAATTTTTGACACAACTATGTTGAAAATGACATTTAAGCCCATAATAGCCCAAAAAGTTATAATTTTTACCCAAAGTCGTGAGAAGCCCAAATAAGGCCCAATTATGAAGTTTTTTTTTTACAATTTTTGTCCTTGTTGGGTCTCAAATGTCGTAACAAACCATGTTCAACAAAAATAATCTTTTTTGACCCCTACTAACAGTGAGTTACATAAATATACCCATTTTTTGTCATTTTGTCATTTTGGCCCTCTTATGCAATTTTCTTAGTTTTAAGCAACTTCTATGTATCTTAAAACCATTTCCTTGTAAGATAAGTTTAAATGAGTGTTATATTCTACAAATAGCATCATGTTTTATTTGATCTTTAAGTTCATGGAGTTTGTAAAACATAATCACATATATGACATGAAAAACACACAAAATGATGTATACACATATAGATGTACACAAAACAACTTGTATTCTCCCCCTAAAACATAGTAAAAACCGTAAATAGGGGGTATGAACTCACTTTGGGTTGTTGTTTTCGGTCTTGGATGAAGATTGAGAAGGATCTCGGCCCTAGAAGCTTTCTTGAGAGGATCCTAGAAAATATGATGATTCTAGGAGTATAAACACAAGATTTGTGATATTTTGATGAAGATATAAACATAAGATGGATTTATCCAAGATAAAAGTGAAGTATCTTACCTAGTATGTGAGTTGGAGGGACCTTCTTGAGCACTCACACATCCACGGTTTTAGAGAAG
The DNA here is from genome assembly GCF_002870075.4 of Lactuca sativa. NCBI lineage: Eukaryota > Viridiplantae > Streptophyta > Magnoliopsida > Asterales > Asteraceae > Lactuca > Lactuca sativa. Next base: position 35,250,356 of record NC_056629.2, on the reverse strand, counting down.
GAAAGGGAGAGAGTTTTTCTATAAGAGTGAAGGAGGAAATAAGAGTGATGGTGGTGCTCTTTGGCCGAGAAATAGAAGAAGAAGAAGAAGAAGAAGAAGAGATTGACAAGATGTTGCATGGAAACATGAGTTTGCATGGATACTTGTTGTGTATTGCATGGAGATTTGAGATGTAATTACCTTGTAATTTGTTCATCATTAGTGAGGTGGCACTCCCTAATATCCTATTATTTTTTTTAAAGTGGGTTATGAATGGGGAAGGATGGGGTTACGACCCAATTGCAAATGAGAAGATGCGTTGACGGCCCCATGGGTTCACTGCGCAATGGGTTCACGACCCAATTAAGATGAGAAGGCGGGTTCACGATCGATCATGGTTCAATAGAATTGTTCACGGCCCATCATGGCCCATGATAAAAAAAAGTGAGTTATTTTGGGCCCAACATGGCCTAATTGCTATGGTTTGAGGTATGTGGGTCCAATTAGAGCCCTAATGGGTTTCATTGGCCCAATTAAAGCCCAAATGGTTTGATTTATGTGGGCCCATTAGGCCCAATAAGAGGATCTTAATCCATACTAAATTTGAATCGGGATATTTAGGGTTTCAGACCCATAGTTAAGTATATGAGATGCATTGTATTAGGTTTTAAACTTCACTCAGGAGTTTTGATTCAAATGGATGATTTTGATTGAGAATAGAGTATGATATCTACTTAGAGTATAAGTCTTACAATAGTTGATGTTTACATGAGGACAAAATTTCCTAGGCTAAAAATTTTGTTGTGACATCGTCCCCTCGTTAGAGGGAATTTCGTCCCGAAATTCTTTTGAAAAGGTAGGATCATGAACGAGAGAATAAGTGAGGTTACTTCTGCTTCATATGGTCTTCGCTTTCCCATGTGAATTCCGGTCCACGCTTAGCGTTCCATGGAACCTTCACAATCGGAATGCGACTCTGTTTCGTACGCTTCACTTCCCTATCCATTATCTCAACTGGTTCTTCGACGAATAGGAAATTATCGTTTATTTCAATCTCTTCCAGAGGAATGAAAAGGGTTTCATCTGTTAAACACTTTTTGAAGTTCAAGACGTGAAACACAGGGTGTACATTGCTGATCTCCGTAGGTAACTGCATCTTATAAGCCACCAGACCAATTCGAGCAAGAATCTCAAACGGCCTGATGTATCGCGGATTTATTTTTCCCCGTTTCCCTAAACGGATCATACCTTTATAGGGAGATACCTTTAATAACACTTGATCTCCAACTTGGAATTCCATAGGTTTTCGTCGTTTGTTAGCGTAACTCTTTTGTCGGTCACGTAATGCTTGGAGTCGGGCTTTGATTTGGATTATCTTCTCTATAGTTTCTCGAATGATTTCTGGTCCTGTAAGAGTGCTGCTCGGTGATTGCCCTTTTGACAGCTGGGTGTCACCCACCTCAGCCCAGTAGAGAGGCGATCTGCATTTATGACCATATAAGGCCTCAAAAGGAGCAACCCTTATACTCGTGTGATAGATGTTGTTGTACGAGAATTCAACCAAGGGAAAGTGGGTATCCCATGACTTGCCAAAATCGATCACATAGGCTCAGAGCATTTCTTAGAGTGTTTGTATGGTTCGTTCGCTTTGGCCATCAGTTTGAGGGTGGTAGGCGGTGCTCATATCTAGTTGTGTCCCCATAGCCTTCTGGAGTGACTGCCAAAACCATGTAGTAAATCTACTATCACAAACCAAGATAATAGATATTGGCACTTCGTGAAGTCTCAAGATCTCTTTGATATAGATTCGTGTTAATCTTTCCATCTTATATGGTTCTTTTATTGGCAGGAAATGAGCGGATTTAGTTAACCTATCGGCAATCACCTAGATAGCATCCAATCTATCTGCTGTCTTAGGTAATTTGGATATGAAGTCCATAGTAATCCTTTCCCATTTCCACTCGGGTATTATTGGTTGTTGTAATAATCCCAAGGGCTTTTGATACTCCACCTTCACTTTGGCTCAAGTGAGACACTTGCCCACGTAAGTGGCAATCTCTGCCTTCAATTTTGGCCACCAATAATGTTGTTTAATGTTCAGGTACATCTTATCCAAACCTAGATAGACAGAATATTGCGTTTTATGAGCTTCTTTTATGACTATCTCTCTGAATCCCCCAAGTTTAGGGACCCAGATTCTATTCTTGAAGTAGTAAGTTTCGTCCTCCCTGGCTTCAGAGTTTTTATCCATCCCACGTAGTGTTTTATTTGTGGCATTCTCCAGCTTCAATGCATCTGATTGGGTTCCCTTGATCTATGAGGTTAGGTGGTAGTGGATGTGTTGGAATAGTGTCTAAGGCTGCAACTATATTAGGCAAGTATTTGACCCGGTTGAGCATGGTCCTTTTGGGTTGCTTTCACCATAGCAACTTGACAGGATGATTTATTATGAGAGAATAAATATTATTAATATATTATGAGAATAATATAAGGAATAATAATATTGTTATTTGATTAATATAAGTCATAAAATTAATTAGAATTAATTTGGTGACTTAAAGAGATTAATTAAATAAGAGGGTATAAACTGTCAATTGTTTGATAGTTACACTTTGGGCTGTAAATCCTTCATGGATAGGGTTGGACGATTTCTAGGGCTTGGGATAAGCCACAAATCGTCCAAGGGATTATCTTGGAAAGGATTTGGATTGCTTTGAGTAAAAGTTATCCAATTAGGGTTTAAGGGTGAAACCCTATGAGCCTTACACGTATAAATAGACCCTTGGGGCAAGGGAAATCGATACCTCTGAAAAAGCAAAGAAACCCTGGCCGATTTCTATTCCTTCTCCTCTTTCTCAAATCATCCTTTTGCTAGTTGGTGTTTGTAAGCCATTAGAGGAGTGACATTTGTGACTCTAAAGCTCCAAGAACAAGAAGATCAAACAAGTGTTTCAAGGTAAGCTTCTAACTCTGATTTTGTATTGTTCTTATACTCTATTAGCCATTAGAAGTCTTGGATTCAATGCATGTTTAATTAGAGAAACCTAGATCCAAGCATTAGGGTTTGTATGTGCACATAGGAATGTTCATATGGCCAAAACCCATCAACATGCTTATCGATAATGTCTTCACCCGGCGACCTGAGTATTCTTTCTTGCTCAGGGCATCGGCTACCACGTTAGCCTTGTCTGGGTGGTACTTGATCTCTCATTCATAATCATTCAACAACTCAACCCACCTTCGCTGCCTCATGTTCAGCTCCTTTTGTTTATAATGTGTTGGAGGCTTTTGTGATCAGTGAAAATGGTGCACTTTGTACCGTAGAGGCAGTACCTCTAAATCTTTAGGGCGAAGACCACAGCTCCCAGCTCAAAATCATGGGTGGTGTAATTTACTTCATGCGTCTTCAATTGTCTGGATGCGTAAGCTATCCCCTTTCCACGTTGCATGAGGACACAGCCTAATCGTTGGTTCGAAGCATCGTAGTATACTACGAAGTCTTCGGTTCCCTCCGGTAAGGGTAGCATTGATGCACTATAGAGGGCTCACTTTAAGGTTTAGAAGGCAGCTTCTTGCTTTTCGGTTCAATTAAAAGATATGCCTTTTATGTCAAGGTGGTGAGGGGTTTGGCTATCTAGGAAAAATTATGGATAAACCTTCGGTAGTAGCCCACGAGACCCAAGAATTGTCGAATTTCTTTGGGTGTCTTCGGAATCGCCTAGCCTTCAATGGCCTTGATCTTGGAAGGATCTACGTGAATCCCTTCCTCACTGACTATGTGACCCAAAAAGTTTACACTGCGAATCCAGAACTCGCATTTGGAGAGTTTTGCATATAATCGCTCAGCCCTTAGGGTCTCCGAGATTTGACGGAGATGTTGACCATGTTCCTCTTTTCTTCGGGAGTATATAAGGATATCGTCGATAAAGACGATCACGAAATTATCAAGAAATTGGCGGCAGACTCAATTCATGGGGTCCATAAATGCTGCAGGGGCATTTGTTAGACCGAAGGGCATTACAACAAATTCGTAATGACCGTATCAACTTCAGAAAGCAGTTTTTGGAATATCCTCTTCTCGGACTCGAAGTTGATGATAATCGGGTCTTAGATCTATTTTGGAGAAGTAACTAGCTCCTTGAAGTTGGTCAAATAGATCGTCAATTTGAGAGAGTGGGTATCGGTTTTTGACCGTGAGCTTATTCAATTCCCTATAATCGATGCACATCTTAAAGGATCCATCCTTTTTCTTGACAAACAAGACCAGAGCTCCCCAAGGTGAGAAGATTGGTCTGATGAATCCTTTGCTCAACAATTCGCTTAGTTGACTGGATAACTCCTACATTACAGTGGGAGCTAACCTGTAGGATGATTTGGCAATTGATGTGGCTCCTGGTATTAGGTCGATTCGAAATTCGACATGTCTTTCTGAGGGTATTCCCGGAAGGTCTTCTGGAAATACATCCAGGGAGTTGCATGCCACTGGGATGTCTTTAATGTTTACTTCTTTGGCTTTATCCACAACATGAGCGAGGAAAGCATAATTTTTCTTGTGCGGGCACTTTTGTGCCTTGATGCACGAGATGAGACGAAGATTGGCACCAAGTTTATCACCATAGATTATTAGGGTTTCATGATTGGGGAGGTGAAGGCGAACGACCTTCTCGTGACACATAATATCAACATGGTGGGGGCTTAACCAATCCATGCCGATTATCACATCAAAACTCCTAATATTTACTTGCATCAAATCTATTTGAAATGAATGGTTGTTTAGTGTTAATGTGCACCTTACATAAACATCTTTGGTTGTTTCAGTTTTCCCATTAGCCATCTCCACCATGAAGGCTTCGTTGAGCTTCTGGGTGGTTGACTTAGTAAGTGTTTGAATTTGTTACTAACGAAGCTTCGCTCTGCTCCGCTATCGAATAAAATGCATGCGTAAATGTTGTTAAGTGGGAACTACTAGTAACAACTTTCGGGTCTTGAACTGCTTCACCTTGACCCAACGTCAATACCCTTCCTGATCCTCTTGTCCTTGTTTGTCGGCTTTGGAGCAATCACATTTTAAATGTCCATTTCCTCCACACCCATATAACTGTAACTGGCCCCAACATTATTGTTGTTGTCATTATTCGGTTGTTGGTTCTGTTGAGGCTGAGATCTGTAGTATCGTGATGTATGACCCTTTCGGTTGCAACTCGTGCAATGCATCTCCGTGCAATCTCCATGGTGGTGAAAACCGCATTTGTTACACTTGGGTAGAGTCCCTGAATATTGTCTGGTAGTAGTTGGTGTAGATGAGGCTGGAGCATGTGGTGCTGAGGTAACCTAAGCAGTAGCAACGTGGACTGCTACCGTTTGTTGCTTCTTTGATGACTCCTAGTTTTGTCGCCCCTTTCGCTTGCTGTTCTTGCTTTTCTTGTTATCACCTTCCTTTTTGACATCAGCTTCCCCTACTTTGGCACCCTTCTTGTTTCCATGGTCGTATATCTTCTTGGGTAGTCTTTTAGCACTGCCATATGATTCCGGGTTTGCTGCGATTACATAACCTTGAATTGTAGAGGTCAATTCCTAAATGAATCTTTCAATCTTCTTCCCTTCGGACGTGGTCATCCCTAGACAAAAGAGTGACAACTCACTAAACCTTGAGATATTTGTATCAATGTCGGAGTTTTGGACTTTGAGATTCCATAATTCCAGCTCAATCTTCTGGATTTCTCCCCTTGGACAGTATTCTGCCATCAACATTTCCTTAAGCTCCTCCCATGCCATAGCTTTCGCCATAGGGATTGTCATGGCCTCCGCGTGACCATTCCACCAAGAGAGAGCTTGATCGACGAATGTGCAAGCCGCAAACTTCACTTGGCACTCTTCGGGACATCCACAGATCTCGAATACTGGTTCCACTTTTTCTATCCACCTTTTCAGAATGATCATGCCTCCCGTCCCGTTGAAGGTTCGGGGCTTGGCGTTCGTGAAGTCTTTATAGGTACAAGTTCTTGTGGGTCCTTGTTTCATCCCCTGGTTTGAACTTCCGGTCCCTTGCCCGTTACCTTCACCGTTGTTCCCGTGGTGAATATAAGCCAGTCCTGCTGTAATTACAGTTGAAATTGTTGCTTGAAATGCAGTTGAGTCTACTTCTGGTGGAGGCGGTGGTGGTGGTGTTTTGTTGCGGTTTCTGTGTATTGGTCTTCAAGGCATCTTCTTTCAAGGAACGGAAAGATGTTGAGTATTCAGTATATTCTAGTTTCGCGATCCTTTAATTATAGAACAGTGTCGGTGATTCGATTGTGTGTAAGTAAGCGAGTGCATACAATCAACATGTAGTAAAAGTAATAGAACACATAACAGATAACAACATCATAAGAAAATATAGCCGTTTTCAATAATGATAATATTTTGAGTACATGAAAATTTGCCTACATAAGGGATACAATACATGAAATGGAATAAAATCCGACAGAGTAACGACTCCATGAGTAGTGTAATCACTTAATCATGTAGTCGATAGTACACAGAGTAGTACATAAACAAAAATCATAACGGTAGTAGGTAGAAGATGAACGGATACTAGCTACGACGAGAAGGGTCTGGTGGCGCTGACGAAGTGGTAGATGCACCCTGGAGTCTGGCCAGATGATGCTCGGCGGCCCGAAGTCGGGCTTCCAATGATGTATGTCGTGCCTGGTAGTCCCTCACTACCTCATGTGTCATCCTTTCTGAGCTCGACCGCGACTCTCATGGCAACCATTTGGCCGGCGGTTTCCTGTGTCTGCTCGCCGATGTCGTGTGTCCTCCTTACCATCACAGGCAGGGCTCGGTCTGCAGGTCCACCATGACTCAAGTCGTAGTAGTCCCGGTTCATACCAAATGGGGGCCGCACCCCTTGCTAGCGGCTCCACCTCCAGATCTCGTATGCCCATGGGGGCGTAGGACCATTGGGGCCTATCTTGTATGGGGCACCCTGGCCATGTATGGCGGATTGATGACTTTGGACTCCGCATCTGAGTCATCCGCGTCGCTGCCGTCAGCCTCCTCCTCATCTGACTCTGCTACCGGTTATGTCGGTCCTCCTAAAGGTTCTTCCTCAGGCTCTTCCTCTGGCACTAACCATCCACCATTCCCCTAGTTGGGGAAGTAGGGATCTCCTGGATGGTGGAATCCGGCCATAGTGTCTGCACGAGGGGTGAGAAACGTGTAAAGAGAGTATATGTAGATATGATTTCAAAATACTCCTATAGTATTTTAAATTGTTTATGTTTGAGTTCCTTAGAGCTTTTTGGATACGAGGTAAGTTTCTAGATTCATTTCCCAACATGATCACTCCTAAACATATGTTGGTCGTATTTTGAATAAATATAGTTGATCAGTCTATATTTAACCCCAATACGACTACATAATTGTCCGGGTTTAACCACTGTGTTCAATTTCCTCTAGAGACTTTTAGTGTTATAGTATTAATACACTCCTGGGTTTTTCTTTTATTCAGAGTGTTTTAGTGTCATTGTATTTATAGTTGCATATCTTATATGATTAGATATGTCAGTTCACTATAAACAATGTTCCGATACCAATCTATCACACCCCCGAACCAGACGGCGGAAACATACGGGGGCTTGATGTGTAAAAGGACAACTAAGGCCCATTTAACATGTATATTATTTACAGGCCCAATAAGCGTGCAAGGAGTATCCAGGGTCCGTCGAACATGTAAGTGGGTCAACAAAGCCCAATAAACATGTAAAGAGTATACATGACCTATGAAGCATATAAATGGGTCACTAAGGCCCAGTAAACATGAGAATGACGTAATTAGCCCGTTTGTTATTATATTGCATATTTTAGCTCAATTATTTACCAAAATGACATAAAAGGCCCACTTTTTGTAAAAATGACATTCTTGGCCAATTAAGACGAAAATTTACAACTAAGGCACATTTTTGGTAAAAATAACATTTTAGGCCCCTTTTAAGAACAACACTTGAATTTAAGGCTATTTTTTGTAAAAATAACATTTTTAACTCCCTTTGTCAAAATATCATTTTTGGCTTGATTTTTATGAAAATATGCATTCTTGGCCCATTTGAAAATAATTTTATCTCTTTGGTCCAAGTTCTAACAATTTCATATTATTAGTTTTTCTTAGCAAAAATTTACATTTTTGACACAATTATGTTGGAAACGACACTGAAGCCCACAAAAGCCCAAAAAGTTACAATTTTGACCCAAGGTCGTAAGAAGCTCAAATGAGGCCCAATTATGATTTTTTTTTTTACATTTTTAGTCCTTGTAGGGTCTCAAATGCCGTAACTAACCATGTTTAGCAAAAAATATCCTTTTTGACCCCTACTAACCGTGAGTTACATAAATATACCCATTTTTGGTCATTTTGTCATTTTTGGCCCTCTTATGCAATTTTCTTAGTTTTAAGTAACTTGTATGTATCTTAAAACCATTTCCTTGTAAGATAAGTTTAAATGAGTGTTATTATCTACAAATAGCATCATCTTTTAGTAGATCTTTAAGTTCATAGAGTTTGTAACACATAATCACATATATGACATGAAAAACACACAAAATCATGCATACACACATAGATCTACACAAAACAACTTGTATTCTCCCCCAAAACATAGTAAAAACCAAAAATAGGAGGTATGAACTCACTTTGGATTGTTGTTTTCGGTCTTGGATGAAGATTGAGAAGGATCTCGGCCCTAGAAGCTTTCTTGAGAGGATCCTCGAAAATATGTTGATTCTAGGAGAATAAACACAAGATTTTTGATGTTTTGATGAAAATCTAAACATAAGATGCATTTATCCAAAATAAAAGTGAAGTATCTTACTTAGTATGTGAGTTGGAGGTACCTTCTTAAGCACACACACATCCATGGTTTTAGAGAAGGAAAGGTGAGAGTTTTTCTGTAAGAGTGAAGGAGGAAATGAGAGTGATGGTGGTGCTCTTTGGCCGAGAAATAGAAGAAGAAGAAGAAGAGAGTGACAAGATTTTGCATGAAAACATGAGTTTGCATGGATACTTATGTGTATTGCATGGAGATTTGAGATGTAATTACCTTGTTATTTGTTGGTCATTATTGAGGTGGCACTCCCTAATATCCCATTGTTTTTCTCTCTTTTTTTAAAGTGGGCCGTGAATGGGGAAGGATGGGGTTCACGGCCCAATTGCAAACGAGAAGATGGGTTCACGATCCAATGGGTTTACGACCAAATTGAGACGAGAAGGTGGGTTTACGGCCCATCAAGGTTCAATAGAATGGTTTATGGCCCATCATGTCCCATGATAAATAAGTGATTTATTTTGGGCCCAACATGGCCCAATTGCTATAGTTTGATGTATGTGGGTCTAATTAGAGCCCAAATGGGTTTCATTGGCCCAAAATCGCCAAATGGAAGGTTTACTGGCCCATTAGGCCCAATAAGAGGATCCTAGTCCATACTAAATTCGAACTGGGATATCTAGGGTTTCAGACCCATAGTTAAGTATATGAGATGCATTGTATTAGGTTTTGAACTTCACTCAGGAGTTTTGAGTCAAATGGATGATTTTGATTGAGCATAGAGTATGATATCCACTTAGAGTATAAGTCTTACAATAGTTGATATTTACATGAGGACTGAATTTACTAGGCTAAATATGCTAGTTGTGACATCAGCAAGGGCATGGGCTTTAATGTTGGTTCTGGGGTGGTATTGGATGTCGTGTTCGCCCAACTATGTGGCCCACTTGGCTAGGCGTCCGGACTTTTCCGGCCTTAGCAACACTTGTTTTATTGGGTAACTGGTCAGAACCTTCACCTTGTAGGTTGAAAATATCTTCGTAAACAACTAATTGCGTAGACCAGGGCGAGGACCAGTTTTTCCAAGGCCGAGTAATTTCTTTATGGCCCTTGTAAGGCCCTGCTTACAAAGTGAATGGGGATTTGCTTGCCTTCCATTTCCACTGCTAACACAGAGGAGATAGCCTCCTCAGATGCTGCTAAGTACATCTATAGCGTCTCCCCCGGGAGTGGGGAGGCAAGAGCTGGGAGTTGTTGCAGTGCATCTTTTAATTTTTGCAAGGCCATGTCCGATTACGCTGTCCATCTGAATTGCTTTTTGTCTAAGCATCCTTTGAGTGTTTCGTATAAAGGAAGCACCTTTTCCGTGGATTTGGAAATGAATCTTCTAAGCGTCGTTAACCTACCGTTTATCTCCTGTACTCCTTTAAGGTTGTGGGGAGTTTTTGACTCGAGGAACTCTTGTATTTTGGAGGGATTGGGTAGAATCTCTTCCTTGTACACCTGATAATCAAGGAATTATCCCTCCTCGACTCCGAAAGTACACTTAGCCGGATTTAACTTCATCTACACTTTGATTAACATTTTGATGGTTTCATCCACATCTTGGAGTAACATCTCTTCATTGTGGCTTTTGATTACCGTATCGTTAACGTAAACTTTGATATTCTGACCAATTTGGTCGGCGAATACCCTGTCCATCTGTCTCTGTTAAGTAGCGCCAACGTTTTTTAGCCTAAATGGCATTTTATTATAGCAAAAGGTGCCCTTTTCGGTATGAAAGGCTATTTTTACATCATCTTCTCACTTCATTTTCACCTGGTGATAACCCTTATGTGCATCGAGAAAACATTTGAATCGGAAACCTTCAAGCAATTGGACTTTTTGATCGATCTCCGGAAGAGGATAACAATCCTTTGGGCAGGCTTGTTGAGATCTGAATAATCTATGCACATTCGCCATTCCCCATTGGCATTCCTTACCATGACCGTGTTTGCTATCCATGTTGGTAACATTACTTCCCTGAGTATGCCAACACTCACCAGGTCGGCCACTTTTGTGGTACTAGCCTTATTGCGGTCTGTCGCCTGTCCTCACTTCTTTTGCTTCACAGGGTTACTCCTAAGTGCGATATTGAGGCTGGGTTTTTTGACCTGTCGATTGACGCCTCTTAGATTCGTTGGCTTCTAGGAGAAGATAGTGGAGTATTGCCTCAGCAGCGCCACCATTTGTGCCTTAGTTTCGACTATTAAGTGAGTGCCGATTCACACGAGCTGCTCTGGATACCCCATGTTTATCTGGTTTTGCTCGGTGGAATATCCCTCCTTAGACTTCATTTGCGCGTGCACGAGTTGTAGGGCAGCTATGATTTGGTGGCAATGTTGTGCTCTACTGCTAGTGGCGAGGACTGTCGCTGATCCCTGGCGTGTGTTGAATTTAATGATGCCATGTATCGTCGATGGCACGAGATGCAGTAATGCGATTGCTGATCGCCCAAGCAGAATGTTGTGTTCTGTTGAGTATCGGATCACAGAGAATTCGGCTGTCCTTGTGAATTCGCTCCTTTCATCGTGGCTGACCATTATGGGTAACCGAACGGTACCTAGTGGCCACACGCTATGCCCGATGAATCCTACTAATTGTCTACCGGTTGGGGGTTGGAGCCCTTCCTTCCACATATTAGGTGGTTGCCAGAAACAATATTCATAGAGTATATCAGAGCAACTACCATTGTCAATGTATATTCGGTGGACCTTCGTGTTACGAATGAACCCTGATATAAGGAGTGGGTCTTTTAGATCACAATTTGATGGTCTGGGATCATTGCTCGAGAAAATGATGTTGAGTAGGTTTCTCGAGAGTTCATCAATCTCAATTTATGCGTGGTGAGGTGTGTTCTTCTTACGGGAGTTAGAGATAGTGAATACCTCAGTGTCGTCAAATGGATTCATTTGCAAAAGATTGGGATTTGATATCGTCCTCTGATTTTGTGAGATATTCGATGACAATTGCCAGAAACTGCTCTGGAGGCCTGGTTTTGTTGTTCTTATCACGATTGATGGGATCTATGTTATCAGCACCTAGGATGGTTCGTGTGTTTCAAACAGATCTTCTACTGTCATTCCAGATACAGTTGGGCTTAGATCCCCCTTATACAGAGAACCAACATCGTTTATTGGCTATATCACTCTGAGGATATGTTTGGATGGCGCCAAATGTTGTGCCATGTTTGTAGATGGTTTGGATGCTGAACGATGGATCCGACATGGGTACTTGCTTGAGAACACAATCACAAAAGAATCGTTAAAGGACGACTGGGTGCTCTCTCGGGACGTCAGTCCAACGATCAAATTAGTTTTTTGAGAGAGAGAGAGAAAATCTGGGGGTAATTTTCATAAAAGAGAAGATGGATCCCTTCCTTGATGTGGAAGAGATCCTTTTGAACCTGTTACTAATGAATTGTGGCGACCATGCCTCATGAGCATTAAACGTGGCCTCCTCTTACTGGGAGAGTTATTCACGCTAAATAACTATCAAGTGATGTCAGTTATGGGCGTCACCCGAGCTATTTGTTGCCTTATCATTAGTTGTGAGTGAATGAGAAGATCACATGGAATGTTCTTACCATGTGATAAGAAATGAGTTGCTGCCCTGGCCTTGGCTCGCTAAGACCAAGACCGGGTCTTAGCTAAGGTAGTAACGTTTCTGTTACATTTTCCGTTACATTTAATGTGTTCGTTAGGTAACGTTAACAATACCCAATGTGCGTTCAAAGTCTAATTTTTAAAGGAATTCCAATGATTCAAGATGAAGTCATTCATGTAGAAATTCATATGTTCATCTTGAAGTCGTGAAAATATCAAAGATAAAAGCTGACAGTTAAGAACAAAGAGAAGATTGAAAAGAAAAGAAAGCTACAAAACCAAGGGGGAGATTGTTAGGATATGATTTGTGGTTTATACTTTACCTTACTTAGCTTTTAGAGTTCTCGGTCTAGGACCGAAAACATCATGAATTCGGTGGTGTTTCGACCAAAATCCTTGAGTGTTTTTAGTTGGGCTTTAGGCTGGGCCTTTGTAATTAGGTATATATATATATATATATATATATATATATATATATATATATATATATATATATATATATATATATATATATATATATATATAGTATTGATTCAGCCGTGTTCTAGGTTGGTCATTCTAGTTGTTGATTTTCGAGATTTGAGAGGGACATAGAGAACTGAGAGACATAGAGAGTCTTATGTACTAGACTATTGATTAATATAATGTGCATTGAAGATTCAACATTGTGTTCTTATATCATATTGTGACATCCCCATTTTCACGACTAGAAAAGACCGATTTTTTTTATGCTTTATAAAAATCAGAGTACTTCTTTTAATAAAAATATTCCGGAATTTGTTCCCAGTAAAACATGATAAATACGTTATCAAAGCATTTCTGAAGAAATGTATTTTTATTCATTTTAAAACCTTGGGATGTCATCGTCAATACTGAAACATAAGCATAAACAGAACTTACATCCCTTTACACTAGTGATCTACATCTCTTTTAAATCTCTCAGTGTAAAGTAGTTTCGTATCGACACCTGTGATACAAATAAGCTTGAGTGGGTCAGCTTGGGAAACCTGGTGAGTACATAGGATTTTCAGCCCACAATAATATAATTATTATGTTTAAACATCAACAATCAACCCAACTACCCATCCCCATTATCTTCCTTACTCTTAAGGATCTACCCTAAGAATCATCTATCCTGCATTCATTCATTTTGAAGCCCATTGCTTCTAGGGTTTATATGATAGGCACTAAGTCCATAGCTGTCAATTCTTGTTCGTAAAGCACTAATTCCATAGCTGCTAAAGTTCATTCATCGGGTACTAAATCCATAGCTACCAGTGTTCATCTAATAGGTACTAAGTCCATAGCTACCAACGTTTATCTAACATGTACTAAGTCCATAGCTACCAACGTTTATCTAATAGGTACTAAGTCCATAGCTACCAGCGTTTATTCAATTGGAACTAAGTCCGTAGTTGCCGATGTTATTTGTTAGGCACTAATTCTATAGCTGCCTATGTTCACTCATATCATCATTCATCTCTCATCTTTCATCTACCCATGTTTTCCCAACATATTCGTAGATATAAAATACATATATAGTTTAAATCATTTAAAACTTTTATAAAATCATTCATCCAGCATAGATAGCAAGTATACAGATAATATGCAAACATAGCACGTAGTTTATATAAAATACTTCATATCTATGTGTAAGATGAAAGTAACTATGCACTCACTTGATAAGGTGGTGACTCAGCACTCGGACAACACTTTGTTACTGTTAAAACAATTTCCCTCGGACAAAACCTAGTATCGTTACCACTAGAGTTTATTCTAATGTTTGATGAGACTAACTAATAGTCTAACTATTATTACTATTATATAAGCGTTAAACAATACTCTTTGCCCACTATGTACAGACAGGGGCCAGACATGGAACACTGGAGGGCAGGATCATTTTGGCATATAGCGCTTTTGAAATCCAGCAACCCAAGCGGCCGTCCAAACCAGATTCCCCGTACTGCAAGTGGTTAAAAAGACATTATAACGACACTTATATAACTTATAATAATAGTCCAAATACATATTATAAGGTCAAAATAACATTACTATATTAAAACATAAGCTATACTAAAGATAGGTTAGGCGTAGCTCACTTACAATGGGTTTTTCTCAACACCGGGCTCCGTTGGAGTAGCGTTTCTAAGCCGAAAGACTTCTTCTCGGAGCCGGCGGGCACTCCGGGACTTCCTTCTGGTGCTAGGGAGGTTCCCTAGGCTTTTCGGGGGATTTCAGGGCTAGAGAGAGGTTCTAGAGAGAGGGGGAAGTGATGGGAGGTGTGAGGAAGAATGGAAGCTTAACTTCTTATTTATAGGGGGTGGAGGGTCACTCACGTCGTGAGCCAACTTGGGCTCCAAGTCTGAGCCTGGTGCTGACACGTGGCATCGCACATAGGGTGGAAATCAATCGATTTTAAAAAAATTCATAACTTTCGCATATGAGCTCCGTTTTCAACGTTGTTTATATCCACGCGTAGGTAAAAATAAGATCTACACTTTTGATTTTGACTCCGTCGGCTAATTCTCGACTAATCTTAAATTTAATAGTAGGATGAGATTAGACTGTTAAATGATCGTGAAAAATTCGTAACTCCTTCATACGAACTCTGTTTTCGTCTGTCTTTTTATCGTTGAGTTCCTATTAATGAGATATTCAACTCTCATTTAGGTCGTGTAGGCCAAAAACCACTCACACTAAAATTTGAGTTTCGGATCGTGTATTGGTGTGCAAAATCTTAGAAAATTAGTAACTTCCTCATACGAAGTCAAATTTGGGCGTTCTTTTTTTGTATGTTCTCAGTTTAACGTATACTACAAATTTTTTTATATCACTAAGGCTAAAAATTCCTCTATCATAAATTCACTATTTACGTCTTCCGGTGCCGTGCCGGTTTTGCCGTAAAACTTCGACGGGCCGTAACTTCTTCGTTATAACTCGGATTTTGGAATTCTTTATAAGTACGGAAACCTTATAACATATACTACCACTTGGTTAAGATTATTCCTTCTAAATAATCTTCCATAAAAAACTCATTTTTGATGCTCATTGTCTCTAAATTAACTAGCCCGGATCTGCGGGCGTTACACATATTTACGATTTGTGTCATTCACTTGATTGGGATTCTACACCAATATAGTGATTTGGATTGGTACCTAGATCATGGTTTTACAAAGTTCAATGCTATATGTTAACCAAAAAACTTCGTGTTAAAAGTTTTGCTAAAGGTGAAACTATTGGATCTATTTGGGTCAGACTGCATGCGGATAGATGTCAACCACCACTATGTTCCTTTTGTCATGATCATGCAAGAATCAAAACCATTATTCACCATTCAACACTTAAAGCTCAAGGTTCTTGCCAAACGGTTAGTTAAAATCTTGGAGTTTGTGCATAAATATAGATAGATATTGGGTAAAAATTGAAGTATCAATGTCCACTGAATAATCAGAAAACAAAATCACTAACCTTTTACTTATTACACAATTTTCTGTGTATTCATAGATTTGATGCATATCTGGTGGTTGACATAATATAGTAAAAATTAATATTTTTACTTACGATCTTTATATACATTCATTCTGTATGATTGAATGTATGGACATTTTTTTATAAAATTGTAAGAAAAAATATATTACTTTTTAACGGGAGTAATCTAAACGATAATTGTAGTAGACTCAAATACGAATGTGTGGATATAAAGATCATTAAAATCTGAGATCATATATAGAAGTTACGACATTCAGAACACAAAACCTAAACACCAAGCAATCGAGGTCGTTGTGGCCATATGCATAAACAACCTTGAAAACCTCATTAATGATTCTCCTATGTAGGATTTCATGAGAAAAACCTAAAGAACCATTAATAAGTACTAAATGCGTACAAAACAAAAAGAACTTATTTTGCAAGACAAAAAAACATTAAGGACTAAATGTGCAAAAACAAATATGAATGACTAAATGTGTACAAAGTGAGAAACATATGACCCAATTAAGTTATTTTTTCCGGCTTACCTTGAGTAACTTCTCATAATGACGAAGTGTGTACTGTTAAATAAGTTGAAGGGCCAGATGTCGACGGAAAAAAAAAACTCAATGACTAAATGTGTAAATATCGAAAAGTATATTACCCTTTTAAGTCATTGTTCCTTTTTTGAATTAGTGAAAACAAATATGAATTTTAAACTTTCCCTCTCATATGCAAGGGTTTTCCCAAGAGAACTTGTTGAGCTCACCATGTTGAGGCCAAGGGGTGGTATGTGTTGATGCCACCTCATCCCATTCGAGTTCTTGTCGAGATCACACCCTTTAGCCTAATGTATAAGTATGTTTGACAAAATTAAGTAGTGTTTACCAGCTCAAAATTACAAACTTTTATTATTATAGAAAAATTCATTATATTAGTTGTAAATTTTTGAAGGTATAAAATTATATAAAAATAAAAACTCCTAGAAGAAATTTAAAGTAGCATGTGGATTATAATACTTTTGTTTAATTAAAAGCTCTAAGTTCTCAAACAAACTTTCTTTTTAATTCAAAATATTTCTCAAAAATTAAAAGCTAAAGGCGTCAAAAAAAATCTAAACTTCCTAAGTTCTTTAATCACTTCCTAAGTCATATAGTGAGTTCATTAAAGATTACTATCTGACAAACTGTGACATGTCCTTTATCGATCTTACCTATTTGCTAATTGCTGCTGAATCAACAATGATTTGGTGCACTGGTAAAGCAAGTTTGATTGGAAGATCTACATCCCAAACTTCCATGGACAATGACAATGGAAACATTGGAAGTCCAAAAAATATTTCTCTTTCCAAGGGAAAGGGAAAGGCTAAGTCTAAGATTGTCCCATGTACCATTCTGAAAGAGTCAGCTTGCTTCTATTGCCAAGAGAAGGGCAATGGAAACGAAGCTGCCCTGATTACCTCAAGGACCACAAGGATGGTAAAGTCAAAATGTTTGACTCTGCTTCAGGTAAGTCCACTATCTAACTCTATTATGTTATTGTTTGTAGATTCTTAATACATGATGTGATAAGATTACATTTTGATGTTTTGTAGGTTCGAAGAAAAGAAAGGAAGATTAAAGGAAGAGTAAGCAGAGTCTGATCGCGGAGAGATGAATTTTGATCGTATGGTTCGATGATCAGATTTTTGAGCTGCTATTTAGGAGTGATGATAGATTGCTTATAAATATTTAGTAACATGGTTTTCATTTATAATTGCATTGTAAGGACAAGTTTTCCACGTTTTATAAATAAAGGAAAATTTTAATTTTTGTCTTATTTTATATTTATTCTTCCAATGGCATTTGTGAAAATTGATGTTTGTATATTTCTATTATTAGCAATATTGGAAAATGAATTTGATTCTTTTGTTTGTGGTAGTGTCAAGATTTACCAAATAAGGAAAGATTCTCATCAACCAAGTTTCATTTGGACAGAAACTTGAAATCATGCAACTTGTATTGTATGATGAATGAGAACCTTCATCTTTGGGAAATTTAGACTAATTCCTTGTTCAAATGTATATGTGAGTCAAGTGAAGGACTAAGGAATCTTGTACACATCATTGTGATGGGTTTTGAGCATTCTAACACTTCCTAAGTGTACATGCAACCCTAATAACCTTGGATCTATGTTTGTCTAATTATCATGCAAAGTTGAATTCCATGGTTATATTCCTATCTAGCATACATGGGGAACAATTTTTAACTTGAATGAGAGATAGAATAACTTACCTTGTTGTTGCTTATGTTCCTTGAAACCTTGTGAGCCTAGCACCCCAAGTGTGATGCCTCAAATGCTTCACACAACACCAAATTCTCTTGGAAAGCCTTTTGAGAGAATACACGCTTCTTGAAATCGGCCTAGCGCTCTTGTTTCATATGTGTAGCCGATTTTGGTGGAGAATGGGATTCTTATATAGTGTTGGCACATCTAGGGTTACACCATGTAAATCCTAATGTGTCATGACTCTTCATTTCCATGACCCATGGGTTTGTAACTCCCATGGAGCATCCATGGAGCATCCTATGGGTAGAACCCAACTTGATAATCCATGGAGCCTCTTAGCCCACTATACAAGATATGGATGATTTACATAATCAACCCATATATTTAATTAGTTATCTTTTGATCACTTAATTAATTATAAATTAATTCTTGATCAAACTAATCAAATAATATTATTAATATATTAGAACTTATAATATATTAATAATCTCCAAGTGTTATTTCTCTCATTTAATCTATCCAATTACATGGTGCCATGCAACCCAAATGGACCATGCCGGGTCGGGTCAAGTACTGACTAGAAATAGTTATGGACTTAGACACCTTATCCAACAATCTCCCACTTGGATAAGTCTAATAACTATCACTCCAGTACTTCAGGAACCGACCGGTAATCGTAGCTCTTTCAAGGTCTCTCGGAACTGAGAAGATGTTGATACGCCATTTAAGATAAGTGATCATATAATCCTCTGTTCTAGATATCAGCTGAACTATTACATGGAACAATGTCTTACTTATTGTCCAGCAGTTTGTTTCCCGATTTCCGATTTGTTTGACAAAGAACTTAATTGAACACATCAACTTAGTCCTGACCGGGCCCGGTACATAGGTCAAAACAAAATCATCGAGGGGCCCAGATATCAGCTTCTAATCCAAGAAGGAACAGATAAACTTCGACTCATATGTTTGTTCTACCACTCATTGAATTATACACAAAAGCATGTTTTATAACATCGAGTTACCAATGCATTTTCGTACAATCAATGCATAACCAACTTGTAAGTAACAAATCATATCTCTAGGTTTGAAGACTTATATGATATTACCGTCTCACGATCACTCGAGATAAATTCCATGAAGTGATTCCAGTGAGCGTGGGTTGAGTCCGATGCCCAAAACTTATGAGCACTCATGATTGTTGTAGCCTTGTCCAACATCGTAGACCTCTGCAACCAATCATGACAGTCTTGATTCATACCGACTTCCGACATATGACCGACTGTGGAGGTTTGAATAATATGTTATACCAAACAAAATTATTCTGGAAGTCAAAACATGCAAAAGAAATATAGTAAACGATCGACAAGAGATAGCAACACTTTACTCATAAATAAAACACCTTTTATTCTTCATCTAATGTCAATTACACTTTACAAATTTCAAGGTTACCTAACTACTAAATCTAATATCATCCTTCAGCCATATGCTCCGAGCATGCTGGAGATGCTTAACCCGAGTCAGTCCCTTCGTGAGGGGATCTGCTGGGTTCTCATCCGATGATACCCTCTTTGCCACGAGGAGTCCTTCTTCTATTCGATGTCTAATAAAATGGTATTTTCTGTCGATGTGTCTGGATCTCCCATGATCCCTTGGTTCCTTGGCTAAGGCAACAACGCTTTCACTATCACAGAAAGTTTCCATTGGCTCTTTAATAGCTAGTACAACTCCAAGGTCTCAAATGAAGTTCTTCAGCCATATCGCCTCATTTGCCGCCTCGCTAGCTGCAATATACTCTGATTCACAAGTTGAATCAGCCACTGTCTCTTACTTGGAACTTTTCCAAGAAATTGCTCCACCGTTTAGGGTAAAGACCCAGCCCGAATGAGAGCAGAAATTATCCCTATCAGTCTGGAAGCTAGCATCACTATACCCTACAACTCTCAAGTCATCACTCCCACCGAGGGTAAGGACCCAGTCCTTGGTCCTCCGTAGGTACTTGAGGATATTCTTTACCGCATTCCATTGTGCCTTGCCAGGGTTCCCCTGATACCTGCTAACCATGCTCATGGGAAAGGCTACATCAGGTCGAGTACACGTCATAGCATACATGATCGATCCTACAGCCGAAGCATATGTTATTAGACTCATTTCTGCTATCTCAGCCTCAGTACTAAGGCTTTGTGTCTTACTCAATCTGGCGTTACTCTGGATAGGTAACTCTCCTTTCTTGGAGTCCTGCATGCTGAATCTCTTCAGCACCTTATCCAAGTAAGTACTCTGACTAAGTCCAATTAGTCTTTTACTCCGATCTCTCAAGATCCTTATCCCTAGAATATAGGCAGCTTCTCCTAGGTCCTTCATAGAGAAACACTTCCCAAGCCAGGACTTAACTTCCTGCAGAGTTGGGATGTCATTTCCTATGAGTAGTATGTCATCCACATACAATACCAAAAAGATAACTATACTCCCACTAGCCTTGACATACACGCAAGATTCATCTTCACTCCTAGAAAAGCCAAATTCCTTGACCTTTTCATCAAAGCAAAGATTCCATCTGCGAGGTGCTTGCTTCAATCCATAAATGGATTTCTCAAGCTTACACACTCTATTAGGGTACTCGTTGCTGACAAAACCTTCTGGCTGACTCATGTAAACATCTTCAGCCAACTTTCCATTAAGGAAAGCGGTTTTGACATCCATTTGCCATATTTCATAGTCATGAATGCAGCTATGGCTAATAGAACCCTAATAGACTTAATCTTGGCTACTGGAGAAAAGGTCTCATCATAGTCCACTCCAGGGATTTGAGAGAAGCCCTTTGCAACCAGTCGATCCTTATAAGTGTGTACTTTACCATCCATGTCGGTCTTCTTCTTGAAGATCCATTTGCACCCTACTGTCTTATGACCTGGTGTATTCTCAACCAAGTTCCAAACTTGATTGTCATACATGGACTGTATTTTGCTGTCCATTGCCTCTTTCCACTTGGCTAACTCAGGGCCTGCCATGGCTTCCGCGTAACTGTTAGGTTCATCCAGACCTATCAGTGTCTCATCACTGATAAGTGTATCACCTTCTGCAGTAATATGGAATCCATAGTAATGCTCAGGAGCATTCCTAACCCTTGTGGACCGCCTCAGAGGTACATTTGGGTGTTTTATTAAGGACTCTCTTAATATCTAAACTAATCTTGTCCACTTCCTTCAGATGTCTTCAAACAATGCTGCTTCTGGCTCTAATCCTAATGGCTCCTTTACCCTTATGAACTTGTGTGGGAAAGTCACTTTTGATGGATCCAACTTCAATGAGTGGATCAGAAACATCAGGATGATTACCCGCTACGAGGACAAAGAATATGTCCTTGACAAGGAGCTTAAGGAGATTGATGAGACCACTACAACTCCCCAGGAGATCGCTGACTTTCAGGCACATGAAAGTGATGCTACCAAAGTGGCATGCATCATGATGGCCACGATGACAGCGGAACTCCAAAAGTCCTATGAGGATTTCTACCCTTATGAAATGCACCAAGATCTGATGGAAAGATACCATCAAAGTGCACGACAAGAGAGGTATGAAATCATCTGCTCCATGATAACAACCATGATGAAGGACGGGGAATCCGTCACGAGCCACATGCAGAAAATGCAAAGGTATGTGGATCGATTGCTGAAACTTAATGTGAACTTCCCTGAGGAGCTTGCAATAGATATCATTTTGCACTCCTTACCATCGTGCTATGATCAATTCCGCATGACATATCACATGAATAAGGAAGAGGTCACACTCAGCAAACTTCAGGGACTTCTCAAGACCGCTGAAATAGGTATTAAGGGGAAGTCGGTTGTTAACACTCCTACTCCAAACTCCACTCCAGTTTTGGCAATCGGGAAAAGTCGAGGGAAGAAGAGAAAGAGCTCTTCAAAGGGTACCAAGGCTCGGACCCTTGATGGCTCTTTTTCAAGTGGAACCAAGAAAGGTTTCGTCACTCCTTCTTCTGACCCAAAAGAGGCTGAATGCTTCTATTGCCATGAAAAATCACATTGGAAGCGGAACTGCCCAAAATACCAGCAAGATGTTAAGGATGGGAAAGTTAAACCCAACCATTCAGGTATTTACATTATCATTTCTAATAACTCACCCCATTCTAAATCTTGGGTCCTTGATACCGATTGTGGTATTCATATTTTTTGTGACTTGCAGGGACTAAGAAGAAGTGAGAATGTGGAGCAAGGAAGAATAAACTTAATCGTGGGGAATAGGAAAGTTACACCTGTCACCAAGATTGGAGTTTATACTTTGTCGCTAAGTAGTGGGTTAAATTTAGATTTGAATAAATGTTGTTATTCGCCATAAATGGCAAGAAATATTATTTCCTTTCATGCATTGTACAAACAAGGGTTTACCTTTTCATTTAATAATGAAGTTGGTTCTATTGATGCTTTCTTTAATAATGTTCTTTATTTTAAAGCATTACCTTGTGATGGTGTGTATGAAGCTGTGTCTGTTGCAGATAACTTAGGAAATAATGTGATGTGTATTGATTCTATTAACAATAATAACTTCGATAAAGCATCATTATGGCATTGTTGTCTTGGACATATAAGCAAGAAACGCATAGGCCAACTCCAAAAGGATGGAGTCTTGGAGTCGTTTGACCTAAAGTCAGATGATAGTTGCGAATCATGCTTACTTGGAAAAATGACAAAGTCACCCTTCACAGGCTCGTGTGAGAGGGGTGAAGGTTTGTTGGACCTTGTACACACGGATGTGTGTGGACCATTCAAACATGCCACAAGGGATGCTAATCGTTATTATTTGACTTTTACTGATGATTACAGTAGATATGGATATGTCTACTTAATCAAGCATAAGTCAGAGACTTTCGAAAGGTTTAAGGAATTTAAAGAGGAAGTCGAGAATCAATTGGGCAGGAATATTAAGATGCTTCGATCCGATCGTGGTGGTGAGTATCTTAGTTCACAGTTCCTTGACTATCTCAGGATCATTCCTAACCCTTGTGCCTTCCAATTTTTGTGACTGGGATACAGAGGATCACAAAACGAGGTGTGAAGTAACCATGCAAATCACTTGGTACCCTTAAAGTTTATCACTCAATCGATGTGCCGATAAACCACACACGCTCCACCGATACTATGATAAACCTTAAGTCACCCTTTACCTACCTTGTTAAGTCCAAGTTAGTGTGCCGGTTAACCACACACGCTCCACCAACGACTTAAACAAAGTGTAAAGTGTAATTTCATGGATTAGCACCTTATTCACATTTTTCCTAAAGTAACCAAAAATGGGGTTTAATAAAACATTTAGTTACTTTATAATATTCATCATACTTTTAATGAGAATTTATAAGTCCTTGTCCTACCCGTTCGGCTAACGACCCTCCACCAGTCAAGCAAGCGGTGGATGAGAGTGGACACCCATTAAGTTGCCATTTTATAGGCAACAACCTTATACCCACCTTATAGATCGGCTTCGTAAATGAGGCGTACTAGAGGTAAGACGACTTTAATCTTATACATATATATATATATATATATATATATATATATATATATATATATATATATATATATATATTATTAACTTATAATATTATAAGTATAAGGGTAGAATTTTAACTTTTAAAATTCTAAAGGGTTGGAACTAAAGTTTTAGCATGACTTTACTTGTTCCAAAACTTGAGGGCAAGTTTTGTACACTTTCAAAACTTTTCATTTCTTGTAACTTATGAGTTTAATAGAGTAATAAAAATGAAGACTCTTCATTTTTCTAACTCTTGTGTTCTTTTAATGGTTTTAATTCAAGTGACTTTTGGTTGTCCATAACTTGAGGACAAGTTATGGACTCCATTAAAACACATTATGATCAAGAATTAAACTACCACATAGGTTACAAATAATTCCTATGATCATCTAAACATCATAAGATCAAGAACATGAACATGAACACTATCATGAATCAAAATTACACTTAAAACTTTGTAATTTTGATAACTAGTTGATGTAAATGGATTAGCAAAGACATTACACCATCTAAAACAAGTTTTCAAGTACCAAAATAGTTTAGGGTAATGTTTCTAGTCCATTTCCAGCAACTAAAGTCGAAAATCTGCATTCTGAGGCTCCTACTCGCCGAGTGCACGAACCTACTCGGCGAGTAGGTTGAAGATACAAGTGAACTCGGCGAGTTCATCAGGCAGACATCAAGCTTTTCGACTTTTTTCAACTTTTAAGCACAAATAACAAACAAACAAACAAGCCTAGGCTCTGATACCACTGATGGGTTTTGAGCATTCTAACACTTCCTAAGTGTACATGCAACCCTAATAACCTTGGATCTATGTTTGTCTAATTATCATGCAAAGTTGAATTCCAAGGTTATATTCCTATCTAGCATACATGGGGAACAATTTTTAACTTGAATGAGAGATAGAATAACTTACCTTGTTGTTGCTTATGTTCCTTGAAACCTTGTGAGCCTAGCACCCCAAGTGTGATGCCTCAAATGCTTCACACAACACCAAATGCTCTTGGAAAGCCTTTTGAGAGAATACACGCTTCTTGAAATCGGCCTAGCGCTCTTGTTTCATATGTGTAGCCGATTTTGGTGGAGAATGGGATTCTTATATAGTGTTGACACATCTAGGGTTACACCATGTAAACCCTAATGTGTCATGACTCTTCATTTCCATGACCCATGGGTTTGTAACTCCCATGGAGCATCCATGGAGTATCCTATGGGTAGAACCCAACTTGATAATCCATGGAGCCTCTTAGCCCACTATACAAGATATGGATGATTTACATAATCAACCCATATATTTAATTAGTTATCTTTTGATCACTTAATTAATTCTAAATTAATTCTTGATCAAACTAATCAAATAATATTATTAATATATTAGAACTTATAATATATTAATAATATCCAAGTGTTATTTCTCTCATTTAGTCTATCCAATTGCATGGTGCCATGCAACCCAAATGGACTTAGACACCTTATCCAACACATTGTGTACTGCTCATGTCCATCCCAAAGAAAAATAAGACTATTCGTTATGATTTACTAAATATTTAGTAAACATGGTTATACTTACAAGATTAAGTGTAATTTTGAATCATTGGAAAAGTTTCAATGTATAACAGAACGAATAAATGGAATCAAATAGGCAGAAAAATTAAAAGTTTCTCCAATCTGAAAGGAAAGGAGAATACTTTAGTATCATGTTTTATGATCATTTTAATGATTATGAAAACCATATCATAATTGATCCTATAAGAACACCTTAGTGCATTTGTATGACTAAGAAGAGGAATCGGGTATTGTTGAAATGGTTAAATCAATAAAGGTGAGTCATACTTCGTTCCAAAATCAAGTCTTAGAGGCATACTCCAAGATTGTTCCTTGAGTGACATATCTTAAGTAGGTTTATAACACATTTAGAATTGGTAGTTGTGATGTCTTTAAGACAAAGACCAACTAAGACCAATTATATGAAGTGTCATTCTTGATAAGAATCTGCACTAATTCTTGAATATTTGTTTTGTCAAGGAATGTGTCTTGACAAGAGAATCTTATATGTCAAGAAATCAATGAGAGTCTTAAATACCTTGGAAAGGTTCAAGAACTAATCAAGAATAAATCTATTGTGTATCACTAGCTCACGAATTGAGGTTTGTAGCCTATTGTGTTGACATATTCTTATTTTCGTGCCCATTCCAGTTGAAGTTGACAATGCATGTAAGTTCTATGAGTGCTCAATTGTTTGCATAACAACTTGGAAGAAATTGTAGGCCCTTGTACTGCCAGGTGGAAAGAAATTAAGATTGAACAAATTCAGTCCATATGAGTTTGGATTTGTCACTAACCTTGTCTTGTGATTATGGTTATGACAAAGTCACATGGATAGGAACACATACACCATTAATCTAAGTGACAAAGGTTTCTCTCCGCTTCATGAAAATGATTGTGAGGAAGCATTTTCACTAAGTAGATTTTAAGGAGATAGCATTTGCGATACTTGCATTCTCAAATTCGATTATGATAACGGTACCCCTCTTCATAGTTTGAATTGCGAGAAATGGAAAAAGGTTTAAACATTTGAGACTTATTACTGTAGGTTCTGAAATTGGTTAGACACACATGTGAGCTATCTAAGGAAAAGTGTATGAGTTTGAGAAGCCTAGATAAAGTCTTATCGAAGCATCTTGTATCAAAAATCTGGACCTTGGTAAGAAAATCAACAAGTATTGATTTCTAGAAGTTCAGCTTATTTCTAGGTACATGTCAAAGCTAGTGGGAGCATAAGTGTTATGCTATTGAAGAAATAATTTTTATGTAGTGGGAGCATACTCATTATGGTAAGTGTTTCAATTAGCAATGTTAATTATAGAAAACAAAAGTTTCAATTCGTTTAGTTGTAGAGTTTGAAAAGTTGTTTTGCTATAATAAGGGAGAGGATACTTATACTTTATTTCAAATCTAGAAGCTTAGATTCAAATATTAATTAGATTTAGTCATGGATATATATATATATATATATATATATATATATATATATATATATATGTATATATATATATATATATATATATATATATATATGTGTGTGTGTGTGTGTGTTGGAATGGTTCAATATAAGGAAATTCTATAGCAAAAGATTCATGTATTTATGTAAGACATTATGAATCATATCCTATATGCTTTGAATATAGGATCAATTGCATATGCCATAATATTTTCGTGTTCTAATTTTCCAAATGACTAGGGCATTAAGAGGGAAAAAGGACTAGAACCGGATATGAGTAAAGTGGTTAAACAACTATTAAGGACAATCTAAGGTTCGCCAATGATTGGTCTCTTAAGGACGGTTGGAAGTATAGTAATGAATGGACTGTAATGACATTATTATGAATGACAGGATTCTATTAATAATGAGTTGTCATATGGTAGATGTGGAAATGTTTCCAAAATGGGAGTTGGACATTAAGAGTCTATGTGAAAGTTAGAAACTTTTATGCAAGAAGGATGTTTAAAGGAATGTACTTTGAAATTGATACTTCACTTCCATGGAATTGTTCTTTTAAAAATATCCAAAGGAATACTTTGTAATATCGTTGGCAAAGTCTTTATGACTTCTGTACCTTGACATTACGAAAGGAATCATTGCATAATAATTTAGAATCTGATACATTCTAATAGTGGAAAGAATTTGGCATTCTTACACTTGTGATAAAGATTTTGGAGTTGTGAAATGAGTTTCATTGCAAATGTATTAAATAGATATGTTTCAAAAAGAAAGGACCATAGGTAAACATAATGTGCATGCTTGGAGCATGGGATAACTATTGTTTTAATTAAAGTATAAAGTTGATTAATCGGAACATTACACAATGAATAATGTGTAATCGATATGGTGATTAAATAAAAGGTGTTTTATTTATATTCAAAAGTTTTGAGACCATATTGGATTTAGTTATTCTTGTGTTTCACTTTACATATTTTGACTTCATGAATAACTAGATTATTCAAACTACCCACAGTCGACCATACTTTAGAAGTAGGTATTGAAGCTGGACTGTCATGAATGGGTCTGTAGAATGTCTAAAGGTGTTTCGACATAACACAAGTTTGCTGTAGTATTCATGAGTACTCTTGTAATAAGATTTGAATATTGGACTAAACCTATGCTCTGTTGAATCACTTCATGGATTTTATCACGAGTGATCATGAGACGATAATATCTTATATTCTTGAAACCAAGACATATGAGTTGTAGTTTACAAGTTAGTTGCACATTGACATATGTAAAGGCACCAATAACTTGGTGTTATAAAACATATTGTTGTGTATGATTTGATGAGTAACTAGAGCAAGCATTTGGGTCGAAGTTTATCCGTTCCTTTTACCCAATTTTGGATAAAAGCGATATTTGTTGGCCCCTCGATGATTTAGTGTTGACAACCCTAAGCACTTGGCCAGGCCTGGACTGATTTGATTTGTTCAATTAGTCAGTCGTCATAAATCGATTATAATCCATGTCTCAATTCATACGATATCTAGAATAGAGGAATATATGATTCCTTATCTTATGGACGCGTTACTAATAAGATCAGAGTTCGACAACGGTCTTTTGAGAGCTACGATTGCCAAGTGGAGTTTGAAGTCGTACTTGCAATTATAGTTATTAGACTTATCCAAGTAGGAGACTGTTGGATTATGTGTCTAAGCCCATAATTATAATTGGTATGTACTTGACCCGATACAACATGGTCCATTTGGGTTATAACACTCTGGAACTATTTGATAGGATGGATATTTGAGAAAGAGGTTATTTGTGATTTATTAATATATTATAAGTATAATATATTAATTGAGAAATCATATTATTTAATTAGTATTGATCAGGAATCCATTTGGAATTAATTTAGTGACCAAAAGAGACTAATAAAATTTGCAGGGACTGATTAGGTAAATCAGTAATATTTATATTTTAGGCTAATGATCCATCTTGATTAGAATTGGACTAAATCTTTATGAGGATCCATGAAGAGTTAGTCCATAAGGCTAATAAGTTATTAGATTAAAAGCCCAAGTGAATTAAGGTTTACAAGTTTAAACCTTAAGGATTCCAAACTATAAACATGATCCCTAACTTGCTAAAATCAGCACTCTATGAGTCTAAGAGAATCATAACCAATTTTATGTCTCCAAAACTCTCTCTCAAGTTCCTCCTTTGTTCTTGGTTTGTTATAAGACATTTGAGGCATCAAACTTGAGGTGCTAGGCTCTTGAAAGATCAATTCCTACAAGCTACAATTTAGAGATATTCTTCTAACTTACTTTTATGTTTCAATTACCAATATTGTATGCTAGTTGTAAGTTTCAAGCTTTGGAAATTTTGTTGCATGTATAACTAGAGAAAACTTAGATGCAAATCTATTAGGGTTGTATGTGCACCATAGGAGTGTTATAGTACCTAAAACCAAACAATAACATGTCATTGTCACGCACCACTACCACAAGCCTTACAGATACAAATATATTTATGCTAATAAAATTTAAGGTAAATTACACGTATGCTCCCTGTGGTTTAGGGTAATCTGCGTGTTTAGTCCCTAACAACGTTTTTAAAATCGAGTCGTCCCTATTTTATATTTTTATTGCATGCTTGGTCCTGTCTGTACTAAAAAGACTAATTTACCTTAATCCAATTCGTTTTTTAATTAATATTTATTTATTTATTTATTTAAACAATAAAATAAGTTAAAATGTGACTCATCCCTACCCCCAACCCTCATTCCATCCTTATGTCCAGTCATCAGGAACCACATCTGGACACCACCGCCACTGACATCCGATCACTACACTGGAAAACTACTTCTGGCCACCATCGCCACCAACCTCCGGCCACATTGTCACCGCTGCAAATAAGAACCTTAGAAACAAACCAAAAATCATAGATCCAAACTAGATGCAGAATAAAATCATAGATCTGATAACAAATCATAAACAAAAAAAACCATAGATCCAAGGAGATCTGGTTCATCTTTTCATTGTTCTTTTAAAATCTGAGCCTAGGTAAGCAACAAAGACATTAAAACTGAACTAGAAAACATAAATTGAAATAAGATGAAACCCATAAATTAGAATTCATAATCGAAATCAATTTGTTTGAAACCCCGACACTTTCATGATGAAACCCCAACTGAAACGATTAATGGCACATATTATATTTGAAGCCCATCATGGTGCTCTCAGGCCATCGGTTCTCCGTCAACTCTTCCCGTGAATGATCCTAATAGAAGTGAGCATGGATATCGTTGAGGCTTTGGGAGAGGAAGACAGAAAGAGATAGAGAGAGGGAGGAGAGAGAGAGAGAGAAAGATAAACGCACAGAGAGTTGCTGGTCGTTTCCAATCTGCATTCTGTTTTTCTTAAACCAAGTGATGGTTGTTTCAGAGAAATATCGTGGCTTTGGAGTGCATATCGGGTTCGATGGCGCTTTTAAAGTGGTTTTCAGCAAAGTAGACTGGTGGTGGAGGATGTCGACAGTCGAGGGTGGCCCAAGAGTGTAAATCAATGCTTTGTGACTGCTCGATGTAGGCTTTAAAGGGGATTAGACAGAGTATAAAGGTGGTGAGGCATGGTAGGCGGCTTTGTTGAGGTTTTTGGCTGGTGGTGGCGGCTTGGAAGGGATGTCCGACGGCGATGGGTTTGGTTGTTCGTTAGGGTTCTTGAGTCTAAATAAGAGGTAAATATGTAGCTGGTAAAAGATGGGGGTAGTTGCGAGAGAGCCACATGTATTTTTTTATTTAAATTCTTTGTTTTAATCAGATTTAGATAATAATAATAATAATATAAATAAATAAATAAATAGAATTTAATTAAAAAAAGAAATGAATGAGGATAAATTAGTCTTTTTAGAATGGACGGGAACCAAGCGTGTAACAAAAATATAAAGTAGGGACGATCCGAGTTTAAAAAAAACTTGTTAGGGACCAAACACACAGATTACCCTATACCACAAGGACCATCTGTGTGTTTTACCCTAAAATTTATAGATTTATAAATAGACTCATTTAGATGTAGATTCCGCATCGACATCATATAGATTTATACGTATGGATGTCTTGTTATCATCAATTGGAATATGTAAAAACTAGAAACAATGATATAATATGTAACACCCAAAGTTTGGAAAGCCAAGAAAGGAAAGAAAACCCCAAATTTTGAGGGGAGACTCGGCGAGTCCGAGCGGGATCCGGGTTGAGGTGTAAGCGACCGACTCGGCGAGTCAGCCAAGGTGACTCGGCGAGTCAGGCCTGAGCAAGGAAAACCCTAAATCCGGACTTGGAGCCTATTTAAACGTCTCATTCTCCTCCCTAGGGTTCCTTTACTGCCTCTCTACCCCAGAACACCAAACCCTAGCCACCATATCCGTTTTTGAGCTAGATCTTGCCTTGAAGAGTGCACTAAAGCTTGGAGAAGGAAGAAAGGCCTTGGAGGTGCAAAAAGGGACTGTAGATCCGGGATTGAGAAGACATTTCAGACCAATTAGAGGTAATAAGCTATTGCTTGGACTCCCTTTGCACCTAGATCTATTCTTATGTGTGAGTTTTGGACATTTTTGGCATGATAAGTAACCATTTCGAGTTAGAGGTCCAAATCTGAGGTTGCTACCTCAGATCCATGCTTGTTTTGGTCTAGAATCCCCTAAAGTATCAGCCCTTGGTATGTTGAAGAGGTATGTTTGCCATAAACCATAGTTTGGATTGTTTTAAGCCTAGATCTCTTGATCTACACGTAAAGTTTGCCACTTTACGTGGGGGATAGGCCTTAGAAGTATGGATCTATGAGTTGGAAGCCCTGTTTGGCTCGAAAAGCCACTGCATGGATTAAGGACTGAATAGACTCGGCGAGTCCTTCGAGTGGACTCGGCGAGTAGCTTGAAGATGAGGAGGAACTCGACGAGTGAGATGAACAGCTCGTCGAGTCGGATGAAGTTAGGCATGAACTCGGCGAGTTGGAAGAACAACTCGACGAGTTGGTTGATGATTGCCTTGGGCTCGGCAAGTCTATTCTTGGACTCGGCGAGTTAGGTCGCGAAAAGCCCAAACCCTTCGAGTTGAAACTTGAATCAGTGAGTCGGGTAGAGACTCAGCGAGTTGGACAGGTCAGGACTCGGGAACAGTTGACTCGGCGAGTCATGGACTGACTCGGCAAGTCGAGTCGCGAATAGAAGGACCCTGAGCATATGAACTCGACGAGTTATTAGGTGGACTCGGCGAGTAAGGTTGACCTGGAAGGTTGACTTTGACCAGGATTTTGACCTTGACTAGAGTTGACCTAGTTGACCTTTTGGAGGTCAGTTGGACTAAGTGTTATCTTGGCATTGGTAGCTCGAGGAGCTAGTGGAGCAGCTGTTTGGAGTCGGAGGTCAAGTAGCAGTCAAAGGATTAGCAGCATCAGTTCAGCAATCTCAGGTGAGTTTCCTTCCAGTAGGAACGGGTCTAAGGCCACAATGCCGGCCCGTTTAGCTAGTAGTAGTTTCCAGATTTGATCCGATACAGTAGTTAGCATGTTTGATGCCTTCGGGGCTCAGACAGGATTTATGTGTTATGAGATCCGGGCTACGGCCCGATGTAGTATATGTGAGTTCACACTAGTGGATATGTTTATGCTATGTTCAGTCAGCTTTGGACTTCGGTCCGATGTAGGGGACGGAGGTCCCAGTCAGCTTCGGACTTCGGTCTGATGTAGGGGACGGAGGTCCCAGTCAGCTTCGGACTTCGGTCCGATGTAGGGGACGGAGGTCCCAGTCAGCTTCGGACTTCGGTCCAATGTAGGGGACAAGGTCCCAGTCAGCTTCGGACTTCGGTCCGATGTAGGGGACGGAGGTCCCAGTCAGCTTCGGACTTCGGTTCGATGCAGTGGGCAAGGCCCAGTATGTGCTTTATATGTTATTGTGTGGTATGTGGTAGATTGGGGGAGTTCACTAAGCTTCGTGCTTACGGTTTTCAGTTTTGGTTTCAGGTACTCGGTTTTCAAAAGAGGAGCTCGGAAGATTGCAGTGCACACACCATAGTCAATTAGCCTGGGGATGTTTGACTCTGATAATGCGATTATGTTTTGAATTAATACTTTAAAATTATGTTATAACTTATGATACAGTTTTGTACATATGGTTTTAGTAATGTTTTAAAAGAAATTTTTAGTCGTGATTTTTGGGTCGTTACAAGTTGGTATCAGAGCCTTGGTTTGAGGGATTCGGATGCACTTCTGGGTGTATCTGAACTCAAACTAAGGGAAAGATAAAAAGATTTTCAAAAAGGAAAAACGTTTTCAAATGGAATTTTAAAAAGCACTTAGAAAGAAAAGAATTCTTAAACAAGATAAAAGGTGTGGTGCATGCAATCAGCCGAGCTCAAGTAAATACTCCCAATTCACCCATACCAGTTATGTTATGATTTTCAGTTTCAGCTTCAGTTTCAGTTTCAGTTCAGTTTCAGTTTCAGTTTCAGTGCAGCTTCAGTAGAACAACATGCTAGAATATGACTAAGGATCTAGGATGATGCCTTATGTGCCTGCTTTATGTGTTCCAGCTTGATGAGAATTGCATGCTAGTATTGAGTAGACAGTAGTAGGATAGCCTGCGTAGGTTATGCCTGATGGTGTGAGCTTAGCATTGTATGCTAGTGCAGTTTCTTGTTATGAGAATAGTTTGCCTGAGTATGTTTCCTTTATCCGAATGCTGCTTGCTTTGTGCTTTGTGGGACTCTAAGTGATGGGAGTTAGCCATTAGGTGAATACGTCACATCACATGTGATCAGGGTTGAATAATCTCAGAGTGTTGGATTTGGCCCTACGGCGCAGCTCTCGTCTGAGTCTAACCGTTGTAGGGACGAGACTTTTACTCAAAGGATTATCCGAGCCTCATTACATGTGATGGTATTCAGGTGGTGGCTAATTGGCATTATAAGGAGGCCTTCAGCAGCTGAGGACTGGTTTAGGTGGAGTCAGAAGTTCCCTAGGGCAAGCCTAGGATGAGAGTAGCAGAGATCAGTATTAGTAGAAGTGATTTGGTGGAGTTGAGGTAACTCTTGAGGAAAGTATGGATAGATGTGGAAGGTAGTAGGGGCCCATACTACTGAAAGCAGAGGATTCGTACTCGATTCAAGAGGGGCCAAGACGAAACCAGGGAATGGTGGAGTGA
This sequence comes from Lactuca sativa, assembly GCF_002870075.4. Taxonomy (NCBI): domain Eukaryota; kingdom Viridiplantae; phylum Streptophyta; class Magnoliopsida; order Asterales; family Asteraceae; genus Lactuca; species Lactuca sativa. Next base: position 35,216,457 of record NC_056629.2, on the reverse strand, counting down.
GTGAGAAATCCCTCAGCAGTAGTGTGTAAATTGATCAGGAATTGTTATATTTTCAGCATGGTGACATTGCGCGAGCTACCAGTTAGCAGTTCAGGCGTCGAGGAGGGATCTGGCTCGGGCTTTAGAGCCGGACAGCTTGATGATCAGATGAGGGATTTCATTTCCGCAGAGATCATGCGCAACATCATTGATCAGACTCCAGTGATTTTCGGTTCGGTTAGGGAGGCCATTGTGGAGCTCATGGACAGTCATCTTGAGGCCTTTAAGGCTGGGATAGTTTCAGGACAGATTGGGGCTCGTCTAGACCCTGATTCTTATGGAGTTTAGGGATCCATCGGGAGAGGAGATCCCATTTCTAGTTTTTGCCATCAGGGGACAGGAGTGAGTGGGGCACCCTGTCTCCAAGAGAGACCTTGGCATGATTGGATAGTTGAGGAGGTTACGCGAGCCATTCGCGAGGATCTGCCCGACATGGTCGTGAGGATCACTGATAGATTGATCGAGAGGCTCCAGGATCAGATAGTTGTTGTTCAGCCATCGGGCAGGGAGTCGGAAAGGAAGAGGAAAACAGATGAGACTCAGGTGGCCACAGGTTCGGGTAAAAGGCTCAAGGGTTCGGATTTGAGGACGAGGAACTATGAGAACCGCAGTCGATGCGGGAAGTGCGGAAGGACGCACATGGGTGTGTGCAGGCGTAGAAGTCGTGGCGATGCTGGATGTTTCAAGTGCGGCCAGATTGGTCATTTTAGCAGAGACTGTGTTGTTACCATCGCCCAGGGACTTGATCCGTTATGTTTCCATTGCAGTCAGAGGGGCCACAAGAAGGCCCACTGTCCAAGTTTGTATATAGCAGGGCAGGTGTCAGCTCCTGCCCCTAGGACTTCGAGAGCCACCAGTGGACATCAGGGCCGGGCAAGGGCGCCTACGGCTCGGAGCCGAGTTTTCCGGTAGATTTTAGCAGGGATACGAGCAGCACTGAGTAATGGAGGTATGTATCTTTTGCTTTTCTGTCAGCTATTATTGGTGATATTATTATTATGTTGTTGCATTGTTATCAATAAGCTTAAGTGTTGGGGTATTGTATTACCTGCTTGTGGTTGAGTTTTATGCCATCTGCATACCTTGGAATTAGAATGGTGAATTGGAGGTCGTTCCCTCCAGATCAGGTTACTTCGGATACAGTAACTGTAGCATGTATGTGTAAGATGCAGTAGTGCCTTACTACTTGCGGAAGGCGTTAGTCGGGTAATGATCAGTTATATTTTCAGTAGTGATAACCCAAAGTTTTTAGTGGAGTAGCTAGCGGTCAGTAAGGAAGTGGGTTGGGGATGTGCACCCCAAACGCAGGTTCTCGGGATGTAGTCCCTAAAGCAAATGCAGTTAAGGATCGAAGGGTGCGGATCTAGTAAGAGTTAGTTGGAGCACTGGCAAGGGTAAACGTCGGCGGACAGCATATCACCCTTTTAATGGAAGGAAGGTTGGAAATCCTTTCGACCAGTGAGCAGTAAGGACCTAGCCGAATCCAAGTGGGGGAGAACCCTCCAAGTATACAAGGATAAGAGCCATGTAGACTCGGAATGAGTGCGCGGCCTCTGAAATGATTGTAGCACAGTGATCGATGGATTGAGGAGTTCATATTTGGGAGTTCGAGGACCTTCCTAGCAGTTAGTTCATGTAATCGAGATGGTTAGAAGCTGGTGGAGAATCCAGGATTGGAGGACCACTTGTAGAGGCTCAAGTGAGTCGGAATGAGGATCCTGAGAACGGTTAGCAAGAGATGCCTTCGTATTAGTAGCCAGTGGCAGAGTTAGCATGCAGGATTGTGTAAATTCAGGAGTTGGGAGTCTGGAAACTTCCCAACAATAGCTTCTTGTATCCGGACTAGTAGACGGTTGGTTTGGGAACCAAGTCGAAGAGTTCCTCGACGAAGCGCTAAGTATATTAAGGATATAAGATGTCGAGGATGATGCAGTTTCAAAGAATGAAGGCTGGTTTTGAGAAATCAGGATGAGGAATTACTAGCGGGACTAGGGATAGTCAGGATGTCCTCGGGGTAGTAGTAGTGTTGTAAGTCTGCGGGAGTAGCCGTAGCATTCACTAGCAGTCAAATAGTAGTAGTAGTGTTGTAAGTCTGCAGGGGTAGCCGTAGCATTCACTAGCAGTCAGATAGTAGTAGTAGTGTTGTAAGTCTGCGGGGGTAGCCGTAGCAATCACTAGCGGTCAGGTAGTAGTAGTGGTGCTGTAAGTCTGCGGGGGTACCCGTAGCATTCACTAGCAGTCAGGTAGTAGTGGTGTTGTAAGTCTGCGGGGGTAGCCGTAGCATTCATTAGCAGCCAGATAGTATTAGAAAGTTGTAAGTCCACGGGTGTAGCCGTGGCCTTTATCAGATTGGTAGGCAGCATGAGCGCGTTGTTGGACGCGGGAAAGCAGTAGTTCCCACCCGTTCGGGTGCAGCAGTGAGGATATGGGAATCCACGGGTTAGATTTCGGATTTTCCAAATGGTTCAGTTATGGCTAAGTCAACAATTTGGCTATAGATCGTCACATCAGTTATGAGATCAGAGTAGCCGTGGACCATTGGGGTTCGGGTATGTTAAGGGCTACCGTCAGTCTGGGAGCCATCGTGTTGTTAGTCGTGGAATTGATGATGTCAGGATGTGACGTATGGACCCGATCGGTTAGATCGGAAGGTTGTTAGAGCCACAGTGACAGGATGACTAGTGGAAACTAGTTCCAGAGAAAGATTTCATTCAGAAGTCATGGGAGCGACTAAGTGAGGAGTCCTGTGACTCCACAGTTGAGTTGGAACTCAGTGTTTCAGTCAGTTCGGTGTTTTAGTCAGTTCAGTGGTTCAGCCAGTTCAGTGATTCAGTCAGTTCGGTGTTTCAGTCAGTTCGTTGTTTCAGACAGTTCAGTGGTTCAGCCAGTTCAGTGATTCAGTCAGTTCGGTGTTTCAGTCAGTTCAGTGATTCAGTCGGTTCAGTGTTTCAGTCAGTTCAGTGTGTCCCAGCCAGTTCAACGTTTCAGCCAGTTCAGTATTTCGGGTAGTTTAGTGTTCCAGGCAGTTCAGTATTGCAGACAGCTCAACGTTTCAAATAGTTCCGATATGAGTAGCAAAGTGGATAGAACAATTATAAATAGTCGAGGAATCTTGCGGAGCCGCTGGGAGCGACTAGGGGATTGCGATGGAGTGTAGTGACCGGTAGGAGTCCGGTAACTTAGATATTGACAGAATAGTTGGACCAGGGAGGTCTCAGTGCATCCGGTAGGTGGATGAGGGGTAACAAAATTCTCAGTCGAAGGAAGTAACGTTAAGAAAATTATGGAAGAGAGAAGGATTCAGTATGTACCTACAGTAGCGACCATCACTACAAGTGGCTGGAGTGATGGGCAAAAAGGGGGTGTTAGATTTCCCAGACAGAGAGTTGGAGGCAGCTCGTAGGACAGTTGGTCATAGCAAACTTCGAGGACGAAGTTTAGTTTAAGTGGGGGAGAGTTGTGACACCCAAAGTTTGGAAAGCCAAGAAAGGAAAGAAAACCCCAAATTTTGAGGGGAGACTCGGCGAGTCCAAGTAGGGACTCGGCGAGTCCGAGCGGGATCCGGGTTGAGGTGTAAGCGACCGACTCGGCGAGTCAGCCAAGGTGACTCGGCGAGTCAGGCCTGAGCAAGGAAAACCCTAAATCCGGACTTGGAGCCTATTTAAACGTCTCATTCTCCTCCCAAGGGTTCCTTTACTGCCTCTCTACCCTAGAACACCAAACCCTAGCCACCATATCCGTTTTTGAGCTAGATCTTCCCTTGAAGAGTGCACTAAAGCTTGGAGAAGGAAGAAAGGCCTTGGAGGTGCAAGAAGGGACTGTAGATCCGGGATTGAGAAGACATTTCAGACCAATTGGAGGTAATAAGCTGTTGCTTGGACTCCCTTTGCACCTAGATCTATTCTTATGTGTGAGTTTTGGACATTTTTGGCATGATAAGTAACCATTTCGAGTTAGAGGTCCAAATATGAGGTTGCTACCTCAGATCCATGCTTGTTTTGGTCTAAAATCCCCTAAAGTATCAGCCCTTGGTACGTTGAAGAGGTATGTTTGCCATAAACCATAGTTTGGATTGTTTTAAGCCTAAATCTCTTGATCTACATGTAAAGTTTGCCACTTTACGTGGGGGATAGGCCTTAGAAGTATGGATCTATGAGTTGGAAGCCCTGTTTGGTTCGAAAAGCCACTGCATGGATTAAGGACTGAATAGACTCGGCGAGTCCTTCGAGTGGACTCGGCGAGTAGCTTGAAGATGAGGAGGAACTCGACGAGTGAGATGAACAGCTCGTCGAGTCGGATGAAGTTAGGCATGAACTCGGCGAGTTGGAAGAACAACTCGACGAGTTGGTTGATGATTGCCTCGGGCTCGGCGAGTCTATTCTTGTACTTGGCGAGTCAGGTCGCGAAAACCCCAAACCCTTCGAGTTGAAACTCGAATCAGTGAGTCGGGTGGAGACTCAGCGAGTTGGACAGGCCAGGACTCGGGAACAGTTGACTCGGCGAGTCATGGACTGACTCAGCGAGTCGAGTCACGAATAAAAGGACCCTGAGCATATGAACTCGGCGAATTATTAGGTGGACTCGGCGAGTAGGGTTGACCTGGAAGGTTGAATTTGACCAGGATTTTGACCTTGACTAGAGTTGACCTAGTTGACCTTTTGGAGGTCAGTTGGACTAAGTGTTATCTTGGCATTGGTAGCTCGAGGAGCTAGTGGAGCAGCTGTTTGGAGTCGGAGGTCAAGTAGCAGTCAAAGGATTAGCAGCATCAGTTCAGCAATCTCAGGTGAGTTTCCTTCCAGTAGGAAAGGGTCTAAGGCCACAATGCCGGCCCGTTTAGCTAGTAGTAGTTTCGAGATTTGATCCGATGTAGTAGTTAGCATGTTTGATGCCTTCGTGGCTCAGACAGGATTTATGTGTTATGAGATCCAGGCTACGGCCCGATGTAGTATATGTGAGTTCACGCTAGTGGATATGTTTATGCTATGTTCAGTCAGCTTCCGACTTCGGTCCGATGTAGGGGATGGAGGTCCCAGTCAGCTTCGGACTTCGGTCCGATGTAGGGGACGGAGGTCCCAGTCAGCTTCGGACTTCGGTCCGATGTAGGGGACGGAGGTCCCAGTCAGCTTCGGACTTCGGTCCAATGTAGGGGACAAGGTCCCAGTCAGCTTCGGACTTCGGTCCGATGTAGGGGACGGAGGTCCCAGTCAGCTTCGGACTTCGGTTCGATGCAGTGGGCAAGGCCCAGTATGTGCTTTATATGTTATTGTGTGGTATGTGGTAGATTGGGGGAGCTCACTAAGCTTCGTGCTTACAGTTTTCAGTTTTGGTTTCAGGTACTCGGTTTTTAAAAGAGGAGCTCGGAAGATTGCAGTGCACACACCATAGTCAGTTAGCCTGGGGATGTTTGACTCTGATAATGAGATTATGTTTTGAATTAATACTCTAAAATTATGTTATGACTTATGATACAGTTTTATACATATGGTTTTAGTAATGTTTTAAAAGAAATTTTTAGTCGTGATTTTTGGGTCGTTACATAATAATGGGAAAATGACTCAGGATGGTAACCAACTGTTGAGTTTGTTCACATTTGGTACCTTTTTTGTATTCAATATACTATCAAACTTGTTGTTTGTGTTCATAATAATCCTTTTGACTGGCTATTATAGGTGATAGCCGGTCAAAAGGGTTATGATGAACATAAACAACAAGTCCGATGGTATATCGAGTACAAGAAAAAAGGGACTAAATTTGAAAAAAATTCAAAGTTGGTTACTCTCCTGAGTCATTTTTCCTTTACTCGTTTACAGAAAATCCCGTGTCATCTCTTACTCATATTAATGACTTTATGAGATTCATTCTTGCTTCTCTTTAAAACATAACCCATCAAGAACATTATTCATACATGTACAACTTTGTAATGCACTTGAATATTTTTTTTAGATGAATCTTTATTGAGCAGGTGTATTTCATTACTATATTTACATTTCCAATCAAATGATTTATCGTATCATGGATAAATTAATAAGTAGATTATTAATTTAAAGAGTTGGAAGGTTATGAGTTGGACATTTCTTTCCAAGAAAAAATTTAATATTTTAGATGTCATCAACTTGGCCGTCTTGGCATGGAAAAATGTGAAAAAAGAGTCCATAGCAAATTGCTTTCAACACTGTAAAATTTGTTCGACTAATCCAATCGGCTCACATGATTTAAACAATGTCAATTCTGGAGAAGACATTCGTGAGTTTAAGAACATGATTACGGGAATGCACTATCGACACAAAATGGAAGTGAATGAGTTGTTGGATTATCCAGGAGAAAATAACGAATGTTACGAAGTTCAAAGCATTGAAGAAATTATCACGGATACCGTTCAAAATTCGGTTGATGATGATTCAGTACCTTTGGAACCGGTCACTCGGAAAGATTCATTGCAAGCGGCAACAACTCTTTACAACTTTTAGTTGCAATACGAGAATATATTGTCTCAACTCTTAAGTGCAATTAAGAGATTTAAAGATGAACTCAATATAGATTTGAAGTTCACCAAAAAAAAAACAAGTGACTATAGATTCATTTTTTACTAAACAATTCTAAAATTTTGGAATATTTTAGTAATTATTAATTTATAGTTTCATTGAGACCAATAAATTTACATTGGGATTTCAAAAAAATTATTATTTTATTATTTTATCGATTGTGGTCTAATTTTATACTTGTCACATGTTGAAACCGGTCTAATTATTAATTTTATCGAAGTTATTAATTATCGAATATTAAATTATAGAGGTTTTACTGTACTTGGATTTAAGATCAAATTCATGGATAAGATACAACATCAATGGGAAAATGACTCGGAGGGGGGGGGGGGGGGGGGGGAGGGGGGAGGGTAACCAACCGTTGAGTTTGTTCACATTTGATCATTTTTTTTTTGTATATTTAATATACCATCGAAATTGTTGTTTGTGTTCACCATAACCCTTTTGATCGGCTATCACAGGTGATAGTCGGTTGGAGTTGTTATACTGAACGCAAACAACAAATTCGATAATATATTGAATACAAAAAAAAACTAAATATAAACAAACTCAACAGTTGATTACCCTCGTGGATCATTTTCTCTATAATAATTAACACAAAATTAAGTACTTAAATCGTCCACTACACAATGATAAATTTGATGGAGTAGAATAACAAATTAAGATTTAAGTAACTGGTTTACATTCTTTAACAATATCCCAAAAACACGTAAAATAGAATTTTACGTAAGTTACGTGCTATAATATGTATATACGCCTCGTGTTTTCTTTGAAGACTTTTTTTGCAAATCATGTAATAATACAATAACATGACATGAATGCTTTTCTTGACTTAATTTACAAATAAATTAATACCTTTTCAATCTTGAAGCAAAAGACTTGCCAAAAATAGCCATATTCAACTAAAATAACCTCATCCATGTATATGCTAAATCCAAAAAAAAACAACTATCAGTAAGTTTTAATCCAGTATTTATGTGTTACGTTTGTATAATAAGTTACAAGAATGTATCAATAGATTGACTATTCGGACATGATTTTTCCGATATACATATCTATAGGTATGTATGAACCTAGCTACACTAAGATGTCTCTCTAATACAATCCTATTCTAATACTGACAAGAGAAATGAAAGAATGAAATAACATCCAACAACAAAATTGCATACTAAATAAATGAAAAAGGAAAGCCATCAATGGCCGACGCCTGGGCTGGGGACGGAGCGGAGGATCCTGTCGATGGCAATGAGGTGGCGGGTGATGAGCTTCTCGTCGGTTGTTGATGCATGACCCTTTTTGCTCGGAGTAGAAGCCGGCACAGTTCCCTTTGGAAGAGCAGTTAAGTATAAACTCATTTCCACCGGAGATGCTTCCCGCGTGTTTAACAGTTTCCGACCATTTGAGGAAGATGTAAATAGAACCAGTATTATGAAGAGAGCAAGACATGTTCGAGCCATTTCAATATCTCTGTGTGTGTATGTGACAGAGAGAGAGAGAGAGAGAGGAATTGTGGTGAGAGATTTTGGAGTTGATCTTTGAAGAAGAAGATGAGATGGTGAATATATATATATATATATATATATATATATATATATATATATATATATATATATATATATATATATATATATATATATATATATATATAAATGTGATTTGTTAAATTAAAACTAAAAAAAATAAAAAATTAAAATATACTATTAATACCATAAATAAATTATATCCGAATTAATTAATAATAAAAATTTACCAAAACAAAAATTTCATTCAATATTATTTTAGAATATTATCCTAAACTAATAATTGAGGCTAGAGTTCATAGGTCGTTCAGAATTTTTTTTAATTTTTTAAAATAACTTGACGATGTATATAGAGTCAACATCACTTAAAAACTTATAATTTTCCAAAGCTGAAATCCGTTTTTGACTTAATCCCTTAATTCGCGTATATATAAATTTTGTAAAAAAAAAATCTCAAAAAACATAATTTTTTTTTAGAGAGTGAGAGATCCACGAAATTTGCGGCAACTCAAATGTTGACTCTGTCTGTCAATTTGGAATGGTACACGCTTAAACTACACGGGCTTAGTTGCTTTTATTAGAATTTTGACAAAATTAAAAAAGAATTGATACGATTTTAGTAAGATGACCATTTTATTTTTATCATCGTATTGTATGGGAAAATTACATGTAATATTCTATTTTAGTACAACTTTCATATTTGGGATTGTCCTTTTCATTCTTTAAAAACTTGTTATACGCTTGTATAGAAAAGAAATCATTTTACCAAAAGTTGATCCCCATTTTAAGACAATTCTCTAAATTTGGTTACAAATCTATAATATTATCACTCATGCATTATTTTTAAATAAAATAAAATTCATTAAAAGTAGTTTGTACGTTGAATTTACCTTTTTATATTTATGACAACCAATTTACAACACATTTCTAAATATCAATAACATAAAACCACTGCACTACGATACTATTATTATATATTTTTTTCTTGCATTTCTTTAATTTCTGTATTCATTACTTTGGTAGTAAAATTGATTTTGTCTTTGACTTTTACCGGTCAAATGCACTATTTATTATCCAAATGGCCTATAGACTTCATTTCAGTCGTACGAAACAATTAATCAATCTGTAATAACTTATAAAACAAAAAAAAATGTAATCCAATTATAAGCTACATAACTGATCTTATATTTTAATCGGTGACATTTAATTATATATCGTAAATTGAAATAAAAGAAGCACACGTATTAACAGTCAAGAGAGAGAGTTCAAGCCATTTAGTCATATGTGAAGGTAACAATAAAAAATAATGGAATAATAATAATTAATTTTATTACGTGTAAACATAGACTGGATCATGATATTTGAATGGTATCAAATATTAGTTGTGCTTTAATTGGATACTGGGTGACGTCAGGTCGGTTAATTTGTTCCCTCTTTTTCTGGGGTGCTTCGTGGTTCGTAGGGAGGAAGAGTCAAAGGATGTGAACCTTTGAGTTTTGACCTACCAAACTGGACCCATGTCTCATGACTCAGCCGGCTTGACTATATTCACGGATACACGTTTATGCGGCTGGCTACTTACTCCCTCACATGTTGGTCATGTGCTAAAAGATTGCCAATGACTTTTATGTCCCTTCTTGTTAGAAAACTTTTTGATAGCTTCTTAATGGCAAATTTCACAAAAATAATCAAATTATTATAATAATTTAATTCTAATATTATGTTTTTTTTTTTATCTTAAATTGAATATTTTTTTGTCAAGTATGTTATAATTCAAATCATTTAACCTGTCAACCAAATTGTCGGTTGTCGTTTCAGTTTTTATGACAATACATGCTAACATAATATAATTATGAGACATTATTTGGTGATATCATAGTCTGAATGTGAAAAATAATAAAAAATATCTAAAGTATAGATTTTTATGATAGTTATACAAAATGTAATGATTTTTGTGAAATTTCAAAAATATAATGACTTTTTTTATAGTTATCTAAAGTGTAACAACCCAAAAATAAAAGGTAAAAATTTCATTTTTATTATAGACAAAACACAGATATGGTTTAATTCAACATTCCAAATCATTGCTAACTAAAAATATTTATCAGAGTTCATCCTAAAATCACATATTGCAGAAAAGACGGGTGTGCGCACTGCGATCAAGTCGGACCCTTCCTTTCCAAACCGATGATACCTGAAACCATAAACAAAATTGTAAGCACGAAGCTTACTGAGTTTCCTAGAGTATACCCCACATAATCCACATAATTACATAAACCATATCAATAACATAAGCTTTGCATATAAACATATAAGGATGCCATAAAAACCCTCCAAGGTCTACACCGAGTGCCATGGGAACCCCCACATGGTCTTAGCCCAATACCATATAAACCATACATACAAACATATAAGGATGCCTTGGAAACCCTCCAGGGTCTTACTACGGGTGCCATGGGAATCCCCACATGGTCTTAGCCCAATGCCTCCGGAACCCTCATGATAGCCCAAACTGAAACCCAAAACCCGAAATCCCACACTGCTGAGTACACAGGGCGTACTCAGCTTGTAAGCTAAGCGTACTGGCTTAAGAGCTTGTACGCTGTGGGTACAGGCTTGTATGCCCAACATACTCCTCTTGATGACCAACTCTCAATTCTAGCTCTTAATCTGTTAAGTCAAGACGTCCAACACCTTAGAATAGCCAAATATAAGTGACATGATCCATAAAGTCGAATGCTTTAAGCCTTTGCATGGCTTAATGAAGCCCAAACACCAAAGATGAATTCCAAAAGGTCAAAATCACTCCCAAAATGTCTTAAAACTTCTTAATACCTTAAGACCTCAGTTTAAACTTCTAGATCTGATTTCAAGGGACTTCTTAAGTCATAAAGTTTCCAACTTTATGACTTAACATAACTTAATGGGGCCCAAATCAAAACCCTAAGTCTCAAACTTCATCAAATGACTACCAAATCATGCATGAAAGGTTTATACCCATCAAGATCCAAACTTCATGACTCCATAACCTCAATGAGGACCAAATATGAAGCTTAAGGGTTCTAGAGTAACTTCTACTCACAAGAACCACCTCAAAGGGACCAAAACCATAACAATGTACCACTTAGCTATATCTACATGAAAAAGTTATCAAGGTAAAGACTTTATACCTCCAAAAGATAGATCTCGGTACACAAAGCTTGGATCCAAAAGCTCCAAGTCAAACAATGACTCTTTAAGAAGTTCCTTCTTCCTCCTCAAGCACCAAAACACACAAAAAATCACTTTGAAGCTCTAAAATCACTCAAATTGGGGCTAAGGGTCTATTTCTAGGCTTTAGAGGGATTGAGGCTGAAGATATTAGGGCTAGGTTATAAGATAAGGAGCTTAAATAGGGTCTAAGACCTTAAAATAGGGTTCTGATCTGATTAGCGTACATCCAGCGTACATATGGTACGCCCAGCATACTCCGAAGAGCATTCGCGACCATGCTGGTCAGTACGCCCAACGTACTCCAAGGTACGCCCTGCGTACTGCCTTCTTCACTAGTACGCTCGACGTACGCTTTGTGTATACGTCGCGTACTCAGCTAAGCCTGAAAACCATGAAACTTCTTAAGGCCATAACTTCTTTGTTATTAGCCCTATTCCGACGATCCTTATATCCACGGAATGGTAACGAGAAGCCCTACATTTCTATCAACTCATACTTTTCTTAAGTCCTTCCGAACAAAAATCCATTTTCCATAAAAGCTTGAACTGACACTTTACCGAAATACCCCTAAGCTCCAAAACACGAACCGAACACCCGGATCACTTCTAATACATCACCCGCACCCAAATGGGCATAGATCTTACCTTTTCAAAAGCCCTAATCCTTATGATGACCGATATTCGAGACACAACCTCAGACTAGGAATTGATTCAGAACAGGGCGTTACAACTCTCCCCCAACTTAAATTAGATTTCGTCGTCGAAATCATTCATTACCATCTCTGACATAACAGACAACCTGAGCAACACGGCCACAAACCCGAGAATACCACAGCCTTCCCAAAGCAACCGAAACCATCCCTAACATAAATCTCTAACCCAAAGAAAAAGAATCATTAATCCCTTGCAGAAGACCACCTATATCCTTCCGAAACTCGAAACTTCAAATTGACCTAGCTTCCCGACAACTGTCCACACTGAACCATCATCGAACTTATTCCATAAGAAAACTAGCCTAAATAGAATACTTTCCACCTGTAATACCTTGAGGCTTCCAAAAGAAAAAAATTATTGATTAAATGCGGCTGCAGAACTCTCAACTTGACAGGAGGGTCAAATAATCCTTCAAGTAGGAGACTCATCCTTGTAACGGTTAGACTCAAACGAGAGCTGTGCAACAGGGTCTAGTCAGCCACTCTAAGATTATTTAATCCAACTGCAAACAACTTAGCGTATAATCCGAATACAAGCAACTCCACACACGAATCCCAAGTCACTGAACCTACTTTGAATCATCTTGCTACCACTTGCTACTTTTCAGAAGCAGCCGAGACCTCTCTGATCCCACCTTATCTGTCAATTACTCAAAACACCGGACACCTAACCGATTGTTGGGCTACAAATGCACACACATGAGTCCCACACGTCTCCCGAAAAGAAAACCGACTGGCCGGACTTGCTTACACACCTTGCCATCAAACTTCTGCTAACAGAATAAACACTACATGACCCACTGCAGTCTCATCTCATACCCAATCTTCAACAACCCATCTTTTCATCGCTTCAAACACGCTATGGCTCCTTCACGGATAAAACCAACCCAAGACACATCACGGTAACTCTAACTGCCATCAACTAAACCCGTCTATTACCCTTGAACCCTGGGATTAATGCCCTTAACATATAAATATCTCAATCCTTATTCCACTGGAACGAAAGTTTCACACTGAACACACGCAAACTCTGATTCGGGATCTTATCCAAGACCAAATTAATACTCCGCTTCTACCCTGAGATCCCCGAATTTGCATTTGCATAATGCACCACAACTTCCCGACATCCCTTACTTAACCGACAAATAACTAACCTTAAGCCAATCCTTGAGAATACCAGTCTCGCACCTGGTCCAACCACCAGGTTCCCCAAGAGATCAAATATCAAGGCTACCCAGCCTAAACCCTACTGTATCACATACTGGTTACCCGTTTGTCCTGCAACTCAAGATTCAACCCTTGACTCAACAGTCTCTACCAGTTCCAACCTGAATTTTCATAATCACCCAAGCTTTTCCGCGGATCCTAAAGACCCTCATCCTAGAACAGAGAATAATTCCCTGACAACCCTGTCCGGCATGCCCAAAGCACGAGTTGATCCCCCATTCCATTATTGTGACCATCTCATGAATAGTCGGCTTCGAACCGATGAATACTACAATCTTATCGCAGCCTAACACTACTTCCATCCAACCATGCTTACCACCCATGGCCTCACCGCACTCAAACAATCACAATATCGCACCTATCGAGCCGAATTTTATCTCCCATGAGGAGTTCGGATCACACCTACGGATTCCCACTGCTTACTATGCATGATCAAGGCGATGCCGATCAGCGATTGGGAGTTTCTTGAACTACCACCAACATAACCTAGGCCTAAGCAACCACTTCTTTCTCCCCCACTTGGGCTCGACAATGATCTTCCACCTCTTACACCTTATGGACCTCTGATCCATTTCCATCAATATGCATTACTCACCCAAATCTTGCACCGAAAAACACAAGTGCCCCATTGCTAACCAAACACAATGATCACTCAGCTCTTGATATCCTGAAGAGTACTCTTGTAATGTTAACTAATCGGATGATCCTAATCACTTCCCAAGCCACTCTTTTTCCAAATAAATATGAAGGCGAATAAAAATTTACCACCATCTTAACGTTGTCTAGGGACTGGTAAATGCTACGGGCTACCCCGCAGTCACACAACACCACTACTAGAAAAACAGCCTTTTACAACGCTCATTGCACGTCGTAAAAGGCTTAGACGACGCGTAAATGCGCGTCAAGGAAGGCCCTGTCATAAAGAGAGATGACGCGCTTTTGCACGTCGTCTATAGACGACACGCATTTACGACGCTCATTTACGACGCGCAATTATTACGCCCGTTTACGACACACAATGCGTATCAAGGAAGGCCCTGTCATAAAGGAAGACGACACGCATTCGCGTGTCGTAACCTTACAACGCGCGTGTTAATGACACACAATACGTATCAAGAAAGCCCATGTCAAGAAAGTCCATGTCATAAATGATGATGACACACATTTTTGCGTATCATAATTTTAAATGTTTAAAAAAAAAAATTATTTATAGATTTACTAATTTTCAAATTAAATAATACATTAAAAATCTCATAATACAAAATAAAATACCATAAATAACAAAGATAATTCATTTCACTAATATGTCAAATACAAATAATTATTCCAAAAGTGAGTAAATGTTATAAAAAAATGAATTCATTTATATACAATTGCATCATCTAGCTTACTATGTGCCAACAACTCTCTGTGTGTTTACTTTTGCTTAAGTCTCGTTTCCTCCAAAGCTTCTAGCCATGCCAAAATATGATATCTTGAGTCTCGTTTCAAGAACCAAAATCACCTTCAATCACCCAATTAAACTCTAATGTTGGTAGACTGAGAGTTCCAGAATCAAGTTTACATCCATCACCTTCAATCACCCAATTAAACTCTAGATCTTCTGTTGTTTGAAAGAAATTGGTGTTTGTAATCTATGAACAAAAAACGCAAAGACCAAGGTTAACATTTGCTATATAGAAAGCACAAGTGGACATATGAATATATAATACGCAACATAAACATTTTCATGAAAATGATATAGACAAATAAGTAAGAGTGATGATATTGATACCTCAATTACGCCATTGGTGAACGAAATTTTAATTGGTTGATAGCAATACTTGACCTCTGAAAACAAATAAACAAAGGATCGCATCAAAATTAGCTCAATGAAGTAATTCTTATACATTGTCTCTACCAAAAGATTCATCATGGAAACATTTTTGTTGGAAATAACTAAACAAAAACCTAAATACTAGGCAAAAAAAATTATAGTAATCCCCATTTAGAGCAGGATGAGGAGTCTGATCAGGCCATATGAGACCATTTAAGCAGAAATTTAAGTCATTTGGTGTATCTCCCACTACTAATCAATATTGTGAAATTTATTATTTGGAATGCGAGGGTAAAATGGTCATTTACCTAAGAACCATGTTGATCACACACCACCAATCGTGGGACAGGAAACCTCTCACGTATTATCAATTATGCATCATCATGTGGAGCTTGTAACAACTGAGAAAATGCCTACAAAATATAAAAAAAATATTGATCTGATGTTTTTTTTTTAAATTATAAAAAGGAAAAGTGAAATGAAGAAAAAGTACTCGACGAGGTTTTTAAGCCGCGCGTTGCAGCGGGTGTTTAAGCAATGTTCTTTTGTTGTATACACGTAAAAGACTCATTAATGGTTATTTTAAATAAATCTTGCAAATATAAAGAAAGTACATTGCTTCAAATGGCAAATCGATGATAACTATAAATTACATATTCATGAAGATACATCTGGTTACAAACACCTACACAAATTATTTAAATATAGGTATACTTAGTTTTTGAAAAGATTGTTACCCTTGGCCAGAGCTAATGCAAGAGTACCATCTTTCCTTATTCATAAAAACAGTTATTACAATAACTAAATTAAGATATCAATGGAAGTTAGTTGTTATGTCTTGCCTTTAACCCTAATTCTAAAAATATTCAATATTGATATCATTGGTAAAACCAATACCTTCTCAAGTTGTGCTCCATAAATAGGCTGCCAAAAAAATCATATAACCATAAGTTAGCCTCCTAAAACCCATCATAGAATGTTCTAAATTGGCTGGTTGTTTTCAAATTACACCCAAATATAACATTTTACTTTCAAAGAAAGTACAATGCTTTAATAAAAAAAATATATATTAAATTTAGAAAAAGAAATAAGAATGTGTAATATATGAATAAATGAAATAATTAAGTTTCATATGCCTAAATAAAGCTTGCGTATATTTTATTTCTAATTTTTAAGTGACGAAAAAACTCAGCTTTTAAGGGCATTAGAGTGTAAATTTAAAGTGCTAAAAGTGCTTTAAAGTGTAAATTTTAGTGTTAAATTTGTTGTTTTTAAATATAAATGCAGTTTTTTGCGGTTTTTATATGCATAAAGTGCAGCTCTTTAACGCAAATTGTAGACGGTTTTATGGATTATTGGAATTCTTTGCAGACTTGGTTGATTAATGGGTGAGTTTAAAGTCGCGGCGGGAGAGAGGTGTGTTAATCATTATGCATATAAAACCGGCAAAAAAACTGCATTTCTATGCATTTAAAAACCACAAATAACTAAATAATGTCACGTGATAATAAATTGATGCTTATTTATGACAATCAATATACCAATCAACTTTAAACAGTTTAAATCAATTACGTTTAACTAAATATAGTTGTGTACCGGAAGTACACCAATATATAAATACCATTAGGGGTTTCTGGGGTAAACATAAAAAATCAACAGTAATAATGACGTCAAGATGTCACCAATTGATCCGTTAATCTTTAGCCCAAACCTCATTTAATTAACAAATTATTTTTTTTCTCTTGAAATAAAAAGTTCCTGTTTAATCGGCTTGGAGAAAAAATAACTAAAAATAAGAATGTTGAGGTAATTCTCTACTGATTTAATTAACAAATTATTTTTTTCCTCTTCAAATAAGTTCATGTTTTATGGGTTTCGAGAAAAAATAACTAAACAATAAAAATGTTGAGAGAGAATTACCTCCGCTACTTACATACACATGAGCCAAGTCCCCATGAAACACATGATTTCTATCGACTTCTTCTTTTGTTTTCATCTAGTGTTCCTGATATTACAACCAGATTAAAAGAACAGTCAATCATACTTTCCTCATAATTATACAAAAAGATCGAACATAGTTCAAATAAAAGTGAAACAAATATCAAAGTAAAAGTTATACCTTAATTAGCTAGCCATTTTTTCAAGGGAAGATCTATAGATTTGGATATCATAGTTATAAAACAGAGTTATCATCCCTAATAAAAAGTTTATTCGAAGTGATTAATAAAACATGTAAAAATAATATTTCCATTTGAGCTTAGGCAAAACGCAAAGAAGTTATTGATACTTTTCATTACTCTTTACCAAATTGTAAGTATTTTCTCAAAAGAACCTACAAAAACTTCTTTGATAAAACAAATTAGTCATTTTAATTCAATATGCAAATCCAAAATAAAAACATACATAATTTTAATTCATTTATGTTTTTAATCTGTTATAAATCCATAAAGTAAGCCATAGAAACGAACCTTTTGGACTTCAAGTCTACGAAAATTTCAAATCCCTGGAAAAAAATCAAAAACAAAAGACAATTATGTTTCTAGATTTGTTGCAGATCAAGAATTAATAACCAAAATCAAGAATTACTATTTTTTACCTCTGAAACAACAACACTCTCGACCATGGCAGCAAGGGCATAAGCAGAAAGCTTAGTTTTCTCAAATAGAGCTGCGAGCTTACCAGGGAATCTTTCTCCTACTGCTTTTCCAGATGCTGTTGCCAGCAAGAAATCTATATATTTGATCATTGCACGATCTGAAATATTCCTTGTTGGAAGTTCAAAGCTCCATTCCTGCATTAATAAGTACTAATCAAACCTAAATTCATCAAATTAAATCTTTTTATACTGTTGATATTCTAGACTATAGACATTGGAATTCAGACGCCTACTTGGACAATTGATCGAAACATTGTCATATAATGCAGCCCAACGACTGCAAAATTGTATGAGTAGGTGGCCCACTCTTGAGAGCATCCACAAGTTTCTAATAAGATAAGCAGCAAGTTTAAATTTGGTGTTTATTTAGAGAAGAAACAACATATAACATATAATGCAGAGTGTATGTATGGTGTTACTTAACAAGTTTTGTTGTGTTTAAATTTATACTATATTAAAACTAGTTTGCACCATTTTAAGTTTGTTTATCGTGTGAAAACAATATTACAGCAACAATGAACGACTTGCTTCCAAACTCCAAAGGTGTGCTTATCAGTTTTTTTTTGGTGCATCAATTCATTACCCTTGAAATAAAAAGAAGCAAGTATCCTATAGTATCAGTATGTATAACAATGTTAAAATGAGATATTGCAGCAAATAAACAGATCCAAAACTAATTAATATGCTTATTAAACCACTAATCCGACTTATTGCAGATTATGAGATGAAAAGAAAATGAGTTAGATAGACCTTGCACAGATCTGAGAGACTGGAGTGCTCAGAAGTAACCATCAATCCGCTGATTGTGAGATCACAGAGTCCCATGTTCGACCTACATGCATCATGTGTTCTAAAGTTTGAAGCCCTATAATCTCTGAATCTAACACACCAGGAGCCAGCATGGTTCTGAAAAAAGCAACGTCTTTGCCTTCAGCTGACAACATCCCACTAACTGCCTTGGGAACACCAAGAAACGCCGGTCCGATGTTCATGCTTGCTTTGATATGCTTGTTACACCACCCTAGGCCACCGCTACCACCCATCGGAGGTGGGGCTTCCACCCACTTGAGGAAGTGGAGGAAGTAGATGACACCCATGGAATGGGGCACCACCACCACTTTCTTGTTACCATTGGTTACATACATTAGTTCGATGTTGATCTTAAATCTGCTTAACGCTTCATCCCTTACCTCAGTGTTTTGAAAAGAAAGCCTCCAGTCGTAAGCAGGCATATACATATTCTTCCCTTCATACCCAATTTTAGCCAAATTCTCAATAAGAACAACCCAAACGAACTACCCAGGAGCAAAGTAATCTGCAGCAACAAGACCCGGAACCGGTCTGACCCGAATGCCTGGCGGGTTGAGTCATGTGTCATTGTCGAGTGACAAATGCTCCAACCAACACAATGGCCTGAATTTTAAACAAATAAGTTGTATTAAAATTCAACATTTTTGCTACTAGAAAATCAAGATTGAAGGTGGTTAAGTTATAGAATTAAAAAAAAAAAACCTCTGTAAGATCTGGGCAAAGCTACCACCCCAAAGGCGTTTGCGAAAAAGGCCATGAGAACAAGGTCGACCTTCCCAAATCTCAAGGCCACCGGTGACGATTCCACGGACCAAAACAACAGGGTGGAGTGGGGTTAACCCTTCGTTCTTGAGCCTTACACCAGGTGATTCAGGGGATCTGAACCCAAAAAAATGAGCAGGTAGACAATGGTACAGAAACAAGAGTAGCCACCAAGTAGTACACATGCACCCGATGAACCAACAACAAGAATCTATACACTTCCACCCTCTTCCTTTTGGCTACATCTTCTCATTCTTCTTCTTGTTCTTATCGCACTCTTGTTTTGTAATTGTTTGACTTTCTTCTTGTAATTGTTTTACATATTCCTGATTTAACGAGGACCTTTTTGCAAAAACCACACCACTAGGCACAATCAAGAAAAATAGCACCCAATTCGAACCCTGTGACCTAGTTAGTAGTTACCCACACCTGAAAAAGAAGAGATTGATAACGTATCGCTTGGTCTTTCTGTAACTCGACAAGGTATGGAGACGACTTAGGAGAAAGACTTCAACAACACAGTAGGAAGGCCAAAGGGGAAAAAGAAAAGAAAAGCAGACACTACGAAAAGCACTAGTACCCAAATGATTGGATCAACAGAGATCCATCAAATATGGACCCAGTTCTTGAAAATACCGGAGACGAGGGGCTCCACCATCTGGGTGTCGCTGGAAAGCGTTGGACGGCGGGGCGGGGCTGGACGGCGGTCAGAGGTGGGAGGCGCCAGCGCCAAGAGAAATGTCGGAGGTGGGAGAAGCTGTCGACGTCGAGAACTGAGAAGAAGAGAAAAGGACATCGAAGAGAGAACGAGCAGTAAAGGAAGGCGACTGGGGCGAGTCCTTGAAAAAGCCCTAGCTATTACAAAGAGGGAAACTATAGCGGAGGAGGAAAAAAAGGAAGGCGGGGTTTTTAAGTTTTTGGGATTTTATTTTTCCGGGCTGGAAAGTGCGCATTATATTAAAATTTATAAAATGACAGTCTTAGACGACACGCACTTTATTATAGGTGCCCTCCGTGTTTTTTTTTGTTTAGACACTAATTTTAGGGCACGCAAAAATGCGTGTCCAAAATCCTTTAAATTTTGCAAAACTGACATTATTTTTTAGGGCACTTACAAATGCGCGTCCTCTATCAGTAAGTGTCATTGTTTGCGCGTCATTAAAGGGTTGTTTTCTAGTAGTGCACTCTCACCTTGCCACAACTGTCCAAAACCTTACCGCCGATCCATCAGATCGGACACGCCTAAAGTCGAGCAACCACTCACAACGTCACCTGCTGACACGATCAATCCTGCTACGCTTGTAGCAACCCACACTCCTGCAGTGATAACTCAATCGTACGGTTCCCGCACGTGCTGCACTGTATTCGGCCCTCCTCGCCTCTCGAAAGTGTAACACCTCAAAATTTAAGAAAATTTTTTCATTTCTACTTCTCAAAATATTACTCATAAATTCTAGTCATCACAAAAATTATAAGTTATTATCAAACAATATCAGAGCAACCCAAAATCCTTAAATCTCCGTAAGCCAACTGATATGTACAATCGTGCCTTCGCCTTCCTGAAATCTACAAAAGTACCTGAAACACATTTAACTCAACACAGTAAGCACGAAGCTTAGTGAGTTCCCCAAAATACCACACACAAATAACTAGCCTCTCATGGCCTTATCTCGATAAGGACCCTCTGGTCACGAGTCTCAGTGAAGACCCTCCGGTCTCACGGCTTGGGTTGGACCCTCCAGTCCTATATCTCAGTGAAGACCCTTCGGTCTCACAACTATGTTTGGACCCTCTGGTCCTATCTTAGTGAAGACCCTCCGGTCTCACAACTCGGTTTGGACCCTCTGGTCTTATCTCAATAAATACATAGAATAATATACAACATAAATCACAAAGACAGAATGCATACATATATATATATATATATATATATATATATATATATATATATATATATATATATATATATATATATATATATATCACATATATCAGTATAAGCACATAAGACCCTTCGGTCAATAACATAGATAAGACCCTCCGATCGTATAGTAAATACAACTAAGGTAAGTATAGTGAGAAGACTCACCTCAATTACTACGCGAGAAACCCTACGCTGTCGTTGTTGTTGCGCACTGACTCCTTAACTGGGCCAAACAACCCAACACTATAATCAACGACTATACAAGGCTACACCCCAACACTATGCCCCATAGATGGCCTAACTAACCAGGCCCACTACAGACCCAACTCCTTGGGCCCACCAAGGACCAAGACCAAAAAGGTCCACTAATGGCACAATTTTCCAAATTGGGCCCAAACCCTTACTTGGGACTTACCCTAAAGCCCACAGCTTAACTCTAATCCAAAACACCCTTTCTCAAATATCTAACCAGGCACCAGCAATCCGGACCAAGAAGACATCCCAAACCGAAGCCCAAATATGCAAACCCACTCAGACAGAGTACGCAGGGCGTACTGAGTGGTACGTTCCGCGTACTGGCTGGTACGCCCAACGTACTTCCCTCTTAAACCCACTTTTCCATTAAGCACTTAATTCCTTAAGCCATAACTCCAAACTACAGATTTGAGTCCCAAATAACGTTTAAACCCATAAAATCACTGGCTTGGTGACTTTGCATGCCCTACATAAGCCCAAACTCCAAAAATGGCATTCTACTTCCATGAAAATGGTCATAACTCTTTCATGAACCCATTAAGACTTCCAAGATGAAAACTTTATGATTCTAGGTCCCAAATAACACTGAGAAGGGCAACTCTAAGCTCCAAAAATGACATGGACTCAAGGGAATTCATCAATGGGACCAAAAGAGTCTGTAAACTAAACCCAAAAGAGATCTAATAAAATAACCACCAAGTTGAGAATTTATACCTCAAATGAGAGCCAAAGGGTGATGAGGTTCTAGATCTAAAAGCTCTAGCTTCTTCAATGAATCTTCTAGAGTGAGCACCTTCTTCAAAATCTCCAAAACACTCTTCTAATGGTCTTCTAAGCTCCAAGAACACACAAGAAGAATTAGGGTTTCATGAAAGCTTTCCAAGGGTGAGAGGGAGGCTGAGCTTTGAGGCATTATGTTTTTATATAGTGTTCATCCCTTAAATTAGGTTTTTTCATTATGAACCTTATACGGCCCGCTTACCTTCTTGTACGCACCCGCGTGTGAGTCCGTGCACCCCGATCTAAACCTTGCACCAACGTTGCACGTTCTTCCCAGCTACGCCTTGCATAGACCTTTTCTCCTCGGTACGCCCTGCATATCACTTGGTACGCCCCACGTACTAGGGTTTTCTCCCAAACCCTAACTCTTCTGAATGTCATAACTCACTCGATATAACTCCAATCTCGACCATTCATATATCCATAGAAAGGCATCAAGACACTTAACACTATTATCAATTCATACCTTCCATCAGATATACCGAATCTAAAATCCATTTACCATAAAGCCCAATTGTCAGATTATCGAAATACCTTTTTTGCTACAAGTCACAATCGAATACCCAAAACATCCAATATAGCATCCACCTCCAAATGAGCCCAATAAGTAACTTCTTGAATGATTCTAACCCTGCTAATACCCAAACCTTGATCACCATTTCAAAATGAAAATGTCTTGAAAATAGGATGTTACAACTCTCCCCTACTTAAATTAGATTAGGCCCTCAAAAATCGCTCCTTGCTAACACCCAGGTCATCCCAAATAACCCAAGAAGCACAACAGAAAAATCAGAACATAACATGACCTCCCCAAGACAACCGAATCCTACATGAACCTGCAACCCAAAGAAGAATGAACCTCAATACTCTGCCCTTAGGCAGTAAAAGAATGACCTGTCGATGCTCATGAAAACCGAAAATCTACACTAGGTCTGACCTCTCATTGGAAAAAATCATTCTATTACCAAACCCATCACGATTCAGCTCCGACCCAGAACTGAATGACCAATCCCGACCGAAACTATCCACTGATATCGGCAAACATAAGCCCTAACTACTTCTAATGTTTTTTTCCATAATTGAATATAAGGTCGACTCCCGACACAAAAGTTAAACCCCCAAAGGCTATCTCTAGAACATTCGGTGATACAACTCCCCAGTCGTTCCATCCAACAGAGTTATCTCAACCATTCACATTGTACACACAGTCATTAAGTTCTCTTTACCTCGAGCGAATAATACAACCGATATGTAGTCACACATCACCTCCGACCTCTATCGTCTACCACTTACTAATTCCATGTGTGTCGTGGTCTTTCCCAAGCCCAACGAACCAACCCATTCAGTTCTAAAACATAAGGTGGAAAACATAACTACTCAAAATGAAATCCATCTGACAATCTGAAATCCCAACCTACCTATCATTTACATTGATAGAGCCAAAATCAAACACAAGAGTCTGGTCCAGCAATAAAATTGGGACAACTAATATCCAATCTGATACTCAACTCATGACCCGTGATCCATGAATCTACGCATGCATTACACCTCGATCCTTCCTATTTGCGACAACCCCTCCCTAACTCAAGACATATAGGTTCCCAACCATCGCTGAGACCCCAGTCTCGCCCCTGGTCTGGCTATCAGGTTCCCAAAGACTCAATTGGCAAGGCTACCCAGGCCTAAGAACCCCTCTGCGTTGCACTCTGACTAGTGAATGCTACGACTCCCTGCAGTCTTACAATACTCTCTCACTGACTAATGATTGCTACGGTTCCCTGCAGTCTTACATCACTCTCTCACTGACTAATAAGTGCTACGACTCCCCGTAGTCTTACAACAATCTCTCACTGACTAATGAGTGCTACATCTCCCTACAGTCTTACAACTCTACTCTCACTGACTAATGAGTGCTATAGTTCCCCGCAGTTTTACAACACTTCTCTCACTCACCATGGGCTCGCCCCACGGTTTTCCCTGATAGACCTAAGTGATTACTCCCACCTGGATCCATCCACTCTCTTATCACCCCACAATCTCATCATCAAGCCATCACCATACCGAGTTCACTAAACTCATGCTCCGCGACCCATCATAGATAAGTGCGTACACCCACCCAAATTAAGCTTCACTACTCCTGACGATAATTAACTGATGGTTTCACAATTGGAAATATAGTCGCTTGATGCTCCACTTGCCGACTTGCCGTATGACAAACCCAAGTCTCATAATAATTCAACAATTTAGGGCATCATACTCGGATACCTCTATACACCATCACAGAATTTCACGATAGCTTGCCACGACCACTGACCTTCCACTTACACAACTCGAAACCTTGAAGTACTCCAACTCATAATTTGAAGCATAGAGGAATCATCAATGACTGGGAACGTGTTGACAGCAATCCATAACTTCATACTCTACTAATCAAACCCCATGTGAAACTACTCATACTGACTCTGAAGTTGATTAACAAATCAACTGATGCCCCTCCTGGAGTATAGATGGAAATCTATACGTCAAGCTAGCAAATCTCTTTACCATCGAAGCTTGGCCTCAACGACCCAACCTCCTCGAATCTCGAGCATTTGCGAACCCGAAGGAAACACTAACCACAATAAGATTCCTGACCAATGGCTACCTGCCGCGAAGACACTCATTCTTTCCTAAGAACATACAACATACATCATCTCGCTCTGCACCCTACCTTGAATACCTCCAAACCCAAGTCTCATATACCCGAGCCGAAGATCCCTTACATCCCAATCTTCTGAAGTCACAACTTACACATATTTACGATCCTCCATCATTACCCGGTTCTTCCCCACTTAGGGTTTGAACCATCACCAGTTGGCATACCAAACAAACCACAATACAAACTGGCTCCCCAGCTACACCATACCCGACTATTGGGAAGTAACATGTAACACCCAATGACATTCCAGATAAACTCCAATCCACTCCAAGTATTCTGAAGCTCAATTAAGGCATATCCTTGTCCTCATCCATCTCAGTCCCCACTGATGACTCTCTTCCAGCATATGAAATACCTCACGACAGATGATGTGTGCAAACTCACTTAGTTTTAAACCTACTTTTAATTATCAAATAACACACAAAAGGCAGTGAACCTATCAATTGTGGTATAGCTAAATAAGCAGGGTATCGATCACAGGGAACAACAAATTAAAATTAAAAACTAATTTTATCTAAGTTAATTAATAAGTAGGGGTTTTCTCTAGTTTTACAAGACTAGAAACTTACTAACTATTACTAATCTAAGAACTAGAAAATAAAGACTTAACTAGATTCAATAATTGGAAAGGAACTTCTGTTTAGTTCAACTTGGTTGACTCTATGGTTGATTTCAAGGTAATGGTGCAATGGATTAATTCTTTCGTTGGTTACCGATTCAAGTGATTAGATTCGTATTCACTACCCTAATCCTTAGCAAATAAACTAACTTAAATAGTGGCCAATTGTCTAATTTAATTAAATTCACTAGATTAATTATTCGGGTTAAGTTAGACTTGCAATAGTTAACTAATTTATTCTTTTAATTAACTTCTTGTTTGATGGTCATCTTACAAGCTTGCACATGGATTTACTCAATTTTCTTATTAATTCTAGTTTCATATTCATTAATCCTAGACATATGGTATAGTGATCACATAGCATATGAGGTTAATAATCAATAGATGTTCATGCTAATCAATTATCTTCCTATTAACAGAAAATTAATTATTATTCACACACAAGGTTCTTTAGCAAGCTAAAATAACAAAAATTCACCAACTTAGAATTAATCCTACCAATCAATCAAACCATATTGTCAACTTTGTATCCCCAAACAGAAGTCTAAAGGTTTTAGCTCATAATTGAAGTAAATAACAGCAAACAAACAAAGTCAAATTGCTTAACCATAATGATAAAACAAAAGAATAAGTGGAATGATGAAATTTTGCCTCAATTACTCTCCTGGATTGAATTCTAGCTTCTTTCGTCGTCTTCTAGGGTTTTTCTGCCTTCTCAATCGCAGCTAAACTCTCTTGAATCGTTCCAGAACTCTCCTCTATCGATCTGTGGAATTATCTTTATATATACGAATTGACTCGTCGAGTCAGGTGGTGACTCGTCGAGTCTCTCTCACATTCCCCGTATTGTGATAACTCTCTGGGATCCCGAGTCATTATCTTCTCGATTCTGCGATTGGACTTGCCGAGTAGTCGATCTGACTCGCCGAGTCAGTGCCATTTTTAGTGTTTTTTTCTTCTTTATTTCATCCTCGATCTTCTAACTGTTTCACCCGCTTCCTTTCGCTTCCGAGCTTCATCTTTGGACTGAAAAACATAATTTAAACACTTTTAGGTACCTTTTGTCCATAATATGCAATAATTTAGCTAATAAATGAATAATAATGTATACTTAATATGAACCAATTATGCACATATCAAAATACCCCACACTTGTCTTTTGCTTGCCCCCAAGCAAAACTAAATTTTAAACATATTAGAATCACATATGACAACTCCAATCTAACCCAGCCATTATGCCAAGACCGCAACGCATGCATTTGTGTCTAAAATTTTTCCTAAAGACCTCCCATACTCCAAATACTCACAATCCTCATAAACACTTGCCCACTCATCCCGAACTATGCTCATTTTATGCAATCCTCCGAATCCATCCGTAGAAAACCTCTTACCCTCAAGGTGTTTTTAATTGAGCAACCCAAGCATACATAATCTAGAATTACAAATTTTCGATACCACTATGGAGCTCTTTTGAATTCTTCACTTCCTTTGGTAATTTGATCTTTGATCTCTTTGAATTCACCACCTTTATTGTTTGATTTTTGGTATCTTCAACTTTTTGGATCTTCGGAATTTTGATCTTTTGATCTTCACTTTATTTGTTCCAAAATTCTTACAACTTTTCTTGTAATTCTCTCTTTTTTTTTACATGTACCTCACTTTTTTTTGCACTCAAATCCCTACATGCTTAAGCAGGGGCGCTCAATCTCAACCTTTATTGGCTAACGATAAAAATCTTCCTGGATACATTTCAGGTTTAGGCTGCTAAAGATATTGCATCCCTTGGGCCGAGCAGGGTCGTGTTTTTGTCCCATGATTTCACTGGAATAAGGAAGCCACAAATGCACTAGAACGTGTATAGGCTCAACTAAACATTTGGGTCTTCATGCAATCATCAACATAATTCTAACATGGAATCCTAATTACTTTTACCAAAATTTTCTAAATTAAATCCTAAGTAATACTTTTGGTATGCAAAAATTTTAAAATTAACCTAAATTAAGACTCTAAATTTTCTAATATGTAACCAACCCCCTACCCCACACTTATTTTATGCAATGACCTCATTGCATATTATGCATGAATATGAAAACATAAAAATAAAGAGGGAATTGGAACAAACTCCCCTGGGATAGCAGTGGATAGGTTGGTCACTTTCATTTTAGCTTCAACTTTAATTGACTTTATACATGGTAAATTTGTGACATCCCCAAAATCACGGCCAGAAAAGACCGATTTTGTTTATGCTTTATAAAAATCAGAGTACTTCATTTTATAAAAGGTTGCGGAATTTGTTCCCATAAAAACATGGTAAATACGTTATTAAAACATTTTCGAAGAAACGTATTTATTTCATTTTAAAATGTTTGGGATGTCATCGTTAATACCGAAACATAAGCATAAACAGACTTACAATGATTTACACTAGTGATCTACATCTCTTTTAAATCTCTCAGTGTAATGTCATTTCACTTCGTCACCTGTGATATACATAAACTGAGTGGGTCAGGTTGGGAAACCTGGTGAGTACATAGGGTTTTCAACCCACAATAATATAATTATTATGTTCAATCAAACAATCAACCCAATTACCCATCCCCATTATCTTCTTTACTCTTTAAGGATTTAACCTAAGAGTCATCTATCCTGCATTCGTTTATTCCGAAGTCCCTTACTTCCAGGGTTATGGGACTGGCACTAAATCCATAGCTGCCAATGTTCGTTCATAAAGCACTAATTCCATAGCTGCTATAGTCTATTCATCGGGTACTAAATCCATAGCTACCAGTCTTTATCTAATAGGTACTAAGTCCATAGCTACCAATGTTCAACAGGTACTAAGTCCATAGCTACCAATTCCTACAGGTACTAAATCCATAGCTACCAACGTCTAAAAGGTACTAAGTCCATAGCTACCGGTGTTTGTCCCATAGGCACTAAGTCTGTAGCTGCCAATGTATACTCACGTCATCTTCTTATCTCTCATCATTCATCTACCCATCTCATACCCAACATTTTCGTATATATAAAATACGTATACAGTTTAAGTCCTTTAAAACATGTATAAAACGTTCAACCAGCATAGACAGCAAGTATTCAGATAATGTGCACACATAGCACGTAGTTTATATAAAATACTTCATATCTATGTGTAAGATGAAAGTAACTATGCACTCACTTGAGAAGCTGGTGACTCGGTACTCGGACAGCGCTTCGTTTACTTTAAAATAATTTCCTTCGACGAAACCTAGTATTATTACCACTAGATTTTAGTCTAATATTTACCGTGACTAATTATTAGTCTTATTATTATTATTATTATTATATAAGCGTTTAAACAATACTTTCCAACCACTATGTACAGACAGGGGCCAGACATAAAACACCGGAGGGCAGGACCATTTTGGCATATAGCACTTCTGAAATCCAACAACCCTATGCGGCCCTTTAAACCAGATTCCCTGTACCGCGAGTAGTTAAAAAGATATTATAACGACACTTATATAAGTCATAATAATAGCTCAAATATTTATTATAAATTTATAATAACAATACTAATTTTAAATATAAACTATATTTAAAATAGGGTAAGCATAACTTATTTACAAGTGGATTTTAGCTAGGAGTCGGGCTCTGTAGGGGCAGAACTTCGTCGCTGAATCTTTCTAAGAAAGATTCGTGCAACGCTTCAGCGCTCACCTTACTATACTAAAACTACAGAAAGAGAAGTCGAATCACGAGGGACCGAAATGCTCGGGGGATAAGGAGAGAAAGACTCTTGAATCAAGAGAATGGTGCAAGAAATATGAGAGCCCAAGCCTCTTATTTATAGTAATTGAATTTACAAAAACTACCCCCCATAATTACTTAATGACCTTATAGTTATATAAACAACTAAACACCCCTTTATAATACTATTTTAAATAGATTTAAAGATATTTGTACTAAACTAATGTCGAAAGAACTCAACATTAGTCTTATAATGACCGCATCGTCGATACCTTTCTAATGATATATACATATGTATATATATGTGTACGTATATATGATTTATACTTTATTTTAATACATAAATATGCTATTATAATTTGTAACTCGTTCATACGAACTCCGTTTTTGACGTTCTTTATATCCATGCGTAGGTGGAGACGCACTCTACAACTTTCGTTTAGACTCCTTCGGCTAATTTTGAATTTATTTTTAAAGTTATATTTTTAACAGGCCGGGACAGGATTGGTCCGTTATAATCTCATAACTTCTTCATCTGATGTCCATTTTCGTCTGTCTTTTTATTGTTACGCTACTAATAATGAGATATTCAATTCTCGTTTAGGTTGTGTCGGCTAAAAATCGCTCGATCTAATATTCGAATTTCGGACTGTACACTGCTAATCCGAAACTTCGAAAAATCGTAACTTCTTCATACGAAGTCAGATTTGGGCGCTCTTTTTATCGAAGTTCTTAGTTTAACATATTCTACGACTTTCGTTTAGAGCGCTAAATCTAAATCTCGCTCTATCATAAATTTACTATTTATGCTTCCCGGCGCCGTGTCGGTTCCGACGCGAAACTTCGACGGGTCATAACTTCTTCGTTATAACTCGGATTTCGGCGTTCTTTATATGTACGGAAACCCTATGACATCTTCTACAAATTGGTTAAGATTATTTATTCTAAATAATCTTTTTGTCGAAAAGTCGTTTTCGACCTCTATTGCCTCTAAATTTACTAGCCCGGATCTGCGGGCGTTACAATTTGTAACATCCCCCTCTGGCACGTATCACAATATTGTCCGCTTTGCGCCACTCGGCACGAGGACTTCCCAGGGGGTCACCCATCCTAGTACTACTCCCGCCCGAGCACGCTTAACTGCAGAGTTCTTATGGGATCTGCTGCCCTCACGGCTTTAAAACGCGTTGTGATAGGGAAGGTATCCACACCCCTTATAAGGAATGCTACGTTCTCTTTCCTAGCCGATGTGGGATCAGATCTTACCCACTTTCACCCCCCATTATAGGGTTCGACGTCCCCGTCGAACACATCGACCCGTGCCCTAGCTTTGATACCATTTGCAACATCCCCCTCTGGCACGTATCACAATATTGTCCGCTTTGGGCCACTCGGCACGAGGACTTCCCAGGGGGTCACCCATCCTGGTACTACTCCCGCCCGAGCACGCTTAACTGCAGAGTTCTTATGGGATCTGCTGCCCTCACGGCTTTAAAACGCGTTGTGATAGGGAAGGTATCCACACCCCTTATAAGGAATGCTTAGTTCTCCTTCCCAGCCGATGTGGGATCAGATCTTACCCACTTTAAGTGGGTTAGATCTGATCCCACATCGGCTTGGAGGGAGAACTAAGCATTCCTTATAAGGGGTGTGGATACATTCCTTGTCACAACGCGTTTTAAAGCCGTGAGGGCAGCAGATCCCATAAGAACTTTGCAGTTAAGCGTGCTTGGGCGGGAGTAGTACCAGGATGGGTGACCCCCTGGGAAGTCCTCGTGCCGAGTGGCCCAAAGCGGACAATATTGTGATATGTGTCAGAGGGGGATGTTGCAAATGGTATCAGAGCTAGGGCACGGGTCGATGTGTTCGACGAGGACGTCGAACCCTATAATGGGGGGTGAAAGTGGGTTAGATCTGATCCCACATCTACTTGGAGGGAGAACTAAGCATTTCTTATAAGGGGTGTGGATACATTCCTTGTCACAACGCGTTTTAAAGCCGTGAGGGCAGCAGATCCCATAAGAACTCTGCAGTTAAGCGTGCTCGGGCGGGAGTAGTACCAGGATGGGTGACCCCCTGGGAAGTCCTCGTGCCGAGTGGCCCAAAGCGGACAATATTGTGATACGTGCCAGAGGGGGATGTTACAAAATCCATGCCTTGGGTGTCAAATCTCGTGTGGGTCGCTCCAAATACGCGGAAAAACAGTGTAAGATCTTCAGGAAGCAATATAGAAAGAATGGATAGTCAAGTGGTACTCTAATCAGCATCAAAGTAGCAGCCCCTTCGACATGAAACCAAACGACTCGTCGAGTATATACCAGACTCGTCGAGTTACTTCGGGAAATCTTTGGATTTTTGGGAATTAAGGGCGACTCATCGAGTCAGCTTAATGCACTCGACGAGTTGGTCACTGAATGAAAATAATAGCATTCTGCATCTGATCCAGCTTCCAATAAACTCTCTATACTTTCTATTCACTTCTAGACTCCCTTGCCAACATCTCTAAGGACCGGACTCAATACTTTAACTCTAACGCTCCTCTTTCTTGACTCTCTTTCTCACTTTGATTCTATGATTCTAAACCCTTTTAAAGCTAGCACTCCTAATTCAATTCTGAAAAATTGTCAAAGCATCAAACATCAAATAAACATCAAAAGCAAGTTTTAAAAACATTAAACAAACCAAATAAAAACAAACACAAAAATAAAAAGATTGTTTTAAAAAAAATCGCAATGAAACTAATCCTCATCATCATCATGATCATCTAGCCCTGCTCCACTTCCTCCCGCACCACTTCTTCTTGCACTTATCACCTGTTCCCATGATGGAATATATGGAAAGTTACCACCATCGATGTGCGGAATGTTAAAGTGGTCGAAAAGTCGGATATGTGATTGGTTACTAAAATTCAAGCTCCGCGCCATTTGATCTTGTAGCCGCCTCATCTCCACATTGTACCAATCCATTGCTACTTCTTCATTATCAACCGGAATCACCGGCGGTTCTTCCTCAACATCCCGCTCTCTCCTCGATCTAACCCTTCTTCCCGGTGCTTCGGAACCAACCACCGAATCATCATTCGGAATGGCATAATGGCCACCACCATAGTATTCAATAATCCTCGCTCGCCGGAAAAGAATTGGATTGAATGGAGGTATAGGGATCATCGTCATGAAGTTCCATGCACCACGGTTCATCAACCTGAATGAGTTGGCTAACCGGGTGACAAACATCCCACCATTGATTCGAGAAGTTTTATGATCCTTGACCGCACCCTCCGAGAGATGTGAAGCTAGACACCAAGGAATATTGCAAAAAGGCCAGATTAAAACGTATCAAGCAGATGGTCCCTGACTCGACTCGTCGAGTCCATGGCCGACTCGGCGAGTCGCAAGAACTACACGAGTCAGTCGGCGGGTCAATGGAAATTGGACCATGGAACCTGGAAATTCCGTCAAGGGTTTTGTCTAGGCACATATTATTAAGGTATTAAGGCCAGAATAAGCATTCAAAACAACATAATTCATGAAAAATCAAAACCCTAGAAATTTACTACTTTTCAAAAACGGGTTTTTTCATGCAATTCCTATCATAGATAACCTTATAATCATGTTCTTAATAGAAAACAAGAAGAAATTCATTACCTTTTGAGATGGTACTTGAAAGATTCGAAGAATAATTGAAGGAAAAAGATGAATGCTTGAGAAATTGGAGAGAAAAGGAGGCATGACGAGTGTTTGTGAAAGAAAACTGAAAACTTTAGGGTGAAAACCCTAATTACAGATTGTAAAAGTTAATATATATTTTTTTCTGTGAATAAGACCGACTCGTCGAGTCAGGGTCAGACTCGGCGAGTCTGGTCGTGATGATAATTCCTTCTGAATTCTAAATGGACTCGTCGAGTCATGGTCAGACTCAGCGAGTGTCTTGCAAACCATTAAAAATTTTTAAAAAATTTTATCATTTGTTTAGAAAAGAATCTTCATTTCACCCCACACTTGGTCCATGCATATTCTTAAGCATACATGTTCGATGATTCGGAAAAAAAAATCAAACAAAACCAAAAATCTAAAAAGAAGTAAATGAAAGCAAACCCTAAACAACGGGTTGCCTCCCGTCAAGCGCTTCTTTTTAAGGAGTCATTAGCTAGACTCCTTCCCATCAACGTTTCGTCATCTTCGAGCATCGGGAGCGCACGCCTAACTTTTTGTGGTTTGTACTTGGTCTTGTAAGCGTGAATCTTCTTTTTGTATGCCCTTTTTAATGCATCTCTTTTCTTTTTCATAGCATCATCCTCAGCTGCTTGGGCTTCCCTTTTCCTCTTTTTCTTCTTTACCCCATTCTTTTTCACCTTCTCTTGCACCTCCTTCTCTTTAACTTTAATTACTTCATATTTCATGATGGTTCGTGCTTTAGGTTTAGTAGTGAATGGTTGATCAGCTTCCACCCTCCTTTCCTTTGTCTCTTTATCCTTTCCCGTGCTCAACCCATCTTCAAACGGAATCGTATCAAGACATGCTACATCGGCGTATTGAACTTTCATTCCCATTCCTCCTTCTGCTGTTTGTTCTTCTAAAGAAACATGAATAATATCTAAATCCAAGGTATGCGAAGAACTAGTAACAAACAGATCTAAGTCGGCCAAGTCTTTGTCAAATTCGACTGGACTCGTCGAGTCCATTAAAGTGACTCGGCGAGTCTGATCGAGTTCAATCAATTCTTGGGTGTTTTCTGAGTTGGCTCCTTCTAGTAGCTTTTCTAACTCCTCCAAGTCCTTGTTAACATCTCCATCTTCTTCAGAGTGTATCAAAAACTTGCTTGGATCTTCTTTTAGCAAAAGTGCAAGCTCTTTTTGTAATATCTCATCATCCAATTGGATAAATGAGATTTCTTCATTCTTTTCTTCTTCTTGCTTGGCTTTTGGAATAGCTTTGAACATTACAGACTCATCACCCACCCTTAATGTCAATGTAGACTCATATATATCTATTAAAGCACACGCGGTGTTCAAGAATGATCTCCCCAAAATAATTGGAATTTCGGGGTCTTTTTCCATATCAACTACCACGAAGTCTACTAGAAAAATAAACTTGTCAACTTTTATAAGGAGATCCTCACAAACGCCTCGTGGTTGAATTATCGTCTTGTCCGCCAAATGGATCTTCATATTCACCGGCCTTGGTTCTGGCAAATTCAACTTCTTAAAGAATGAAAAGGGCATCATATTGATGCTTGCCCTCGAATCAGCTAATGCTCGGGTGAAAACTTCATTACCAAATTGGCACGGAATCACCATATTTCCCGGATCACCCTTCTTTTCAGGTAGCTCACTCATCAATATTTCCGCGACTTCATCCAAATCTTTCCTAGCAGCAAAAAGGCCCTTAAGCAAGTTAAAGTACTTAGGTGTTTGGAGCATTGTTTCCACAAATGACACATTAACTTGTAAAGCTTTAAATGCTTCATGAAGGTTTTGTATGCTTCTACTTTTTCTGCATGCATGGATTTGATTGGGTATGGCAGAGGAGGATTATAAGGCTTCAAAGAACTGACAGTTTTATCAATTACGCATGGACTCGTCGAGTCCAATGGAGTGACTCGGCGAGTCGGACCGGGTTTTGCTGGGTCCGATTCTTCTACTTTTTCTGCCTTCTTCTTGGAGATTCTCAGTGCTTCTGTAAATGTTTCTTCACTGCTAGAGGTTATTACACTTACATTCTCCATTCTTGGATTGGGTTCGGTGTTACTTGGAAGTTGACCCGGTCTTCTATCATTCACTTGATGCGCAAGCTGCCCCAGCTGTTTCTCAATGTTGAGAATTGATGATTGCTGATTCCTTAGCATGTTTCTGGTCTCGTGTATGGCAGCATCGTGATCATTGTGTCTTTTTTCGGACGCGACTATGAATCTAGTGAATAACTCTTCTAAAACAGCTTTCTTTTCCACCGGTTCTTCCTTTTGGTATAGTCTCCTCTCCTTTTGCTTGTATTTCTCCTCCTTCGCCTTCTTATACTCTTCGTATGGTAGCCATTCCTTCTTAGGTTTCCGCCAATTTTCATTATATCGATCGCCACTTGAATAGAAGACTTGAGCTTTCTTATTTCCATTCTCATACAAATCAAAATCCTTTGTGAGATGGGGCCCTCTACAATTTTCGCATCCTACCCTAATAGCATGGATTGTTTGATCCATTTTTGTCATTCTTCGATCTAGACTATCAAGCTTAGCTATCACCGCCGCCATGCTATCATTTGCCACGTTCACTATCCCCCGACTTACTTCGTTTCTCGGATTGTGGTATTCTCTAGAGTGCTTAGAGAATTCTTCAATTAATTCTTTAATTACCGGGGGCGCCTTCTTTGTGAGCGGGCCTTGAGAATCAAGCAATTGCCTTGTGGTGACATTGACTCCATCATAGAAGATGGAGACCTCTTGTTGGCTATTAAGGTCATGGTGTGGGCAATTTCTAAGTAGGCTCTTGTACCTTTCCCAAGCTTCATAAAGAGATTCTCCGGGTTGTTGCTCGAAGTTGGCAATGGCTTTCTTTAGCTTGGCTATCTTGGAGGGCGGGCAGAAATGGTCTATGAACTCTTCTTTCATCTTGGCCCATGTGGTGACCGATCCGGGAGGAAGTGACTTTAACCAATCTTTTGCAGCTCCTTTAAATATGATAGGAAGCATGCGAAGAAGTTGGGTCTCGCGTGGAACATTCGGTACGTTGAAGTAATCGGCCACATCATTCACTTCGTCCAAGTGCTTGTAAGCGTCTTCGTGATCCTTCCCGTAAAAAGGAATCTCCTTGAGTTGGGCGAGAATATGGCCTTTTAGTTCGAAAGTAGCGGTCGCGGGAATTGCGGGTTGCACAAGTCCCAGCCCGGTGTCATCATGCATCCTTTTCTTCCATTCCCCCATGGGGACTTCATCAATGTTAGCCATTGTGATAGCTAACTCTTCTTCGGAATCGGTTTTGTGCTCGTAAGTATGCTCTTCTTCTTCCTCGGTCTCGTACCCGATATCTTCTTGAATTGGTTCTTCAACTATCAACGAGGCACTGGATGCTCCAGATTTGCTGCTCTTCTTCTTGCTGAAAATGGACTTTAAGTTTTTAAGTGGCGAGTTCTTTGATGAAGCGGATTCTCCAACGGCTTTGCCTTTGCTCCTTCTTAGTGCGGATTTCGGGTCTTCCAAAGGAGGGACCAGAGGTGTATCAGATCCTCAGGTCATGAAACAACTGTAAACAAACAAAACAAAAGAAACAAAACGTGTAAAAAGAACAAAAACGAAATAAAAAATTAAAACTGAAACAACGATGTACTCGCCGAGTTTGCTCGAATGCACTCGGCGAGTTCAAGGCAAAAACTGAAAAAAAAATTTCTAGTTATCCTAAAAACAAAATTTTATTGAAACTAATTCTACTTACTGAATTACTTTGTAAATAACTTTGTGTAAGATAAATCCCACACAAAGGATCGATTAAACTAGAATTTAATATTAATTTTAGAATCGTTCCCTGGCAACGGCGCCAAAAACTTGATGTGTGCAAACTCACTTAGTTTTAAACCTACTTTTAATTATCAAATAACACACAAAAGGCAGTGAACCTATCAATTGTGGTATAGCTAAATAAGCAGGGTATCGATCACAGGGAACGGCAAATTAAAATTAAAAACTAATTTTATCTAAGTTAATTAATAAGTAGGGGTTTTCTCTAGTTTTACAAGACTAGAAACTTACTAACTATTACTAATCTAAGAACTAGAAAATAAAGACTTAACTAGATTCAATAATTGGAAAGGAACTTCTGTTTAGTTCAACTTGGTTGACTTTATGGTTGATTTCAAGGTAATGGTGCAATGGATTAATTCTTTCGTTGGTTACCGATTCAAGTGATTAGATTCGTATTCACTACCCTAATCCTTAGCAAATAAACTAACTTAAACAGTGGCCAATTGTCTAATTTAATTAAATTCACTAGATTAATTATTCGGGTTAAGTTAGACTTGCAATAGTTAACTAATTTATTCTTTTAATTAACTTCTTGTTTGATGGTCATCTTACAAGCTTGCACATGGATTTACTCAATTTTCTTATTAATTCTAGTTTCATATTCATTAATCCTAGACATATGGTATAGTGATCACATAGCATATGAGGTTAATAATCAATAGATGTTCATGCTAATCAATTATCTTCCTATTAACAGAAAATTAATTATTATTCACACACAAGGTTCTTTAGCAAGCTAAAATAACAAAAATTCACCAACTTAGAATTAATCCTACCAATCAATCAAACCATATTGTCAACTTTGTATCCCCAAACAGAAGTCTAAAGGTTTTAGCTCATAATTGAAGTAAATAACAACAAACAAACAAAGTTAAATTGCTTAACCATAATGATAAAACAAAAGAATAAGTGGAATGATGAAATTTTGCCTCAATTACTCTCCTGGATTGAATTCTAGCTTCTTTCGTCGTCTTCTAGGGTTTTTCTGCCTTCTCAATCGCAGCTAAACTCTCTTGAATCGTTCCAGAACTCTCCTCTATCGATCTGTGGAATTATCTTTATATATACGAATTGACTCGTCGAGTCAGGTGGTGACTCGTCGAGTCTCTCTCACATTCCCCGTATTGTGATAACTCTCTGGGATCCCGAGTCATTATCTTCTCGATTCTTCAATTGGACTCGCCGAGTAGTCGATCTGACTCGCCGAGTCAGTGCCATTTTTAGTGTTTTTTCT
The DNA here is from genome assembly GCF_002870075.4 of Lactuca sativa. Classification (NCBI taxonomy): domain Eukaryota; kingdom Viridiplantae; phylum Streptophyta; class Magnoliopsida; order Asterales; family Asteraceae; genus Lactuca; species Lactuca sativa. The sequence continues at coordinate 35,178,415 of NC_056629.2, read as the reverse complement.
TCTTTATTTCATCCTCGATCTTCTAACTGTTTCACCCGCTTCCTTTCGCTTCCGAGCTTCATCTTTGGACTGAAAAACATAATTTAAACACTTTTAGGTACCTTTTGTCCATAATATGCAATAATTTAGCTAATAAATGAATAATAATGTATACTTAATATGAACCAATTATGCACATATCAGCAGACATACTACAAAATCCTCTAGTGCAACTACCGAACTATATGCTACCCCACGGGGTTTACCTCTAAACTCTAAAATCGGAAGCTCGCTATCCCTTCCGTCACATACGAAAAACGAGAATAATGTAATTCTCGTCATAGAAAATGACAACACAACCATCGGCCGATCACTCTATTTGGACAGCAATCCTCAACAACACATCACCTTCACCTCCTTTTTGAGTCCTGGGACTCCAATTGGCACTTACCGACCAAATCCCTCGGGATCTATACTCAATTATCCTCGTAAGGTGTACTCTATTTAAGCTCGACCGACATGGCCCTCTGGCCTCGCAATTCACCATACTCGCTCTTAGTCTGAACAACCACAACCGGATAACCCGTAATGATGGAAACACACTCTGTCACGAATCATGGTACCCTAACCATGTTATCTCCCCTAAGCCTACTATTTAGAACTCCTGGATTTCTCATTGTTTCGAGTATGGGTCCTCTGCTTTCAGTAGTACGGGCCCAATACTACATTCCACATCTACCCATACTCTCCACAAGGATCGTCCCAGCTTTCCTAAGTAGCTGCCCAACCTTCCTGATCAACCAATCCCATTCCACATGCTCGCTCCCTAGCGAATACTCACCTCTAAACAACACACTCATCGGACTGAAATTACTCCCTAGTCTCTCCTAGATTCCGACACTTCTCTACCATCAGCTGCTGAAGAACTCCTCGCAATGTCAATTAGCCATTCTAGCTAACTCACATCACTCATTAGTTCCACAAAACACAAAGAAATTAGCATTCGGGCATTGAGCAACCTCCACCATCACATAAAACCTCTCTAGCATTCAACTCCAATTGCTCTATCCACAACACGAAAGGCATAACCGAACTCAGGAATCCTACCTCTCAATTCCTCATGGATCTCTAACTAACAGTTCACATAACAGGTATAAAGGCGTCTCTCCTAAACAGGCACACTAGCATGCAATTATGAGCAGATCTCTAGCCCTAAACTAGCATGAAGTTCAATTAAATCATAGTAACAACACATAATCAAGTAAGGGTATTTTAGGAAATCACTCATTTAGAAAATCATTTCTTTTTTTGAAACAAATTTCTCAAATCCTCAGTTTGAGTTCAGACATACCCGAGGGTACACTCGGATCCCTCAAACCAAGGCTCTGATACCAATTTGTAATGCCTCAAAATCTAAGAAAAAATTTTCATTTCTAATTATCAAAATATTGCTCATAATTTCCAGTCATCACATAAATTATAAGTTATTATCAAACAATATAAGAGCATCCCAAAATCCTCAAATCTCCATAACCCAACAGATGTGTACAATCGTGCCTTCGCCTTCCCGGAATCTACAGAAGTACCTAAAACACATTTAACTCAACACGGTAAGCACGAAGCTTAGTGAGTTCCCCAAAATACCACACATAAATAATTAGCCTCTCATGGCTATATCTCGGTAAGGACCCTCTAGTCATGTGTCTCAGTGAAGACCCTCCAGTCTCACGGCTTGGGTTGGACCCTCCAGTTCTATATCTCAGTGAAGACCTGATGTGCACAAAAGTACCCACTAATTTTAATATTTATAACCTAACAAACTTAGACTATCTATGAACTTATAGGCAGTGTACCTAGTCAGATTACAGTATAGCTTAGGTAAGTCGGGTGTCGATCACAGGGAACGGTGTTCTAATTAATTTACTTACTATTAAATTAACCTAATTTATTAACAAATTTAATAAATGGTTTTATCTGATTTTACAAGATCAGATGAACTTAAATCCAATTCAATAAGTAAAAACACACACTCTTGTTTAGATTGAATCCACTTTTCCCTTATGGCTAGCTAACAATTACGGATTACTAAGTTGGTTTTTAATTATATTAGTAATTTAGTTCTATCTTACCAATATTTAACTAATTCATGTCAAACCATGTATGTTCACACATAATTAAACACAGAACCAATTATAGTTGAAAATATGCTATATAAGATTTGTTGTGTAAACGCAATTATGATCACAATTCTCGTTCTCTAGCACAGCTAAACTTTATTTATTCTAATTATTAACTAAGATTGGTCAATCCTAGCTCTAACAATTCAATGTTCACTAAATTATTAGGTAAACAGGTTCATGCAGTTTAATGGTCACTAAGCTACACAGAACATGTAATTAAACAATTAGATAAACAAATATTAACATGCTAGGTCATACAAATCAAACACAAGCAAATTTTCACCAACTAAGCTTAATCCATAATCATATAACTATTCATAAGTTCAAAGCTTCATCTAGCTAAACAAGAGTAGCTAGATTCAGCTGCTCATTATAGTAATTAAACTAACACAGCTAAAACTAATGAAAGACATGTTCTAAAAATAAACCTTTACTTCTTTTGGTGTTGAAAACCCTCTTCCAGAGCCTTTCTTTCGTTCTTATTCGTCTTCTGGAACTCTTTCTCTTCTGCCAAAAGTCCCTCTTTTCGTAATAATCATCAGAACTTATATAATGCTTAAAAACTCGCGCCACGTCGTGGCCAGGTTGCGCCACGTCGTGGGCTTCAAGCAATCCGTATCCTTCAAGGAAATCCTCCGCGTCGCGATGCTTATCTTCTGAACACCCATGCCACGTCGTGGGCTTCATCTCCACGTCGTGGAATTAGCTCTTATCGTGAATTTATTATTTTCTTGTCTTCCAAGCCTCCCATGTTCCCCATTTTGTCACCTTTGGTCCCTTTCTTCGAAAATCCTTTGTATTGACTGAAAATAACAATTTAAACTCATAAGTATCTTTATTCTAAACATATTATCAATTTATTAATAAAAATGTACTTAAATACTGCCTAAAAATAAGTGTAAATATGGCAATATCAAAATACCCCACACTTAGGTTTTGCTTGCCCTCAAGCAAATTTCAACTTAATTCTTAATTACTAAAACTACACAGAACAATCCGACTCTAGTTCAGCCATTATGCCAAAACCTCAACGCATGCATTTCTGTCTAAAATTCTCCTAAAGTACCCCCCATACTTTAAATACTCACAATCTTCATAAACACTCACCCACTTTTTCCGAACAATGCTCATTTTATGCAACCCTCCGAATCCATCCGCAGAAAACCTCCCAACCTCAAGGTATTTTTAGTTGAGCAACCTAAGCGTACATAAACTAGAATTACAATTTTTCGATACCACTATGGAGCTCTATTTGAATTCTTCATTTCTTTGACATTTGATCTTTTTGAATTCACCACCTTTGTTTGATTTTTTTGGGTATCTTCAACTTTTTGGATTTCTTCAGAATTTTGATCTTTTGATCTTCCCTTTATTTGCTCCAAAATTCTTCAAACTTTACTCGTAATTCTCTTTTTTTTTTTTCACATGTAACTCACTTTTTTTTTCACTCAAAACCCTACATGCTTAAGCAGAGGCGCTCAACCTCAACCTTTATTGGTTAATGATAATAATTTTCCTGGATACATTTCAGGTTTAGGCTGCTAAACCTATTGCATCCCTCAGACCAAACGGGGTTATGTTTTTGTTTCATGATTTCACTAAAATAAGGGAAGCCACAAATGCACTATAACGTGTATTGGCTCAACTAAACATTTGAACTTTCATCGGATCATCCCGCATAATACTAGCAATTATAGCTCAAATTATTAGTACTAGATTCAATTAATTTCAATTTTCCAAATTTTCTGGCAATTTACTAGCAATTTACTGTTTCTACCCCTACCCCACACTTATTTCATACAATGCCCTCATTGTATGTATAAAACAAATCAAAATTAAAGACAAGGGAGAAAAAGGAACAGACTCCCCTGGGATAGTGGCGTGAGCATCTCCAAAAGCGTGGACAAAATACAATTGGACTTTCAAAAATCGAAAACCCGGTGGAAAACTGGTTGAATACGTAAATAAACCACGAACCGAACTCGAAACTTCAATTCGTCAAAGTGTGTATTTGTAAGGAAAAATGTGGCAATGATAAACTGGATCTCATCGTGATATGGGTTGACACCGCAAACACCAAAAAACTAAACTACCAAAAATTGCAAGAGCGCCACGACGTGGCACAAGGAGTCCACGTCGTGGAAACTGAACCTCAGCAGAAAATGAGTTGTTTGCTTTATTTACTCTAGCAACTTTGACCAATGACTAACTGGTTGCCGACGCTTCTATGCAAATATATTTCCCAACTATAACCTCTCTCTTAATAGACCCCACACTTATCTTGAATTGTGGTTCCGACTCACGACTCTTAGCTTCTTTGACTAGACAAACACGACTCGAAAGTTAACCTTCTATGCTCCTTAGAATTCCAACGCTAATCTGAAAAATGAGATCAACCCAAAAGAAAAATAAAGTAACATAATAGTCTTAATAAAGTTTTACATCACATACTAAAAAAAAAACTACTCAAAAACAGAACAAATAAAATCAATCATCATCTTGATCTTGTGCTCCACTCGGCCCTGCTCTATCATCTTGTGGACGCCATAGCTCCTCCCATGTCGGAAAATAGGGATATTGTGGTGGCATAGAAGGTGGTCGGGTCACACCCAAATGTGAATAGATACCCTCAGTAAGCTGGGTATGGTAAATAGCATGACCTCGTAGATTATCCAAATATGTTCCCACCCGACTCTGAAAAGGGTCGGTGGGCACTCCTTGCACATACTGCGAAGCAGCACGCTCTCGTTCGACCTCACCTCTAGCCCGCACATTCCGACGCCTCGGCCTAGCTGGTGGCTGTTGTCCCGGCTGCACTTCCTCCTGTTCGTCATCGATCGGTGGTATAACAAAGCGACCCCCGATATTCACCACCGCGCGCATCACACCCAAGACTTGAATGGTCAAGTCTGTGTCCGGGAATCGAGTGAGATTCCTCACAAAGTCAGGGTTCAAAATTTGATATGACCTAGCCAGGCGAGTAACCAAATGCCCCCCAGTAATCGGGCTCCCAGGCCTAGAATTGGCCGCTTTCTTCCCCATAAACCTTGCCAACATATAAGGCAGATCACAACAAACCCCCGGGGTAATAAGTGTCCATAAATAAAATAGATTCTGGATGGGGACCTTATCACCATGATGCTTGTGATTGATTGTAAACGTGATAAGGCGGTGCAAAAATCGGAACACAGGATTTCGTATTTGTGACTCACTCGAGTCACGAGTGTTATACTCATGGTTAGAAATGCCCCGCCAAAACTGCACATCCAAAGTACCTTGAGTAAAATCCCGCACACATCCAAGCAAGAAGGGAATAAAAAATGGAGATTGCGTCTCCACTTCCGTATAGAGCCCCATACGCCAAGCAAACTCCCGAAGACTACACTCACGATATACACCTCCAAGACGAAACACAAGTGCCCTATTGTAGGTGACATCAAGGGTGCGTTCTTCAAAACAAACGGTAGAAAAAAATTCTACCGACAATTCCCGGAACACGGGTTCTTGAATGGCGAATAGATTCCTCCACCCGTGACAAGTGAACGAAAATTGATCTCCAACATAAGTCTTCGACCAATAACGTTCCAATTCCACTACCATTCCCACTCTACCCAGCCATCCCCAATCAATAATTGGTGCTATTGCAAACTCCCTATTGTATAACCATCCAAGTCGATTTTCGTAGGTTGTTAGCAACGGTCGGGGAATGTTTTGAGGGAATTGATATAGAGGATGTATGCTTGCTACATCTATCGGGCCCTCTTCCTGCTGGACAGCTCGTCGTGGTCCCATTTCAAATGGAGTAATTAGCAAGATCTTGCAACGAATTTAGAAGTATAATAAGAAATTGGCAGTAGGGTCGTGATGTTCCCGTGAGTGCGGCAGTCTTCCAAGTGGGGGATAAGGGGTTTCTCGGTCAAAGGGTTTTAAGCGATTGGTCCCCCCCTGATTTTTAAAGGCCACGACGTGGCGGGCTTTGCCCACGTCGTGGACCTTAAATTTCTTTAGATCGCGAATTGTAATTAAGCCCACGACGTGGCTGGCTATGCCCACGTCGTGAGAGCTGTCAGATGCCAAATTTTAATAATATTCATCTAATTAACTAATTTCTTTGCAAATATTTCATTATTTAAAGTCCCCTACAGCTATTTCTCTGCTTATTACCGGTTTTTAGATGATGAATTGATGTCTTTCCTAATTAAAAAGAAAATAAATAGAAAAAGAAAATGGCAAACCAAACTCGGGTTGCCTCCCAAGAAGCGCTTCTTTTTCTTGGAGTCTTGAGCTGGACTCCGTGCCTTCTACGTTGACTCTTCGGAAGAGTCTACCACCAGGATCTTTTGTTCCTTGAACCGCCGTTTATAAGCTTGAACTCTCCTTTTATACGCCTTCTTTGAATTTTCTTTTTTAGTTTTTCCATCTTCTTCATGCTTTCGTTTTGTGCCCTTTGTGTGTTCCTTGCTCTCCATAGCGTTCCCCTCTTCTTTCACCTCCGGCCTTGTTTCTTTTGAAGTGACTTCCTCTTCATCACTTGTCATTTCCTCGTCCTCTTCGCTCACCCAAGAAGGTGGGTTCTTGTAAGCTATGACTTCAATCAAATACGGAACAGATGCCCTGGGTTTTGTCCTCTTGGCTTGATGAACTACCTTTATCTCTTCTTCCATAAGCTTTTCCAACTCTTCTAGTTCATTCTCCTCATTAATCGTGAACACTTCTTCTTTATCTTCTTGAAAATCATTTCTTATCCCGAAGACTTCTTGTTCATCTCCAACCCTCAAAGTGAGCTTGGACTCGCGGATATCAACCAGGGCACCAGCAGTGTTAAGAAATGGCCGACCAAGGATTATCGGAACATCCGTGTCTTCTTTCATGTCCAAGACTACAAAATCTATTGGAAAAACAAATTTTCCGATTTTCACCAAAATATCCTCCACTATGCCTCGGGGTTGTGTCACCGAACGGTTCGCCATGTGAATCTTCATATTTGTAGCCTTCATCTTCTGAATCTCCAATTTTTGATAATATGAAAAAGGCATTAGATTAATGCTAGCCCCGGAATCGGCTAAAGCATTAACCTTCATTTTATTCCCAAACTCGCATGGAAGAGTGAGGCGTCCAGGATCCCCCATCTTTTCTGGTGTTTCTCCCAACACAACTTTTGAAATTTGCTCACTTAGAATCACTGTAGACTGTTTCTTTAATTGCCTTCGCGTATCTATCAAGTCTTGCAGTAATTTCTGGTTCTCGGAAGCTTTGGATAAGGACTCAACAAAGGGAGTATTAATTGGAATCCCTTTCACATGCTTCACAAACTCTAAATGTTCCTTCTCTAGTTGACTAAGTGCTGCACGGGTGGGAAATGGCATAGGTGGATGATAATCTGGAATAGGCTCAACAGATTTTTGCTCAGACTTGCGCCACGTCGTGGCCAGAGGCGTGCCACGTTGTGGCGAGCCTGGTTCAGCATTCTTTCCATTTTCGATCCTTGATTTCTTGGGCTGCTGCGGTTGTTCTTCCAACGCCTCCAGGAACTCGGATATTGTATCTTCTTCAGTATCGATGGCCATTACGTGAGATTGGGCTTTTACTTCGGGATTCTTCGGGGACAATTTTTCATGGACTAAAGTGGCTAGTTGACCAAGTTGTACTTCAAGGTTGTGGATGGAGGCTTGCTGGTTCTTCATCAAGGTTTGTTGTTCCATGATAGCGGAATCCGTGGCATCATGTCTCTTTTCCGAAGCCTCCATAAACTTCATCAAAATGGTCTCTAGGTCGGGTTTCTTCTCGATTGGTGGCTGCTCCTTTTGGTAAAAGCCTCGACCTGTCTGCCTATACTTCTCTTCTTTTTGCTTTTTATACTCTTCATAGGGCAGCCACTCCTTCTTTGGTTTCCTCCAGTCGTCATCAAACTTATCCCCACTAGAGTAGCACACTTGAGCTTTTCTGTTCCCATACTCATCCATATTGCAGTCCTTGGTCAAGTGTGGACCACTGCATCGCTCGCACCCCACTCTTATGGCATGTATCGACTGGTCCATTTGTGTTATCCGGCGATCCATGTTATTTAGCATGGCCATGACAGCTGCAATTTCTTCAGTTTGGGTCCCTCCACCGCCTTTACTTCCGTCTTGCCTCGGGTTATGGTACTCGCGAGAGTGTTTCGCGAATTCTTCGATGAGCTCCTTGACTTCCCTTGGATTTTTCTTTGTCAACGGTCCTTGAGAATCAAGGAGTTGTCTTGTCATTACATTGACCCCATCATAAAAGATTGACATCTCTTGCTGCACATTTAGGTCATGTTGAGGGCAATTTCTGAGTAGGCCCTTGTACCGCTCCCATGCTTCGTATAGTGACTCCCCCGGTTGTTGCTCAAAGTTGGCTATCGCCTTCTTGAGTTTGGCTATCTTGGATGGCGGACAGAACTGGTCCAGGAATTGCTCACGCATTTGAGCCCAAGTGGTGATTGTACCTGGTGGGAGTGCTTTTAACCACTCCTTAGCAGCTCCTTTGAAAGTGATAGGAAGCATCCTAAGCAAGACTGTATTTCTTGTGACATTTGGGACATTGAAGTAATCAGCAATGTCGTTGACTTCGTCTAGATGCTTAAAAGCATCCTCATGATCCTTCCCGAAAAATGGGATGTCCTTCAGTGCTGTCAATATGTGTCCCTTTAGTTCGAATGTGGCAGTGGCAGGAATTGCGGGTTGGACTAACCCAGGACCCATGTCATCTCGGATCCGCTTTTTGTATGCTCCCATGGACATTTCTTCAATCGCTGCCATCTCGTTCCTTGGCTCGTTCTCGGGTTCACTTGTGTGTTCTTCAAATTCTGGCTCGGTATCGCTTTCGGACTCGGTTTGCACGGGTGTGTGTTCCAAATGCTCAAAATTGCTCTTGTGCTTCGCTGATGAGCTGGACTCTCCTGTCTTCTTTCCTGACTTCCTAGAAAAGGCTGACTTCAATTCTTGCAAGGGCGTCTTTTTCTTGTGAAGTGCAGATTCGGGGTCTTCCAGTGGTGGCACCAAGTGTGTGTTTGAGCTTCTGGTCATGAACTCCTGCAACTTGCTAAACTAAAACGTAAAACTGAACTAAAATAAGAAAAACTAACTACCAAATAAAAATTTTAAAAATTTTGCTTGTCCACGTCGTGGCAAGTATATGGCCACGTCGTGGACTCTGTAAAAAAAAATTTATTTTTGCTGAAAAATTAACTTTTTGTGGCTGTGATTCCACAAGAAGGATCGATTAATTTAATGCAAATAATTAAACTACAAACTAAGCCGTTCCCCGGCAACGGCGCCAAAAACTTGATGTGCACAAAAGTACCCACTAATTTTAATATTTATAACCTAACAAACTTAGACTATCTATGCACTTATAGGCAGTGTACCTAGTCAGATTACAGTATAGCTTAGGTAAGTCGGGTGTCGATCACAGGGAACGGTGTTCTAATTAATTTACTTACTATTAAACTAACCTAATTTATTAACAAATTTAATAAATGGTTTTATCTGATTTTACAAGATCAGATGAACTTAAATCCAATTCAATAAGTAAAAACACACACTCTTGTTTAGATTGAATCCACTTTTCCCTTATGGCTAGCTAACAATTACGGATTACTAAGTTGGTTTTTAATTATATTAGTAATTTAGTTCTATCTTACCAATATTTAACTAATTCATGTCAAACCATGTATGTTCACACATAATTAAACACAGAACCAATTATAGTTGAAAATATGCTATATAAGATTTGTTGTGTAAACGTAATTATGATCACAATTCTCGTTCTCTAGCACAGCTAAACTTTATTTATTCTAATTATTAACTAAGATTGGTCAATCCTAGCTCTAACAATTCAATGTTCACTAAATTATTAGGTAAACAGGTTCATGCAGTTTAATGGTCACTAAGCTACACAGAACATGTAATTAAACAATTAGATAAACAAATATTAACATGCTAGGTCATACAAATCAAACACAAGCAAATTTTCACCAACTAAGCTTAATCCATAATCATATAACTATTCATAAGTTCAAAGCTTCATCTAGCTAAACAAGAGTAGCTAGATTCAGCTGCTCATTATAGTAATTAAACTAACACAGCTAAAACTAATGAAAGACATGTTCTAAAAATAAACCTTTACTTCTTTTGGTGTTGAAAACCCTCTTCCAGAGCCTTTCTTTCGTTCTTATTCGTCTTCTGGAACTCTTTCTCTTCTGCCAAAAGTCCCTCTTTTCGTAATAATCATCAGAACTTATATAATGCTTAAAAACTCGCGCCACGTCGTGGGCTTCAAGCAATCCGTATCCTTCAAGGAAATCCTCCGCGTCGCGATGCTTATCTTCTGAACACCCATGCCACGTCGTGGGCTTCATCTCCACGTCGTGGAATTAGCTCTTATCGTGAATTTATTATTTTCTTGTCTTCCAAGACTCCCATGTTCCCCATTTTGTCACCTTTGGTCCCTTTCTTCGAAAATCCTTTGTATTGACTGAAAATAGCAATTTAAACTCATAAGTATCTTTATTCTAAACATATTATCAATTTATTAATAAAAATGTACTTAAATACTGCCTAAAAATAAGTGTAAATATGGCAATATCAAGACCCTTCGGTCTCACAATGCTATTTGGACCCTCTGGTCCTATCTCAGTGAAGACCCTCCGGTCTCACAACTCAGTTTGGACCCTCTGGTCCTATCTCAATAAATACACAGAATAATATACAACATAAATCACAAAGACAGAATGCATATATATCATATATCTCAGTATAAGCACATAAGACCCTCCGGTCAATAATACAAACAATACCCTCCGGTCATACAGTAAATACCACTCAGGTAAGTATAGTGAGAAGATTCACCTCAACTGCTATGCGATAAACCCTACATTGTCGTTGCTGCTTCGTACTGACACCTAAACTGGGCCATAACAACCCAACACTATAATAAAAGACTATACAAGGCTACACCCCAACACTATGCCCCATAGATGGCCCAACTAACCAGGCCCACTACCGAACCAACTCATTGGGCCCACCAAGGCCCAAGAGAAAAAAGGTCTACTAATGGCACAATTTTCCAAATTGGACTCAAACCCTTACTTGGGCCTTACCCTAAAGCCCACGACTTAACTCTAATCCAAAACACCCTTTCTCAGATGTCTAACCAGACACCAGCCCAAATATGCAAACCCACTTAGACAGAGTACGCAGGGCGTACTGAGTGGTACGTTGCATGTACGGGCTTGTACGCCCAACGCACTTCCCTCTTAAACCAAGTTTTCCATTAAGCACTTAATTCTTTAAGCCATAACTCTAAACTATAGATCTGAGTCCCAAATAACGTTTAAACCCATAAAGTCACTGGCTTGGTGACTTTGTATGCCCTATATAAGCCCAAACTCCAAAAATGGCATTCTACTTCCATGAAAATGGTCATAACTCTTGCATGAACCCATTAAGACTTCCAATATGACAACTTTATGATTCTAGGTCCCAAATAACACTAAGAGGGGCAACTCTAAGCTCCAAAAACGACATGGACTCAAGGGAATTCATCAATGGGACCAAAAGAGTCCGTAAACTCAACCCAAAAGAGATCTAAGAAAATAACCACCAAGTTGAGACTTTATACCTCAAATGAGAGCCAAAGGCTGATGAGGTTTCAGATCTAAAAGCTCTAGCTTCTTCAATGAATCTTCTAGAGTGAGCACCTTCTTCCAAATCTCCAAAACACTCTTCTAATGGTCATCTAAGCTCCAAGAACACACAAGAAGGATTAGGGTTTCGTGAAAGCTTTCGAAGGGTGAGAGTATGCAGGTCGTACTCAATAGTACGTTGTGTGTACTCACTTAATGGCTTGTACGCTGCGTGTACTGGCTTGTACGCCCATCGTACTTCCCTCTTAAACCTAATTTTCCATTAATCACTTAATGCTTTAAGCCATAAGTCCAAACTACAGATCTGAGTCCCAAATAACGTTTAAACTTGTAAAGTCACTTGCTTAGTGACTTTGCATGCCCTACATAAGCCGAAACTCTTTCTTAGATGGCTCAACTAGGCACCAACAATCTGGCCCAAGAAGACATCCCAAACCGAAGCCCAAATATGTAAACCCACTGAGACAGAGTACGCAGGTCGTACTCAGTAGTATGCTGCGTGTACTCACTTAATGGCTTGTACGCTACGTGTACTGGCTTGTACGCCCATTACACTTCCCTCTTAAACCCACTTTTCCATTAATCACTTGATGCTTTAAGCCATAAGTCCAAACTACAGATCTGAGTCCCAAATAACGTTTAAACTCGTAAACCCACTGGCTTGGTGACTTTGCATGCCCCACATAAGCCGAAACTCTAAAAATGGAATTCTACTTCCATGAAAATGGTCTTAACTCTTGCATGAACTCATTAAGACTTCCAAGATGACAATTTTATGATTCTAGGTCCCAAATAACACTGAGAGGGGCAAATCTAAGCTCCAAAAACGACATGGACTCAAGGGACTTCATCAATGGGACCAAAAGAGTCCATAAACTCAATCCAAAAGAGATCTAAGAAAATAACCACCAAGTTTGAGACTTTATACCTCAAATGAGAGCCAAAGGATGATGAGGTTCTGGATCTAAAAGCTCTAGCTTCTTCAATGAATCTTCAAGAGAGCACCTTCTTCAAAATCACCAGATCTTGGAGAACCAGGATGCACCCGATCGTAGATCAATCTTGGAGAACCATGATGCACCCTGAAGCTGGTCAAATAATAGTTCTTCATCGTTACCTTATTTAGCTCCCGATAATCTATACACATCTGATGAACCGTCCTTCTTCTTCACAAACAGAATCGAGGCTCCCCATGGCGAACAGGTCGGCCTGATAAATCCCTTGTCTAACACCTCCTGCAGCTGTGTAGATAACTCCTACGTCTCGAAAGGAGCCAATCGATATGGTGCCTTGGTTATTGGAGCCACACCAGGAACTAGGTCTATCTTAAACTCTACCTGCCTCTCCGGAGGTACCCCAGACAAATCCTATGGGAACACGTCTGGGTACTCCCGTATTAGTACATCATGCACGGTCGACTTACCCTTATTTCGGGTATCCAACACATAAGCGACATAACCTAGGCAACCCTGCTGTAAATAGCATTTCGCCATCGCTGTTGAACATAATGCCGGTCCACACTACGGCCTCTCTCCTTGAATCACCAAGCCTCCCCCACTTGGGGTCCAAACTTACACTAGCTGCTGCTCGCAGTCGACCACTGCCCCATTGGGGCTCAACCAGTCCATACTCACGATAACCTTATTTCCTTACAATGGAATAGGGACTAAATCCACAAAATACTGCTCATCGAGCAACTACAATGTACATCCCCGGTGAAACCTCGCGACCCGAACGGTCCTATCATCCGTAATTTCTACATCAGCTCCCCCGGAGCATGATAAGTCTACTTTATGAATGTACTAATTTGTCATAAATATGTTGAATTGATGCATAATTGTCCAAGAATGAAACTAATTTGATGAGTTGTTGAAATTTATATGTAGGTAAATACTTAGTGCTAAAGTGGGCAGAACCCGCAAGAAAAACAAGCAATATGAAGTTAACGAGCATGGGAGACGAATTGCTAAAAGAATGAAGAAAAATGGTGTTGAGAAATTTGACCACTCTTCAATGTTTTGATCATATCTCAAGAGTTATATCTCCAATTGACATGAAAGAAGAGTTTCTGAAAACTAGACAAAATTTCCAACAACTTTCATGTTTGGCGTTTTTACTGATTCTACCGTTTTCATCACAAAAAAGGGGCAATTTAGATGGGAGACGTCCTAGAACGCGTCTAAGACGCCCCCTAAGACGCCTAACCGTTTTAGGCCATTTTCAAGTGCAAATCAAGGATGTCAGAAAGCCTATAAAACACCACGAAGGACGCCCAGACGTCCTACCTGACGTCTAAGACACCTACTAGGACGCCGACGCGGAAAACAGCTCCGAAAATTAGTTTTTTAGCACCTATTTAAGGGAGATTAAACCCTAATCGACTTTGGACTCCTCCCCTGCGATTTTCACCCGTTTTAGAGGGTTCCAAACACTTTCAAACTTTATCTAAACGTGTTTCTGATCATCAATTTCTGAATCCGAGACTACGAATCACAAAGTCCATCATCAAGCAACATTTGAAGATCATTCAACCAGTGAATCGTCATCAATTCCATCAAACTCCAGATTTGGTTACTTCTTCTCCATGGTTTCATCGTTCCATGATTGATTTATCATTAGACTTTATTAGTTTTATGATTTCAAGTTTGTTTATGAATTTTAGTATGAATTCTATTGTTTTTATTCAATTTGTGTGCTTTTTGATTGTTATGGAAGACTAAACCACATAAGTTACTTCCGGGAATGTTGTAGGATGTTAGGATGAACACGTTTTGATTATTACTTTTATTCTAGTCAATTTCAGTTATTGTTTCAATCTTAAAGTTATGATTTTTACTTATAATGATTGGAGTTGGGTTTTCTTATTCGGAGATATTCCAACTAAGATAGTATATTGTTAATTCACTAATCATTCTGAATTCAAGTAGTTTAGGAACTTAGATGATCAGTTGAACCCACATACATTTTTCCAAATTTGTAGTATTATATACTAAACATTGTAATAGGTAATCGTAAGACACATTATTGCCAAACCACTAGTTGTTCCTAATCCAATTATACATAGAGAGTATGACAGCTAGTTGGGATAACATACTGTGTGCTCAAAATTATTTGTTGCATGTTAATCAACCTTAATTATGTCTAGGTAATTAAACTAGAATTTAAGGGAAGAAAAACGTGTAAGTCTAACCATCTGAAAAACTGAACCGGAAGTACCTTGTTTTCTCATTCATAGTATTTGTTTTAACAATCTTTTGCAACATAAAGTTTCTAGTTGTTTAGTTTATTTTAGTTTAATTTGAATTCGTGACAATTGCAAGCATTAGTTTTTCCATTTACCTATTTTAACACAAGGTTTAACCACAAACTCCTCGTGGATTCGACCCTTACTTACCCTAGCTATCTAGTGTGTGTGAGGTTTATTTTTGACCGAGACAACGAACTCGATCAAAATTTGGCGTGTACTCTCTACATCAAGGGGACAGTCCAGCTCCCCCGGAGCTCCAACAAATCTCTTGCTAAGCACGAGAGATACAAAAGATGTGTAGCCCCCGAATCGAATAATACCAGAGCAGACATGGCGTTCATTAAGAACGATCCTATAACGAAACACATAAACATAAGCAAAAAATCAATATAATTAAAGAGATGAGGAGATGATACATACCCGTCACAACATCGGGAGCCGCATGTGCCTCCTCTACGATCAGCTGGAAGGCTCTACTCTTCGCCACAGGTGCCTTTGTCCGACCCTGACAGCCATTGGTAATCCTCAATATAGCAGTAGAGGGTACCGCCACCTGTCCTGCTGCTGCTAAACTCAGGCACTAGGACCTCTTGTGGCCCCTCTTCTTGCACTGGAAGCAAATTAGATAAGATATTATGGTGGTAGTGATAGCAGTACAATCCCTGCTAACGTGACCAATTCGACTGTACTTAAAGCAGCCCGAAACACCCGTCCTGCACATACCCTCATGCGTCCTACCACACTTGCTGCAACGGCCTCGACCCTGTTGGCACTTCCCTTGGGATTCCACCTTGTGCTTTTTGCCCGAACCCTCCACACCAGAAGCTGCATCTGTTTTCCTCTTCCTTTCCAACTCTAAATCAATCTCCTTCTACAAAGCCCTCGCTATCATATCCTACAGTGTTTTGCAGCTGGATCGGCTCACAAACTACCAAATGTCGCTCCTCAACATCTCATGTTACCGAGCCTTTTTCATCTCCTCGTCCACCACATACCGTGGAACAAGAAGGGAACTCTCCCTGAATTTGGCGGTGATCTCAGTCACCGTCTTAGTCGTCTGCTGGAGATCCTGGAACTCTCGCACAAGCTGTTCCACCTCAATCACAGGTGTGAACTCAGCCCTAAACTTGGTTGTGAAGTCGCTCCAGGTCATAGTATCAAGGGAATCATCACCAATAGCATATCCGATATCCTACCACCAATCCTACGCCTTGTCCTTTGGGAGGCCGGAAGCAAGTTAGATCTTGTCCCCCTCGAGACAGCGACTAGTGCGAAAGGCGTTGGCAACATCCGCCAACCACCTGCTACTAGCAATGGGGTCCCTAGCCCCATGGTATTCTGGAGCTCCATAATCTCGGAACTCCCATAATATCATCGTGCGTGCCCCAATCATGGCCACCATCTCGATATGGAATGCACCCAAGCTCTCATCAAGAATCTCCAAAACGCCCTCCTCGACCATATCGAAGATCACAGGAGTCTCGTCAATGATACTACACATGATCTCAGATGAAATGAACTCCCTCATCTGATCATCGAGTTGCCCAACTCCATAGCCTGAGCCTGATCCCTCGCCTGCGCTAATACTGCCAACTGGTCTAGTGCGTAGCATCACCATACTAAAAATACATCATAACAATCATCAGAATACTCATCATAACCCAAGGGATCACACACACCACAAGTTCCTTGGTTTCATCTCAGCTCTCCTTGACTCAAGTACGAATCCTCTTCTTTCAGTAATACGGGCCCATACCACCTTCCACATCTATCCGTACTTTCCTCAAGGTTTTGCTTACTCCACCAAGTCCCTTTCACTACTACTGCTCTCAGTGCGAATTTCATCCTAGGCTTACCATTCTCCGACCCACTCTTCGTCATCAGTTGCATAATAATTCCCTGCTACCTTTCCCTAATAGCTCGCGAATACCATTACATATCACTAAGACCAGATAGTTCTTTGAATGAGAGGTCTCTCCTTATAACGGTTGGACTCAAACAAGAGCGCCAAAACAAGGCTAGACCTAACCTTCTTAAATTATTTAGTCGTCATAATATGTAACTTAATGTTTTCGTTTCCTTGTTAGTTAAAGATAACTAGAACTCCTAAAATCACAAAGCAAGCAACATTCAAGCATTGAGTAATCAAAACCAAGAATATCCTAATCAGGCCATCATATCACTAACTAATTAGTACTAGCATGCAGTTCAATAAGCTCATATAATAGGCATACAAGCCATCGTTCCTAGATCCTTAGCCCTAATCTAGCATGAAGGTCACATATTCACAATTCATATCATAACATAAACGTGTATGGGTAATTTAGGAGAACTTACTTGAGCTCGGCTATTACATGCACCACACCATTTTCTCTTTTTTAAAATCCTTTTCATAAAAATGAGTTTCATTTGAAAACTTTCATATCAAGTCCTTAGTTTGAGTTAAGACACACTTAAGAGTGTGCCCGAATCCCTCAAACCAAGGCTCTAATACCAACTTATACCAACTTGTAGCACTCATATAACATGGTCCCAAAATTTTCATTTTTAAATCATAAATACACCATAGTTATTAAAATCATGTCATCAAAACATAAGTCATAGTATCTCAAAACATCATAAACGATATATCCATATCAAAACATATGTCAAATATATCAGAGTAAACATCCCAGGCTAAACATCATGGTGTGTGCAAATCAGTTATCCCGAGCTCTTCCCTTTGCTACTAGAAGTACTTGAAACCAAAACTGAAAACCTTAAGCACAAAGCTTAGTGAATTTCACCCAAACTACCACATACCATACATATAACATGCAACTAGGAGATACGGGCCCTGCCCAGACTCAAGGAGATTCGGGCCCCACCCATACTCGGATAACGGGTCCCGCCCTATGATATACGGGCCTCGTTGTAACACCCGTCTCTCGAGGTATTATTTAATTTAAGTAATTAATATTAGTTTGGACTAACAATGAAACAAATGGACTTATGGAGTGGACCTTAGCAAAATGGGCGTAATAGTTGGGTTGCCCATAAGTCGTACGTTGGGCGTAACCTGGCATACGCAGGGCGTAGAGGCGCCTAGGATCCGGGGTTCGCATGCACGTATGTGCAACGTACCAAGAAATACACGCAGCATACGTGAGCAGTCTCAAAACCCGAATTTTTAGGGTTTAATCCATATAAATACCCCATTATGGCTCAAACCCTAGCCTCATTACCAGTCCCTCACCCTCACTAAACCCTAATACGCCCTCATACTCCATTGTTGTGTGTGTTTGACCTTTTGAGCTCATTTTGGTGAAGAAAAGATTGGAAGAAGAGAAGAGGAGTTAAAGAAGAAAAGCTCAAGGATCTGGAACGATATCATCTTTTGGCACTCAAAGGAGGTATAAAGCTTCTAACTTTCCTCTTAGAAGCTTAGGTCTAGGATTATGGAGCTTTGGACCTTTTTAGGTCCAAAGGATGGATCTTTTTCATGCAACTTCGTTTTAGAGCTTAGAGTTGCGATCCTTGGAGCTCCAAGCATCCCTTTAGCAGTAAAGCTTCGACCTTTAAGGCCTTTATGTAACCATGCATGAGATCTAGCCATTTCCATGGAAGTTTATAGCTATTTTTCCAAGTTGGGTTCATTTGGTGGGTTGCAAGCCACCAAGTGATCGACTTTATGGATCAGGACATTGAAGAGGACTTGGATCTGTATTTTTTTGCCTTAGGATTAGAGTAGTAAGCACTTAATGGGAAAAGTGACTTAACAGTGAAGTATGTTGGGCGAACATACAGGTATGCGTAGCGTAGATGCCATTTAGCCAGTACGCTTAGCGTACATAGGAGTACTCCCTTCATACTCAATAGACATGGGCTTGGTGTTTTTGGGTCTCGGTTTGGCCCATACTTTGGACTTTGGGTGTTTGGGCCTTAGTGGGCCATCAGAAGTCAGATAATTTGGGCTAAGAATATGTTTGGGCTTAGGGAATGCCTATTTGAGAAGTTGGGCTCAATTCAGAAAATTAGGCCATTAGTGGGCCTTTAATGGGCCATTAGTGGACTTAGAAAGATTAGATGGAATTGGGCCTTGTTTATGGTCCAAATCAGAGCCAGGTTAAAATGGTCATTTTACCCTTAGAAGGATTCTCAGTTTGTCTGACTAAGTATTGTTGTATAGAGTTAGCTGGGGAGTTATGGGAGTAGCCAACAAAGATTCCTCACGCACGAGTTCAACATTTAGTTTGAGAGGTGAGTCTTCTCCTATAGGAACGGGTCTAAGGCACTAAGTTCATCCCGTTTATGTTTGATTGTATGTGTCGAGGTTAGCCTGATGTAGATTTTATGTTCCGGACTACGGTTTGATGTTGGGCGGGGCCTGATGCAGTTAGTATGCTTGATGTCTTCGTGATTCTTGCATGTGTATGATTATGTGTTCTGGACTTTGGACCGATGTCGGGGTAAGCCCGAGGAATGTTAGCCTTCTTGATATACTTATGTCTATGATTATGTTTATGTTTATGTTATGCTCATGATATGTATACCGGACTTCGGTCTGATGTCGGGCGGGGCCCAATGCAGGGGCTAGGCTCAAGTTATGCAAGACCTTGGTCCGATGCCGAGCGGGGCCCGATGTCAGACTCATCCTATGCCGGGCACGGCCCGATGTAGTGGGCTAGGCCCAGTATGTGATTATGTATATAGTATGTGGTAGCTTGGGGAGACTCACTAAGCTTTGTGCTTATAGTTTTCAGTTTAGCTTTCAGATAATTCCACTAGCAAAGGGAAAGGCTTGGGATGATCGCATGGCACACACCATAACTTTAACTTGGGATTGTTTTAGACTCTGAGGATTACTTATATGATTTTGATACAGTTTTTGACATGATGTTCTTGAGATACTTGGTTCTTGATTTTTATTATGATGATGGATGATTTATGGTTTTAATATTGATTTTAAAATGAATTTTTAGACCATATTTTTGGGATGTTTCAAGTTGGTATCAGAGCCTTGGTTTGAGGGATTCAGGTACACTCTCGGGTGTGTTTGAACTCAAACTAAGGAAATGGTATAGAAATTTTCAAAATAAAAATCATTCTTATGAAAAGGATTTTTGAGAAAGGAAAAGAATTTTAGAAAAAGCAAAAAGAAAATAATTTTGAAAAAGCGAAAAAGGTGTGCTGCATGCATTCATCTGAGCTCAAGTAAGTACTACCAAATTACCATACATGTTTATGTTATGATATGATTATCAGCTTTATGAGAACTGCATGCTAAATTAGGACTAAGGATCTAGGAAGGATGCCTTATGTGCCCGTTATATGTGTATCAGCTTTAAGAGAATTGCATGCTAGTATAGATTAGTCAGTATGAGAGCTTGAGAAGTATATGCTTGATTATGTGTACTCAATGCTCGAATGCTGCTTGCTTTTTGCTTTTAGGAGTTCTGGTTACCTCTTACTAACTAGTAAATGAATATGTTAAGCTACATATTATGAGGATTAAATAATTTCAGAAGGTTAGGTCTAGCTCTTGTTTGATTCCAACCGTTGTAGGGTAGGATCTATCCTTCGAAGAATTATCTAGTCTTAGTAATATGTAATAGTATTCACGAGCTAGTTAGGGGAGGATAGCAGGGACTTCTTACGCAGATGGTGGCGGAGAGTGGACTGGTGATTACCCTAGGGCAAGCCTAGGATGAAGTTAGCATGATATTGGAAGTAGTAGTAAAAGGGACTTGGTGGAGTCGAGGCGGTTCTTGAGGAAGGTACGGATAGATGTGGAAGGTAGTATGGGCCCGAACTACTAAAAACAGAGGATCTGTACTTGAATCAAGGAAAGCTGAGATGAATCCAAGAAACTTGTAGTGTAAGAGATCCCTCGAGTTATGTTTAGTATTCTAACGTTTGTTATGATGTGTTTTTAAGAATTGTGGTTTTACGCCCTAGACCATCAGTTGGCAGTTCAGGTGCCGGTGAGGGATCAGGCTCAGGCTCTGGAGCCAAGGAGCTAGATGAGAAGAATAGGGAGTTCATCTCCTCAGAGATCACGGATAGTATTCTTGAGCAGACTCATGTGGTCTTCGATTCGATCAAGGAAGGTATCTTGAAGCTTATAGATGAGAGATTTAGTGCGTTACGTACTGAGGTGGTGGCCATGATAGGGTCGTGCACACTCACTTTCTGGGAGTTTAAGGCATGTGGAGCTCCCGACTATCATTAGGCTCGGGATCCCATTATGAGTACTAGATGGTTGGCTGATGTCGCCAACACATTCCACACCAGCAGATGTCCTGAGGGGGATAAGGTCAGAATAGTGTCTTGTCTTATGACAGAGAGGGCACCTGATTGGTGGGAGGAGATCGGACGAGCAATTGGTGATGATATAGTGTTGGATGCTATAACCTGGAATGATTTCACGACCAGGTTCAGGTCCGATTTCGCACCTGTTACTGAGGTGCAACAGCTTGCTAGAGAGTTTCAGGACTAGACTACAGAGACAGTGGCTGAGATTACCGCCAAGTTCATGGAGAGAGCCCTTCTTGTTCCGCAATATGTGGCGGATGAGGAGATGAAGAAGGCTCGATACCATGAGATGCTGAGGAGTGATATTATATAATTTGTGATCCGCTCCAGCTGTAAGACGTTGGTGGACATGATTGCTAGGGCTCGTGGGAGCAGCCAACAGAGATTCCTCATGCGTGCGTTCAACATTTAGTTTGAGAGGTGAGTTTTATCCTATAGGAATAGGTCTAAGGCACCAAGGCCGACCCGTTTATGTGTGACTTTATGTGTCGGGATTAGCCCGATAGAGGTTTTATGTTTCGGACTTCGGTCTGATGTCGGTCGGGGCCCGATGCAATTAGTATGCTTGATGTCTTCGTGATTCTTGCATGTGTATGATTATGTGTTCTGGACTTTGGTCCGATGCCGGGGCAAGCCCGATGAATGTTAGCTTTCTTGTTATGCTTATGCCTATGTTTATGTTTATGTTATGCTCATGATATGTATACCGGACTTCGGTCTGATGCCGAGCGGGGCCCGATGCAGGGGCAAGGCCCAAGTTATGCCGGACCTCGGTCCGATGCCGGGCGGGGCCCAATGCCGGACTCATCTGATGCCGGGAGGGGCCCGATGCGGTGGGCTAGGCTCAGTATGTAATTATGTATATAGTATGTGGTAGCTTAGTGAGACTCACTAAGTTTTGTGCTTATAGTTTTCAGTTTTGGTTTTAGGTACCTCCACTAGCAAAGGCAAGCGCTCGGGATGATCGCGTGGCACAAACCACAGCTTCAGCCTGAAATTGTTTTAGACTCTGATGATTACTTATATGATTTTGATATAGTTTTTGACATGATGTTCTTGAGATACTTGGTTCTTGATTTTTATTATGATGATGGATGATTTATGGTTTTAATGTTGATTTTAAAACGAAATTTTTGGAACATATTTTTGGGATGTTTCACCCGCCCACACTTAATGAGATATTGGCCCTGTCTACACTCAGCTAACTAGGAGATATGGGCCCCACCCACACTCGGCTAATAGTGAGATACAGGCCCCCCACTCACACTCAACTAACTATGAGACACATATAAGTATCACACAAACAACAAGTCTAACCAAAACATACCAATCCATTCCATATCCATACTCACGTAATGCTAAGATACAGGCCCTACCCACACTTAGCTACTAATCAGCACACATAATATACACGGGCCAACATTGGTGCTTTCGACCCGTTCAATCCAGGAGGAAACTCACCCCAAATGTCGGATGATGGCTGAAACGTGTCTTCCCTAAAATCAACTCTACTCAATCCCTGAACCAAACAATCCCTTAGCTTCCATTTTATACTCATAACTCTTTAGGGTCTACTATGGTCAAAGTCAATTCTAGGTCAAAGTCAAACTCAACACTTCGAGGTGACTCGACTCGTCGAGTTTGTCCTTCAACTCGTCGAGTTCCCATGAATCATAAAATCGTGAAATCGCGATCCAACTTGTCGAGTTTTCCTCCAACTCACCAAGTTATTCCTTTTTAACATAAATGTGACACTTTGACCCAAATCATTGAGTTCCTCTATGAACTCGTCAATTTTTTCAGTTTGCTATCCCTTCTTAATGCATTAAGCCCTTACTCTTCAGATCTACACCCTATACTCCAGATCTAGACTGGAAATGCTTCTAGAAGGGTAAAGTTTCCAACTTTACCCATTAATACCTTTCCTAAAGGGATTAAGCTCAAACCCTAACCCAAAAAGGCCAAGGTCTTAATCCAAACACCATGAAAACTAAAAGATAGACCACGAGGTCCTGGATATGGACTCTAGGGACAAAAAGATCACGTAAAGTCCAAGCTTTCTGCACATGCATGGCTATTAGAAGCTCCAAAAGGCCAAAATGATGGTCTAAAGTTTGCATGGGACTTCCATGGCCTAAAGTTGGCACCTTTATGCCATGAAAATCCTTCAAGACCTTAGATCTCAAGTGTTAATCCATTTGGGACGTCCAACTCCCAAGGAACATGATATTTGGACAAAACCAAGCAAAATAACCCCAAAAAGGAGACCTACTTAACTATAAGGCAAGGTTCAAGCTTTATACCAGCAAAGAGTCGTGGATGAGCCAAGGATTTTGGATCTATTAACTCCTTCTTGTGTCCTCAAGCTTTTCCTTCCTCCAATGGCTTCAAGAACACACTAGAACACTTAAAATGGCCCACAAACACTCTCAATAGCATTAGAGTTTCAATATCTAAAGTCAGGAACTTGGAGGCTGGAAATGAGGGCAACACGTTGGGGTTAAGGTGTTTGAATAAGGTGCAAACCACGGAAATTAGGGTTTCATGTCTGCCAGCCTACTCGTCGAGTTGAGGCCTCCCATTTCATCGAGTAGGTTACTTAAAATACATAGCCCTTATGATCTCTACTCGACGAGTTTGGGGCTCCCAACTCGTCGAGTTGCTCTATAAATTAGAATAAATTATAAGTTAAATACATACCAGGAACCAGGTGTTACACATAAAGTTTCCAACTTTATGAATTTGCATGTCCATTAAGTGCTTAATACACAAAATCCCAACTTCTTACTGCCTTAAGACCTTCTATAGCATCCATGGAGAAAAAATAAGACCAAGACCACATTTTAATGACTTAAGACCCCTCATAAGGCCTAAACGGACGACTTATTCGGCTAAAGGAAGAATAACCATGTTTGGGACCAAAGTACCCTAAATGAGGGAAATGGCTAGATCTACATGATAAAGTGATCAAGCAAGGAGATTTTTACCTTTTGGAGGTAGCTAACAAGTGAAGAATCCCAGATCTAGGCTTCTCCCAAGCTCCAAGGTCCTTACACCAACTTGTTCTTCGTCAAGACCACCACCAAAGCACACAAATGAGCTTAAAATTCACTCTTCTCACTTAGGGTTGCTAGAGGGGAATTTTATCAGAAGGAGGTTGATGAGGGAATGATAAATGAGGTGATAATGATGCTTATATGTGGGGAAAACCATAAAATTTTGGCTTTGAAGTTTCTCCATGTACGCCCTTCATACGCGGTGTACGCCCAACATACTAGGGTCCGCCCATAGTACGCTCATCGTACACAACGTACACCCAATGTACTACCCCTTTGTTAAAAATCAACAAAATGCCATTATGGGCCATTTATAGTCTTTCTTATACTCAAGGACTAAAATGCAATATTTATTCATACATAGGGTTAAAATTGAAAATACCTCAATACCAGGATGTTAATATTCTCCCCTACTTGAACTAAACTTCATTTTCGAAGTTAGTTGTTGTGAATAACTCAGGGTAATGGTCCTGCATCTCCGCCTCTGGCTCTCAGTTCCACTCGGAGCCTCTTTAGTGTTGCCACTGAACCTTTACCGAAGGTATATTCTTGTTACGCATGACCTTAATATTTCTCTCCATTATCACTACCACCCTCTAATTATAATTTAGGCGCTCATAGACCTAGATATCATCCAAAGGAAACACTTTCTCATCGTCTAACACGCACATCTGCAACTGCAAAACAAGGAAGGTGTTGTGGATTTGACTAAGCTTACTCGGAAAATCTAATCAATAGGCCACCTTACGTACCATGGCGATCATCGGAATGGTCCAATATACCGGGGAAACAATTTTACTCTCTTCCTGAAGCATATCACACCCTTCCAGGGTTAGACCTTCAGTAGTTCTATGTCGCCGACCTAGAACTCTATCTCTGATAGACGTTGGTCGGCATAGCTCTTCTGCCAACTCTGAGCTGTTTGCAATCTATGTCAGATCTGTTGGATAAGCTCCGTGGTCTAGAGGACTACCTTAGTCCTTCCCGTGAATCTATGACCAACCTCCCCTAACAAATTGGGGCACGATATCTATTACCATATAGAAGCTCAAAGGGCGGTGCACCAATGCTGGAGTGATAATTGTTGTTGTAGGAAAACTTCGCAAGATGTAGGTAGGAACCCCAACTCCCACCAAAATCTATAACACAAGCCGTAACATGTCCTCAAGAGTCTGGATGGTCCATTCACTTTGGCCATCAGTATGCGGACGATAAGTAGTGCTGATATGAAGTCTCATACCCAGTTCCTCGTAGAACTTCTGCTAGAATCGGGAAGTAAACCTACCATCTCAGTCTGATACAACGGAAACTAAAACCCCATGACGAGCAACAATCTCCCAAGCATACACAACGACCAATTTATCGGCCGAAGAGCTCTCCCGGATGGCCAAAAAGTGGGCACTCTTGGTCAATTGATCCTCGGTGACACAGATATCATCCAAAACCTTGGCAGTCTTTCATAGTTTGGTGATTAAATCTAGGGTGATATGTTCCCACTTCCACATGGGAACCTCCAAAGACTGCAACTTGCCATTTGGCCTCTAATGCTCGACCTTGACCATCCTACAGGTGAAACTAAGGATGATCATGGGTCGGGTTGGGTCAGTTTTAGAGGAAAACCGAACCCAACCCATAAATTTCTATTTCTGGGTTTAAGAACCCGTTGGGTTCGGTTTTAAGTCAGTTTTAGTTTCTGGGTTTCTGGGATGGTTTCATCAGTTTTGGGTTCAACCCATGGATTTTGGGTTTTGGGTTTAACCCGGTAGGTTTTATGTTGTAACCTATTGTTTTAGCAAATCTTTATGACTTAAAAAATGAAACAAAATTAACAACCTAGATTAAAATACCTAAAGAAAAACAATTACAACACCAACATAACATCAAGAGTATGTTGCTAAAATTTATAACAACCAAGTTTAACAAACAAGAAATTTAACAAGTTCTTAGCAACAAAACAAGTACCAAACAACCAAGTTTAAATCAACCAAATTGAAATCGTCATTACAACCAAGTTCAATATTCAATCCTCAATCTTCATCCATTTGAATCACTTCATCATTTCCCAATTCATCTACATAAAAAAAGTTAGTATTGAATTATAAACTTATAATTATGCAAAAATACTTACCAAGTTCTGTTTTCTCCAACTTCTCTACCAATTCTACCACATATGCACCTATCATGTTTTTAAACTGAATATCAATTGGACTAGAACATATCCAATCTTGTGTGTAAATAAGAGCTTTCGCGGTCTCCTCTATAAGGGAGCTTCTAGTTGCATCAATCACCCTCCCGCCAACACTAAATGCCAACTCTAATACTACGCTAGAGATCGGCATTCCTAAAACATGTCTCGCCACTTAAGAAAGTACATGAAACTTTATGGAATTAAGTATCCGCCAAATTAAAATTTGAAAATCCTCCACCCTCTTTTCCCTTCCCTGTGGAAAATAAACTTCAACCTCTGTTTTATTAACCCCTTTCCTATGTTTCAAAAAACCTTGCAAAATCATCTTCTAAATCAACTCCATCCCCACCATCAAAATAACCCGTTTCCTGTCTAGAAGATGATACATCCTTTGTCTTTTCACATCTTTCTCTTTGTGATTTGTTCTTGAAGTGTTCAAACAACCCCATCAATCTCTTATTGACATGCTCCAAAATATTTTTTATTTTGAGAGAATCCTTGCCATAAATCAACCATAAGCAGTACACTAGATAACACATCTTATTTTGGGGATCTAAAACCACTACAACATGAAGCAAGAAGTTCATATTATCAATTTTGTTCCAATATTTTTCATACTTTTTCTCTTATCTGTGCTTGCATAAATTTTGGTAATTCTTGCTTGCATTGTCACAAGTTCACTAAACAATAAATTGGCTGTCACATACTTAGACCCAAAAATATTTTTTGTGACATTGAAAAATATCCTCAAATAGTCAATAAAAAACCTAACAAAATAATAACACAATGTTAGATTCCAAACATATTAGATTTCACATTTGAAGTAAAATAAATAAAATAAAAATATCTAGCAACCACCCAATCGTCGGCATCTAGAGCACCCACAACTTTCTCATGTCTTCTTCTTTTTCTTGTACCCCCTCACCATCATCCTCATTCCCACAATAAGTTTTGAAACCAATATAAACCACAATTATCATGTAGTAAAAATAAAAACAAATTAAAACATGAGTATGTAAATTATAAGAAAATTAAATATAGCGTACTTCATAAAATACCTATCAAACGCAACCTCACACTTTTTTGTTGTCTCCAACATTGAAAAGGTTGAATTTCATCTTGTTTCTACATTGAAGCATGGTTTCTTAGTACATTTTATCTTCATTTTCTCAACACATTCTTTGAAAGTAGCAGCCCTAGCACCCGATGACCTCACATACTTTATAGCATTTTAGATCTTTTCGATGGAATCAAAATGCTCTTCTAACCCGTCTTTAACCAGAAGATTTATAATGTGAGCACAACACCTCAAATGCAAGTACTTGCAATCCAAAAAAGAATGAGGTCCCCTAAGTATGGTCGCTAGATACCTAATTGCCCCATCATTAGAAGAAGCATTATCCATAGTCACTGTAAACACTTTCTCAATGCCCCAATTCTGTAAGCATGAATAAACCGGTTTTCCTATAGTCACACCTTTGTGATTTGCAATTTTACAAAAATTTAGAATTTTCTTCCTCAAAACCTACTGATCATCAACCCAATGTACCGTTAGACAACTATAATTAGTGTTTTGTATGGATGTCCAAGTATCAGTGGTAATTGAGACAACTTGATCTTTTAAAACATCCTTTAGTTGAGATTCCTCTTCTTTGTATAACTTCAAACAATCCCTTGCGACAGTCCACCTTGATGGAAATTTAAATAGAGGTTGCAAGTCTGATACAAACTCCCTAAATCCCACATCATCGACTACATTAAATGGTTGGTTGTCTTTTACACACAAACGGGCTAATGATTTCCTATACTTGTCTTGGCTAAAGGAATGAAATTCCAAATAACTAGCCCCTGATTCTCCTAATTTTTTGAAACTCAACAAAGATTGTTTCTTCGAATCACCTTTTCCTTTAGGATCATAAACCGGAGAATTTACACAATAGAGTCGTAAGTGACTTCCCATTGATCTCATACCATTCTTCTTGGTATGTGCACACATCAACTTTGGACAATATGGGCATTTCACTTTGTTCAAAGTCTTATCTATCTTATTTTTATCAAAATGCTTCCATACCTAAGAACCTTTTTTACCACCATATTTATTTTCGCCAACTTCTTCATCTTCCTCAGCATTAACAATTTGTGGATCCAAATTAGATTTAGATTGCTTACTTCTACTTTCATCCTCATCAACTGTTTTTTGAGATCCTTCCATCTACATTGAATGTAACGCCCCGATTCTCAGGTATCGATGTAAATGAAAATTTAATGGTTTTAAGACCTACTCGACGAGTTGGTTGCCCTACTCATCGAGTAGTAGCTGGATGGATCGCGTGTTTAGTGGCCTACTCGCCGAGTGCATGAAGGAACTCGACGAGTTGGGTTGGAAAATGAAGCCCTAATCCCGGGGTTCTGCACCATATTTAAAGAAGCATAAGCCCCCGTTGGCCTCTTTGCAGTCCTTTCAGAGCTTAGAAAACCCTAATTCATGTGGTGTTTCATTCTTGTGTGTTTTAAGCTTTAGAAAAGAGGTTTTTGGAAAGGAAGAGCTTGGAGGGCAAGGGACTAGGAGCAAGGAAGGCGTGGGAATCAGAAAATCTACCTCAGTTAGCATCATTTGGAGGTATCAAGTCGTCACCTTTACTTTATTTTACTAATAGGCCTCTTTTGGTTGAGATTTAGGGTTTTTATGGTTTGGTTGAGATGATAATGTGGGATATGGGCTAGATCTGAAGTTGTAACTTCAGATCTGGACCCTTCTTGGGACTAGAGTCATAAAGCTTTGATTTTGTTCATGTATGAAGCCTATTTGAGTATGAAATGCCATTGTGAGCTTGGATTTGACATTAAGAGCCTTTCTAGCTATGGATGCACGTAAATTTTGCAACTTTACGTGAAAAGCATGCCTTAGAAGCTTGGATCCGTAATTTGGAGCCAATGCATGGCTTAAAAGAGTCTGTATAGCTTAAGGACTGAAGGAACTCGGCGAGTCGCAAGGATGACTTGGCGAGTCACATGAAGATGAACATGGACTCGACGAGTTGGATGAACAACTCGGTGAGTCCAATGAAGATTGCCATGGACTCGACGAGTTGTATGAACAACTCGACGAGTCAGTTGAGGTTCCCCAATTTATATATGAATGTGTAACCGTCATCGTAAACTGAAGGACCTCAACGAGTCACTCCGGTGACTCGGCGAGTGGACAAGTACTTCAAGGAACTCGGCGAGTTAGGGTCAATATGGACTGTTGACCTTGACTGATGACTTTGACTTGGACTTGGGTTTGATTAGTTGGCTTTTGGGGTACCTTGAAAGGTTGGGAACTTATGGGTATGATTATATTATGGTAATGGGTGGTGGAGTTTTTTACATTGATATGAGGGTTGGGGTTCATCTACCGATTCGACATCCGCAAGGTGAGTTATCCTCACTATATCAATAGGGTCTAAGGCACCAAGGCCGGCCCTTTAGTTGTTATTGTTATGTATGTTGCATGTAGTTATGACCTATTAGGTCTAAATCAAGATAGACAGTATGCTATGCTCTTATGATCCATAGGGATTAGTATGTTAGTGATCTGCTAGGTCGGTGCTCTAGTTATGAGAGATTTCTATGTTTGATGATCAGTGACATAGATATGTTTGGTGTTGTATATATCACTATATGTTAGATATGCACACATGGTTATTTTCATGTTGCTTGGGTTGAGGCGGTCCTCCTTTGTGCTGAAGGCCAACACACCCTATGAGCGGTCTGGGGAGACTTTAGGCCCACGTGGTGGTCCAGTCATGCTGAAGGCTTGGGACAGATTCATATAGACTGTAGGCCCTGTAGGGTGGTCCAGTCAGGCTGATGGCCCAGTATGCATGTTGGTGATTGTCTGTTGCTGATATGGTATGATCAGTGTGGTATTGGTATTTTGGGCATAGCTCACTAAGCCCTCGGCTTACAGTTTTCAGTTTATTGTTTCAGGTACTTCAGGAGATCATGGCAAGGCAAAGGCGTGACCGTACCGCTCCTCATCCTTATGATCTGGTTATTGGAACACTCTGATGAATAATGATTTGAAAACATTTTGTAAATAAATACTATTTGGTTTTATTTATGATTAGAAATGTTTAATTTTGGCATAAATTTTTTGGATGTTACAAGTTGGTATCAGAGCCTTGGTTTGAGTGAATTGGAGGAACACTCGTGTGAACCCAATCTCTAATCAAGGGAATTTTTAGAATAAGTTCTAAAATGGTTTTCAAAATAAAGGTTGGAGGATGCAGAGGGTACGATCAGCCGGAGCCTGTAAGTAAACCCCAAAAATACCGTACAGTTATTTGATATTACGATATGATAGAACAACATGCTAGTGCTAGGTTAGGAATCTTCAGGAATTGCATGATAGACTTGCCTGATTTTATGATACCTACTAGCCTAGGGTTTCTTGTATATGGAATTGACACCATAACTATAGGAGTTTAGTGTATACATCACGGCTGTGTATAATCAAGACCTTA
Source organism: Lactuca sativa (assembly GCF_002870075.4). Lineage (NCBI taxonomy): Eukaryota > Viridiplantae > Streptophyta > Magnoliopsida > Asterales > Asteraceae > Lactuca > Lactuca sativa. The sequence goes on along the minus strand of NC_056629.2, from coordinate 35,147,293 downwards.
TAGCCTGAGAATGTTTGATTCGACCTTAGTGTAGGATTGGATATTCGAAAGTCTACCAGGTCCAGCATCATGCGTGGCTAGCATACACTAGTGTTGTAGGGTTGGTGAAAGTTTCATGGATGTGTGAATTGTGGGAAGTTGTGATACCAGTTGCGAGATAGTCGATATTCCCCTAGGAGTGAGGGTTGAGCGCATATTATGTTGATGATAGTATTAGGGTGTTGTGGTGATACTCAAGACAAATATGGGTAGGTGTGGAAGGTAGTATGGGCCCGTACTACTGAAAGCACATGACCCATACGCGTAGCAAGAAACTCACAACCCCTAGGATTGTGGGAATTGGTCTTCCAATATATGTTGTTTGTCTGACGTCTTGGTTATATTTTTTTCAGTATGGTGGTGACGAGACGTTTTACTACTGGATCTGAATCAGGATCAGGATCGGGATACGGAGGGTCGGAGGTGCCGGTAGCACCTGAGCCCGTGGTACAGATAGGGACAGAGGAGTTAGATGCCAGGATCCGGGAGATTATGCACGACGAGATTGTTGCAGCGTTCCGAGCATAGCTGCCAGAGATGTTTGGGTCAATTAAGACTGCGATGGTTGAGTACTTTGATAAGTGATATGCAGCTCTAGCAGAGACAGCTGCCGCCGCAGCCACATCGGCTGTAAACGCGGCAGGGGTAGGACGAGGAGCCGGCAAGGCTTTCCAGTATCGGGACTTCGATAACATGAAGCCCCCGAAGTTTGATGGTACACAGGATGCGATTAGGGCTATGAGGTGGTTATCTGACGTGGCGGGCTGTTTCTTCACGTGTTCATGTCCTGCTGACCAGAAGGTCAGGTGTGCCTTGAACCTGCTGAGGCTTGGGGCAAAGGACTGGTGGAGATTGACGACAGGGTTGTACACTGATGAACAGCAAGCTGCTGTTACTTGGGAGCAGTTCAGAGCTATGTTCCGCACCCGCTACATTCCACACGTTGAGCGGGAGCGGCTTGCTCAAGAGTTTTTGACATTGAGGCAGGATGGGGAGTCAGTGATGGAGATAACTCGTATGTTCACGGAGAGGGCTATGTTTTCCCAGAGTTTGCTTCAGAGCAGTCTCAGATGACTCGTTATCTGAGTATGCTCAAGACTGATATTCAACAGTTTGTTGATACACGACGTTGTGAGACTCTCTTGGATCTTCAGGAAGTCGCGAGGCGGCGTGAGTTGGAGATAGAGCTACAGTTGAAGGAGCAGCGTCAGGTTCCGGCACAGTCTCAGCCGGCACCTAAGCGGTCCAAGACCGCTGATACTCGGACCAGGGGTCAGCAGAGCCACACATGTGGAAAGTGTGGCAGGGGTCATCCTGGGGTTTGTCGAGCAGGAGGTGGTTGCCACAAATGTAGCAAGGAGGGGCACTATGCCAGGGACTGTCGCCAGTCCGCCCCTCCAATAGATTTGAGGATTTGTTACCATTGTCATCAGGTTTGTCACGTGAAGGCCAACTGACTGCAACTCGCCGCCAAGACAGCGCAGGGATCCGCACTGGCTACTTTGAGGATTGGGGATGGGAGGCCAGTTAAGGTGGAGCCTCCAAAGGCTCAGGGGCGCGCCTTCCAGCTCACGACCGAGGAGGCCAAGGCAGCATCGGATGTGGTTGCTAGTATCTTTCTATTTTCTGTTTCAGTTATTGTATCTGTGTTATGCTTATTGGTGGTACCTGTGTTTAGGTATGTTTTTCGTAAACTCTTTACCTGCTTTGGTTTTATTCGACTCAGGGGCGAGTCGTTCGTTTGTATCTCAGACTTTAAGTAGAGAGTTCAGTGTGTCGGTAGATGAGCTTGAGTGTCCGTTGTGAGTTTCGATCGCCAACGAGCACGAGATTTCTGCTTCTTCGGTGTATCATGGATGCGAGTTGGAGATTTTTGGGGTATCCTTCCCAATAGAGTTAATTCCTATTCCCATGGGGGAAGTATGTGTAATCGTAGGGATGCATTGGCTCAGCCGGTTTGGCGCCATGATCGACTGTGAGGGACAGCGAGTGGTAGTTTGAACCCCAAGTGGGGGAGAATTGGTAGTGTATGGTGAGGGCACCAGATTGGGAGCAGGGTTTTGTTCAGCCACAAGGACTCGACAGTTCATTCAGCACGAGCGTGCCGGTTATCTAGCATATGTGATGGATACGCGGATTTAGGATCATACTTTAGTTTCAGAGGTTCCAGTGTTTAGGGAGTTTACTGATGTGTTTCCAAAGGAGTAACCTGGAGTGCCTCCGGAGAGGCAGGTAGAGTGCAGGATTGATCTAGTGTCGGGTGCGGCCCCTATCACTAAGGCTCATACCGTCTAGCACCGCCAGAGATGCAGGAGTTGGCATCTCAGTTACAGGGGTTGCTGGGTAAGCAGTTTATTCGCCCGAGTAGTTCTCCCTGGGGAGCACCAATCCTCTTTGTCAGGAAGAAGGACGGTTCGCACAAGATGTGCATTGACTATAGGGACTTGAACAAGTAACAGTGAAGAACCGTTATCCACTCCCAAGGATAGATGATCTTTTCGATCAGCTGCAGGGTGCATCTTGGTTTTCCAAGATCGATTTGATATTTGGGTATCACCAGGTCAGGGTGAGGGAGGAAGACGTGGAGAAGACCGCGTATCAGACTCGTTATGGTCATTACGAGTTCGTGGTGATGCCGTTTGGGATCACCAACGCGCCGAAAGTGTTTATGGATTTGATGAATCGGGTCTGCAGACCGATGCTCGATCGCTCGGTCATTTTGTTCATAGATGATATCTTGGTGTATTCCAAGACCCGAGAGCAGCACGAAGAGCACCACAAGGAACTGCTGGAGGTTCTGCGACGAGAACGGTTGTATGCCAAGTTCTCGAAGTATGAGTTTTGGTTACGAGAGGTCCAGTTCCCCGGACATCTCGTTAACCAGGAGGGGATTTTGGTCGACCTGGCCAAAGTCGAGGCGATTATGTAGTGGGAGATTCTGAAATCTCCCTCAGACATCAGGAGTTTCTTGGGATTAGTAGGGTACTACCGGAGATTCATTCAATATTTCTCCAAGATTGCAGTTCCCCTCACTCATTTAACAAGGAATGGGTGGAATTTCGGTGAGCCCCTGAGCAGCAGAGGGCGTTTGAGACCCTCCAACGGTGTTTATGTGAGGCGCCAGTGTTGACGCTCCCCGAGGGAGTTGAGGATTTTGTAGTATTTTGTGATGCGTCCATCGTAGGCTTAGGGGCCGTCCTCATGCAGAGGGGACGAGTGATATCCTATGCATCGCGGAAGCTGAAGCCGCATGAGACGAGATACCCTACGCACGATCTTGAGTTGGAAGCGGTGGTTTTCGCTCTCAAGATTTGGAGGCATTATTTGTACGGGGTCCGTTGCACTATATACACGGATCACAAGAGTTTGAGACATATCATGGATCAGCCGAACCTGAACATGAGGCACCGAGGTGGCTGGATGTAGTTAAGGACTATGATTGTGAGATCTTTTACCATCCTGGTAAGGAAAATGTGGTTGCGAACACTTTGAGTCACAATTTAGCTAGGTCCCCTACCCTAGCAAGGTGTATGAATACCCGCTTGTGAGCTTGATCAGGGATGCTCAGGTTGAGGGCATGAGACCAGGGAACTGGAAGTTGGAGCGGATTAAGGGTGAGAGCGCCCGGTTTGTTCAGGATAGCCGCAGATTATTGACCCGTCACGGTCGAGTTTGGGTTCCGATGTCCGGAGGGGTCCGGCAGACAGTGATGGAGGAGGCTCATAAGTCTCACTTTTCTATACACCCGGGGGCTAACAAGATGTACCGTGATCTGAGTTTGAGTTACTGGTGGACCGGTATGAAGCGAGAAATCACTTGGTATGTTGAGAGGTTCCTGACCTGTAGGATGGTCAAGGATGAGCATCAGAGGCCGCATGGTAAGCTGCAGCCTCTAGAGATTCCTATGTGGAAGTAGGAACAGATCACGATGGACTTCATTACGAAGTTGCCAAGGACGGCGAAGGGGTTCGATGCTATATGGGTCATCGTGGATCGGTTGACCATGAGCGCCCATTTCTTGGCCATACGGGAGAGTTCGTTGGCCGAGAAATTGGCCGACATGTACGTCAACGAGATTGTCTCTCGCCATGGGGTTCCAGCCTCCATCATTTCCGATTGGGATGTTAGGTTTACTTCCCGTTTTTGGCAGAGGTTTCATGAGGAACTGGGTACGCGGTTGTACTTTAGTACAACGTTCCATCCGCAGACCGATGGATAGAGTGAGCGAATCATTCAGACCCTCGAAGATATGTTGAGTGTGTGCGTCATTGACTTCGGTGGGAGTTGGGATTCCCACCTACCGCTTGTAGACTTCGCCTACAACAACAACTATCATTCCAGTATTGGCGCCCCGCCTTTTGAGCTGTTGTATGGTCGGAGATTTAGAACCCCGGTCTGTTGGGGTGAGGTTGGACACAGAGTGATGGGCCGGATGGAGGTAGTCTTGTAGACTACCGAAAAGATCTAGCAGATCAAACAACGGCTGTAGATCGCTCAAAGTCGGCAAAAGAGTTAAGCTGATAGACGCCGATCGGATTTGGAGTTTCAGGTTGGTGACATGGTACTTCTAAAGGTCACGCCCTGGAAGGGTCCCCGTTATATTGGGCCATTCAGGATCATTTCCAGCGTAGGCAAAGTGGCTTATAGGCTAGAGCTACCGGAGGAGCTCAGCCGAATTCACAGCACATTCCATGTTTTGTAATTGCGAAAGTGCATTATGGACCAGGAGGCAGTAGTATCGCTGGATGATATACAAGTCGATGAGCGCTTGAATTACGTGGAGAGGCCGGTGGCCATCTTGGAGAAGAAGAATAAAATTTTGCGGAGCAAAGAAATACCTTTGGTGAAGGTGCAGTGGGAACGTCGGAGGGGATCCGAGTGGACATGGGAGCCGGAGGCGGAGATGCGCAAGCATTACCCGACATTGTTTATTCCAGCAGACTTCGAGGGAGAAGTCTAGTTCAAGTGGGCGAGAATTGTAACGCCCCGATTCTCCGGTATCGATGTAAATGAAAATTTATTGGTTTTAAGACCAACTCGACAAGTTGGTTGCCCTACTCGTTGAGTAGCAGTGGAATGGATCGCGTGCCTAGTGGCCTACTCGTCGAGTCCATGAAGGAACTCGACGAGTAGGGGCTGGCAGATGAAACACTAATCTCGGGGTTCTGCACCCTATCTAAAGAAGCATAAGCCCCCTTTGGCCTCCTTGCAATCCTTTGAGAGCTCAGAAAACCCTAATTCATGTGGTGTTTCATTCTTGTGTGTCTTAAGCTTTAGAAAAGAAGTTTTTGGAAAGGAAGAGCTTGGAGGGCAAGGGACTACGAGCAAGGATGGCATGTGAATAAGAAAATATACCTCATTTAGCATCATTTGGAGGTATCAAGTCGTCACCTTTACTTTATTTTCCTTCTAGACCTCTTTTGATTGAGATTTAGGGTTTTTATGGTTTGGTTGAGATGATAATGTGGGATATGGGCTAGATCTGAAGTTGTAGCTTCAGATCTGGACCCTTCTTGGGATCTAGAGTCATAAAGCTTTGAGTTTGGTCATGTATGAAGCCTCTTTAGGTATCAAATCCCATTGTAAGCTTGGATTTTACATTAAGAGCCTTTCTAGCTATGGATGCACATAAAGTTTGCAACTTTACGTGAAAAGCATGCATTAGAAGCTTGGATCCGTAATTTGGAGCCAATGCATGGCTTAAAAGAGTCTGTATGGCTTAAGGACTTAAGGAACTCGGCGAGTCGCAAGGTTAAATCGGCGAGTCACATGAAGATGAGCATGGACCTGATGAGTTGGATGAACAACTCGGCGAGTCCGATGAAAATTGTCATGGACTCGACGATTTGTATGAACAACTCGACGAGTCGGTTGAGGTTCCTCAATTTATGTATGCATGTGTAACCGTCGTGTTGCAAGAAGGAAACCCGACGAGTGGCCTTAGGGTTTTGATTGTAAACCGAAGGACCTCGACAAGTCACTCTGGTGACTCTACGAGTGGACAAGTACTTCAAGAAACTCGGCGAGTAGCCGAGGGTACTCGGTGAGTTAGGGTCAACATGGAGTGTTGACCTTGACTGATGACTTTGACTTGGACCAGGGTTTGATTAGTTAGCTTATGGGGTACCTTGAAAGGTTGGGAACTTATGGGTATGATTACATTATGGTAATAGGTGGTGGAGTTTTTTTACAGTGATTTGAGGGTTAGGGTTCATCTACCGAGTCGACATCCGCAAGGTGAGTTATCCTCACTATATCAATAGGGTCTAAGGTAGCAAGGTTGACGCTTTAGTTGTTATTGTTATGTATGTTGCATGTAGTTATGACCTGTTAGGTCTGAATCAGGATAGACAGTATGCTATGCTCTTATGATTTGTAAGGATTGGTATGTTAGTGACCTGCTAGGTCGGTGCTATAGTTATGAGAGATTGCTATGATTGATGATCAGTGAGATAGATATGTTTGATGTTGTATATACCAGTATATGTTAGTTATGCACACATGGTTATTTGCTTGTTGCTTGGGTAGAGGAGGTCCTTCTTTGTGCTGAAGGCCAATACACCCTATGAACGTTCCGGGGAGACTGTAGGCCGACGTGGCGGTCCAGTCATGCCGAAGGCTCGGGACAGATTCAGATAGACTGTAGGCCCTGCAGGGTGGTCAAGTCAGGCCGATGGCCCAGTATGCATGTTTTTGATTGTCTGTTGCTGATATGGTATTATCAGTGTGGTATTTGTATTTTGTGGGTAGCTGACTAAGACCTCGGGCTTACAGTTTTCAGTTTATCGTTTCAGGTACTTCAGGAGATCATGGCAAGGCGAAGGCATGACCGTACCGCTCCTCATCCTTATGATCTGGTTATTGGGACACTATGATGAATAATGATTTGAAAACATGTTGTAAACAAAAACTATTTGGTTTTATTTATGATTGGAAAAGTTTAATTTTGGCGTAAAATTTTTGGATGTTACATTGAACACAAATAACATGTTCAAGATCAACTAAAAAACATATTCCGAACAATTAACGGATTCAAGCTCAATTATCTACACTGTAAAGTTGTAACAGTGATCATATATTAATAGATTTAAAAAAAAATCAATGAATCATGTTGAAACTTATACAAATGTGTAATCAGTGAACAATAATCATTTAATCAGTAAACAATTAGCATATTCTAAAAAAAAGTGAAGCCTTACTTGAAATTTGAAACTTGAAATCAGTGAACAATCATAATAAAAAACAGATTCAATCTGAATAGTTAACAGATTTTGAAACTAGAAACTTGAAATCAATGAACAATAATCAATTAATCAGTGAACAATATGATAAAGATGTGAAAAAAGTCATACATATGTGTAATATTAGCATTACATATGTGAAAAAACTAAAAAAAACAAACAAAACTAAGCATGTTGAAACTTGAAACTGAGAACTTAGAAGTTAGAACTAAGCAAAGATTAAAAGAAGGCTTACTTGTTGATTTTGCTGCCTGAGAAACGATTTCTATCTTCAATTACTTGTCGATTTTTCTGCCTTCTATCTTCTATTGACGTTCACCACCAGCCATCGCTGCACCACAGCCACCATAGTGCACCGTTGCGACAAGCTCTATTTCCAAAATTGTAACTGAAAATTGTTACAAAAAGACAAGTAGACAACAAACGAGAGTGAAGAATGAATAGTTTAGGGCTTGCAGCTTGAGGGTTGTGGTTGAATAGTGAAGAGAACGAAATCAGATTAGGTTTTTTCTTTCTATTTTCTGACAGAACAAAAGCAAATAAATGGTATATATTTTCTATTTTATTAAATATAATAAATTTAATAATATAATATATGATGGGTCTGTTTTAACTTGGGTTCAACCCAATGGGTTGGGTCAGTTTTAAGTACTAAAATCAAACCTAAAACCCATTTTTCGGTTTTTACAAATTTAAACCCAAACCCAATGGTTTGGGTCCAGTTTCGATTTCTCAGTTTCGGTTTTGTCGGTTCTGGTTCGGTTTCGGTTTGCTCACCCCTACGTCGAAAACCTCTCCACGTACCAGACTATCTCCATATTCATACACGGACAACAGTAACTTATTCTCAAATACTGATACATCTTGGTTGCTCCCGGTGTATCGAAAAGTGAGACTTATGTGCCTCCTCCACAACTATCTACCTGATCCTACAAGAAACCAGAACCCAAAATCGACCACACCGGGCCAACAATCCCCGACTATCGGTGACAAATTTGTCGATCTCACCCCCGATCCTCTCTTGTTTCCATTTGTCCTTCTTGACTCCTTCTTCCTGTGCCCCTTTGATCAAATCCAAAAGTGGGGAATCAATAGATATCCTCATACATATATCCCCGGCTGAAGATCCAGCCGACATGTGGCTCAAAGCATCCGCGATCTCATTCGCTTTACCTGGATGGTAAAGAATATCACAGTCATAATCCTTGACCACATCAAGCCACCTGCGCCGCCTCATGTTCAGGTTCGGTTGGTCAATAAGATATCACAAAATCTTGTGATACGTGTAAATGGTACAACGGACTCCATATATATATAATGTCTCCAAATCTTGAGGGAAAAAACCACTTCCCCCAACTCTAGGTCATGAGTAGGATATTGTGCCTCATGCGTCTTTAGCTGCCTAGAAGCATATTCGATCACTCGCCCTCTCTACATAAGAACCACCATCAAACCAGTGATGGATGCATCACAAAATACAATAAAATCCTCGACACCCTCCGGAAGGGTTAACACCGGGGACTCACATAACCTAAATCGCAATGTCTCAAATGTTGACTATTGCTCAGGGCCACATCTGAAATCCACTCCCTTCCTCGTCATATGGGTGAGAGGTACAACAATCTTGGAGAACTCATAGATGAATCTCCGATAATATCCCGACAAACCCAAGAAACTCCTGATCTCTGAGGGAGATTTCAGAACCTCCCACTGCATCACGACCTCAATCTTGGCCGGATCGACCAAAATCCTGTTTTGGTTAAAGATATGGACCAAGAACTGGAAATCTCATAACCAAAACTCACACTTCGAGAACTTAGCATACAATCGTTCTCGCCTCAACACTCCCAATAGTTCTCGAAGGTGCTCCTCATGTTGCTCACTGCTCTTGGAATACACCAAGATATCATCAATAAAAACAATAACTAATTGATCGAGCATCGGCCTGCATACCCGATTCATCAAATCCATAAACACTACAGGTGCATTGGTGAACCCAAATGGCGTCACCACGAACTCATAATGCCTATAACGAGTCTGAAATGATGTCTTCTCCACATCCTCCTCTCTCACCCTCATCTAATGATACCTCGACCTCATATCAATCTTGGAGAATTACCATGCACCCTGCAAATGATCAAAGAGGTCGTCAATCTATGGAAGGGGATAACGGTTCTTCACCATCAACTTGTTCAACTCCTGGTAATAAATGCGCATCCGATGTGAACCATCCTTCTTCTTAATGAAAAATATTAGCGATCCCCATGATGAACTAATATGTCTAATGATATTCTTTCCTAACGGCTCCTAAAGCTGAGAGGACAACTCTTGCATCTCGGGTGGTGCCAAATGGTACGACGACTTGGCAATTCGAGTCGTACCTGGCACTAGGTCAATCTTGAACTCAATCTACCTCTCGAGAGGAAGACCGGGTAACTCCTCTGGAAACCCATCAGTAACTCCTTGAAAATTGGCACATCTAATACCGAGACCTGCTCTTCCACCCAAGTATCAACCACATAGGCAAGATAACCCCTTACATCCATGCTGAATATACTGTCGAGCCCAGGCAGCAGAGCAAAAGGCTAACACAATCCTGGTACCCTCCCCGTAGATAACCAGTTCTCCCCCACTTGGGGTTCGAACCACTAGCCTCTGACCCTCGCAGTCTATCATAGCACTAAACCTGCTCAGCCAATCCATCCCCACTATCACACATACATCTCCCATGGGGATTAAAATCAAATTGATCGGATAAGGTACCCAAAAAATCTCCAAAATACAACCATGATAAATCCCATGTTCATTGGCGATAGAAACCTGCAATGGACACTCTAACTCTCTAATAGGCATATCAAACCCCCTACTGAATGTCTGGGAAACAAAAGATCGACTCGCACCCGAGTCAAAAAGCACAAGAAAAGGAAAAAGAGTTCATTAGGAAGGTACCTAACAGAATCATAAAAATAAACATATCATAAATAACTCGATAGAATATAAATAGAAACATATTAGTAACAATGTTTAACTCTGCCCTCGCCTCGTCGACAATGAGCTGAAAAGCATGACCTCGAGCCCTCGGGGGCTCTGCCCTTCCTTAGCGCCCATCGGTGATCCTCAGAATGGTTGGCATTCGGTCATGTGTCGGCTTGGCGGCGAGCAATGGACAGTTGACCTTCTCATGGCCAACCTCATCACAATGTTAGAAAATCCTGGAGCTCGGTACTGGGTCGACTGTCGACATTCCCTCACAAAGTACCCTACCTTTCCATATTTCTGGCATCCAACAGATGACTGGTAAGGACCCTCATGAACCTTGCCGACTTCCCTCTAGCGTGACCCCTATAACTCTTAGATCTCACATTAGCGGCCTTGAACCACTTTGTCGTAGGCTGCAACTGCACCGAAGCTTGCCTCTGCTCCCTTGTCTGGAGCTCTAACTCAATCTCCCCCCGTCTAATGGCCTCCTGCAACTCCACAAGGGGTACCATAGCACTAAGTAGACACAAACTGACAGATATGTGTCTTGAGTATACTCAAGTATAGGGTCATTTGAGCTTGCTCAGAAACAACAAACTCAGGGCAAAACAACACCCTCTTAGTGAACATCTTGGTAATCTCGGTCACCAACTCCGTCCCTTATCTCAGGTCCAGATACTCCCGAGCTAATATATCTATCTCAACCAAAGGGGCGTATCTCGAGCAAAACACATCAAAAAACTGCTTCCATGACGCGACAACTCTCTGCTCTGGAGTGTATGAACCAGTAACCAGTCTCCACCAATCCTTCTCTCCAAACCGAAGAAGGTTCAGAGCACAGTTGAGCTTCTGGTTAGTTGGGCAGAAGAAAGTAAAGAAACATCCCTCAACATCGGACAACCACCACATGGAAATTATCGGATCCTAAACCCATCAAACACCGGGGGCTTTATATTGTCGAAGTTTCGGTACTAGAAGGATCTCCCCCGCAATCCTCACAGCAGCGACGATCGCGGTAGCTGCAGCAGCAGCAGCCGCCTCAGAAAGTGCAGTGTATCGGTCATCAAAGAATTCCATCATATCGGTCTTGATAAACCCAAACAACTCTGGTATCTGCCCCCGGACAATAGAAACAACCTCAACATGAGTCATCTCCCTAACATGATCCTCAGTCAACCCTGGCCTATCCTGGCCACTCACTGCTGCTCCTGATCTGGATCCTGACTCAAATCGCCTCGTAACCACAATACTGAAAATAAACCAAAAATATCACATTAGGCGCATATCATACCATATAAGCCATTCGAACAATAATAACCTAAGGGTTGTGACCTCATTGCTACGTGTACGGGTCCTGTGCTTCTAGTAGTACGGGCCCAGACTACCTTTTGCACCTACCCATATTTGTCTGAGAAGATCATCACAATAACCCTAACCGCACACACTTAAATACGCATACATCTTATTCTCACTTCCTAGAGAAAGGCTAAACATTCCTCAACTGGAAGGCTGACCCCACATATCTCATCCATGAAATTTCCACCAGCCCTGCAACACTCGTGTATGCTAATCATACATAACACTGGATTCCATAGACAGTCGAATACTTGATTCTATCCTAAGCCCACAACTAGACAAGGAACATGAAATAAGGCCAAATCAAACATTCTCAGGCTATAAAATCTTAGTTATGTACAATTTTGATGTAGCATTAAGCAACTACAGTAATTATGTCAATTTCATTCAAGAATAACCTTAGGCTATTAGGAATCATACAATCAGGAAATTATATCATGCAATTCCTGAAGATCCATAGCCTATCACTAACATGTTTCTCTATCATAAACATAATAACATATAACAGTGTGGTAATTTGGGGTATACTTATTGGCTCTGATTGATCGTGCACATCACATCCTTCCTTGGTTACTTTTGAAAACATTTTTAAAAAATCATTTTAAGAAACATGAGCCCGGATTCACATGGATGTTCCTCTAATTAGCTTAAACCAAGGCTTTGGTACCAACTCGTAACATCTCAAAAATCACAAAAAATTTTAACTTTTCAAAACAACCCATTTAATAAAAAGAAATGTTTACATAACCATTGTTTCCAAAAACATTATTCAAAATCAGAGTCTCCCAAGATCAACAACATAAAACCAAGGATGTGTATGGTCACGCCTTCGCCTTGCCACGGTCCTCATAAGTACCTGAAACAAAACTAAAACTATAAGTCAATGCTTAGTGAGTTCCCCCAAAGTACCACCACATAAACATAACAAACAACAACATGCATATAGAGCCTTCATCATGACTGGACTACCTCACCGGACCTTCAGCCTATCTGGACCGCTCTTTAGGACTTCGACCTGACTTGTCCGCCTCGCATGCCTTCGGTCTATCCGGATCGTCCTGGTTGTCTTGACCTTCAACCTCAGCTGGCCCACTTCATACCAGTAACCATTACATATCAACATACACCATAATAATCAGTAGCTGGTAGATACAGGTAGTCATACAAATCTAACAGATCAATACAACATAACAACATCCTATATACCAGGATACAGATCTAATAGATCACTACAACATATTAACATACAGTAACCAGGATATCAATCTAATGGGCTACCTTGGTGCCTTTGACCCGTAAGTACAGTGAGGAAAACTCACATCACAGTCAGAATGCAATTTGAATAACTCCCGGATCCAACAACCGGCTCAACCCAAATCCTAAATGTTAAAACATTTCCTATTCTAAATTAATAACATTTCCCCAAAATACCATTGGTCAAAACTGGTCAAAATCAACAAGTCAACTAGTCAACTCAGCCGAGTCAACCTAGGGCTCATACGTGGGGCGTACTCCAGAGGTACTCGGGTCATACTCGAGCTTTGATTGCAGTTGGGAGGTTGACCACGTACGCGCTGCGTACTATAGATTACGTAGGGCGTACACTTAGATTTCCATTTTCTAAATAAGAGCTTAATACATTAAGCTCTCATGTCTAACTTTCAGATCCAAGACTAAAATACCACTAAGAGTCATAAAGTTTCCAACTTTATGACTTTTCATGTCCATTAAGTGCTTAATACACAAAATCCCAACTTCTTAATGCCTTAAGACCTTTTAGAGCGTGGATGGAGAAAAACTAAGCACCAAGACCATATTTTTATGACTTAAGACCCCTCATAAGGTCTGAAAGGATGATTAATTCGGTTAAGAGCACTCCATGCTCAAGAATCACCATGTTTGGGACCAAAAGTGCCCTAAATGAGGGAAATGGCTAGATCTACATGATAAGGTGATCAAGCAAGGAGCTTTTTACCTTTTGGAGGTAGCTAACAAGTGAAGAATTCTAGATCCAAACTTCTCTTAAGCTCGAAGGTCCTTACACCAACTTCTTCTTATTCAAGAACACCACCAAAGCACACAAATGATCTCAAAATGCACTCCTCTCACTTAGGGTTTGCTAGAGGGACTTTTTCTCAGATGGAGGCTGATGAGGGAATGATAAATGAGGTGATAATGATGCTTATATATGGACAAAACCCTAAAATTTAGGGTTTGAAGTTTCTCCACGTAAGCCCAACGTACTACCTCTTTCTCCAAAATCACCAAAATGTCACTATGGGCTATTTTGCACTCTTTTTTATACTCAAGGACTAAAATGCAATATTTATTCATACGTATAGTTAAAATTAAAAATACTTCAAAACTGGAATATATATATATATATATATATATATATATATATATATATATATATATATATATATATATATATATATATATATATATATATATATATATATATATATATATATATATATATATATATATATATATCATTTTGAATTAATAGATTATTTACGAGAAACGGCAATGAAATAATAATAATAAGAAGGTATTGCCGCCGAATAGCCACAACATTTAGACAAACGTTATATATGTTGGTAATTTCCACTAAAATATCGATACTTTTAAAAGTAAATAAACTTTATTTTATATTTAAAATCCACTAATATTACGTCAGAAATTATCAAAGAATTTCCGAAGAAAACTTCCTAATAATAATTCAAGCGTTAGGCTGAGAAGAAAGACTAGGGTTGTGCATGGGTCGGTTTTGGACCCAAACCCAACCCAATCCATAATGATCGGTTTCTGGTTTTCAGAACCCAATAGGATCGGTTTCTGATCGGTTTGGTTTCTTGGGTTCTGAGGTCGTTTTGAGCGGTTTTTCGGTTTTCGGGTTCAACCCGTACACTGACGGGTTCTGGGTTTAAACCCATCGGTTTTGGGTTCAAACACATTTTCCAAAAATAAAGCAAGAAGTTAAATACTTCAAAAAACACCAAATTGAAGTTTAATACTCTAAGAAACATTAGTCTTATAACCAAATAGTCTATTATAAGTTACTACCAAAGCCCCAAATAGTCTATTACAACAAAAACACAATCAATTATGGGTCGGTTTCTTGGGTTGGATGGATCGGTTTCTTGGATTGGTTTGTCGGTTTTAAGTATGGGTCGGTTTCTTGGGTTGGATGAGTCGGTTTCTAGGTAAAAACCGAAACCGAACCCGACTTTTCGGTTTCTAGAAAATTTAAACCCTAACTGTCGGTTTTGCTTCGGTTTCAGTTTTTTCGGTTTCGGTTTCATCGGTTTTAGTCGGTTTTTCGGTTTCTTGGTTTGGGTTTGCTCAACCCTAAGAAAGACAGACAAAATATGATTAAGTTACATAAATGGTTGGTTGGTTTTTTTTCTAGAAAACAAAAAATATATATTCATGATTTTTATTACAAAACCATTAAAAATAAAAAAACTCTTTAATGGAGTCAACAATACCACTTTTCGGTATCTTCCCATCTTTAATCACCATATTATTCATGCATTTTCAAATATATCAAACAGTAATACAAAAATTTGCATCCACAATGTCTTTCTTTTTGGAATTAATAGCAAGGATATCTATTATGGAAAATAGACCTTGAACAAAATTAAATTTCAATTGATCCAATTCCAATCAATGAAATATTTCATTCCAAATTCTAGCTGTCACCTCATACTTAACAAAAAGATGTTTAAGTTGCTTGACATGTAAATGACAAGTCGGGCATATAACCAAAGGGACATCAAACCTTCGCCAAATTAAAACGAGTAGGAAGACTATCCAATAAAACTCTCCACTAAGAATATTTACCTTTATAGGCACAAAAAGATCCCACCTTGTTTTCGGTTGCACAGAAGGAAGAATTATGGTTCAAGTTTTACAATTTTGTCCCAATCGGTTCTTATGGTTTCGTTTTCCTACACAGTTAGTCCTTCGGTCAAACTGTTTGAGAAAAAATTGTTGAACTTATGTAAAAATAACTAATATATCTCATTTTGTCTTTTTTATTATTTCATTTATTTTTTATAAATTATAAAGACTAAATATGTAAATAGAAAGAAAAGTTAATATGAGAACCCTAATCCCTATGTTCACACTCATCTAATTACACTTTTTGGGTTTGGGATGATGACGAAATTGGGTAGGCAATTTTGATTTTTATTTTAAAACATCGTGTGTAACCTTCATTAGTACGTTTCTCTGCTTTTGAAGCGATGCTGGGTTGGTGTTTTTAAAATAAAAATAAACTTTGGTTACTTTCTTTAAACGTATTATATAGTATAATGTTATTTTTAAAACACGTTTGATAGTTGGTTATCCATTTATGTCACTAACCCTAGAATTTTCGAAATATAATGTTGTGATAACAAGTAAAAGAAGTATGGTAGTAAAATAAATAAATCAGTGGAAGTACGTTATCATATTCTTTCGTTTAACCCTGTAGAAAGACAAGAAACTCCTATATCTATAAATTAAAATATGATGCTATAATAAATAAATTTATTGTATTTAACCCTAAAACAAAAATTTATTGAGTACCAGATCCAAGATTTGGTCCATACATACAAAATAATGCTCAGTTGTGTAGATTTGGGCTGGGCCCAAGATTTGGTCCATTGGAGATATACAAAAATAGTGTTCAATTGTGTATAATTGGCTGGGTGGAAATTCTGTTAAATACAAGTAACCAAAAAATAATGTTTGGCCACTAGTAAGTAGCAACGATTACATGTTAGCACGATAATAGAACCCAAATAATTAGCACGGAATGTTATCAAAATGACAAGACTAGCAACCCTACAAATGAATAATCCTAGAAAATTTAACACATATATTCGTTAAATTAACATTTGCTGATTAAATCAACTTAGCTACACGAGTTGATTATCACGTAGACAACCAAATTTAATATGTGAACAAGTATATTTACTTAAAAAAGGACATGCAAACACAAAGACAAGCAAACAGAGGAATTATGCAATAATGCAAAAAAAGAGAAATCGTAGGTGGTTGGATTAGCGACGAACATCCTGAACTGATTTCCGGAGCCGAATGGATACCGTAGTCTATACTTCTGTTCGGTATCCAGTCCTAGAACTGATTTTAACGGTACTATACCGAGCTCTCCCTTGGTTGGATGTGCGACCATGTATCACATGGAGACAACGAGAGTGGGAGACAATGAAAGTTTTTCCTGAGATAATCAACAGTGTCGTTGTCGACGACGATAACTATTACTTTTAAAAAATTTGCATAAATAGTCTAAGGGTTTGCGAAATTTGCACTTGCCCATTATAAGTTTTGAATTAACGAACAGTTGTTATGGTTTGGTTTTATTGTTGTTTTTCTCCCGTGCCAAAATATGCATCTTTGTCAACTATCCATTTGTTTTCTCCTTCATATATGACTCTTCTTTAGACCCATTTACACTTTGAGGAGTAACAGAATTATTAATAGGTCGTTAAGTCATAGTAAACTTGTTGGAAACCTAATTCGTGGAGACAAAACACTTAGAGACCAAAGTAATTAGGAATATATGGCAAGTTGGTCGGTAGATTCCTAATACAATGTCTAGATCGAGTTAATGGTACATTATTTATTGTTATATTAAGTATTTTTCAATATTAACGATTAAAGGTAAAACCTTGTTATTTAATTATATTGATATATCTAAAAGGGAAAAAAAATATTTTTCGAGAAGTTTATTATAAACATCGTATTCAACATTAATTAAATAACAATCACTATTTTGGTCAAACGGAAACATGTGGATAACAGAATCAAAATGATCACATAAGATGTTTTCTATGATTGAAGCCTTACAAAATAATGTTGGTTAAATGTAGGGTGTGTGTAACATGACAGACTTTGGTTAATACCTAATGCCAACAATGTGAGTTTCGTGTGAATTTTGTGGTTGTTTGCACGAAAAGTTAATTATAATTTATTTGCAATAACATGTTACCGTTGTTATTGCTATGAATATTTATGTAGACTTTATGAACTATTTCATGTAAAAGGGTGAAAAAAATATGTATAGGGAACGAATGTATTAACTACACGGTCTTATTATTACTCGTCGTACAGGGTGTTAGTACGCGGCAAAGAGCTTACGATCTGATTAATTAGTCATAAGCATATTAATTTTGCCCGACGGAGGGACTTGTTCCCTGAAAATGACAGTAGTTCCCTAATATGTCACCAAGGGTGGAAAGAAATGAAAAGAATTATATTTGATAAATTGTTGCATTTGTTTTTATTTTATTGACGGCAATATGCATGAAAACCACGAACTCATTAGGCCCTAAGTTTACTCATTAAAATCTTTAAATATACGCAACCCATGAAATAACGTAGCAAATGGTAGCGGAAAAGGAAAGGATAAAACTCATACTTGAAGAAAGCGATAAGTTTGGAAGAGGACGTAACACACCAATTGTTTATTTAAATTCTTATTTGCTTCCGCTATTATTATTATTATTATTATTATTATTATTATTATTATTATTATTAATGATATTAGTATTTGAATTTTCTGATATTATAGGTTTTTTTAGACCATATTAAGATAATATTTGTATTTGAAATTTGGGAAGTTACATTCGATATTTTTGAATTAAATACAAGTCCAATCAAAATATGAGACCCTCTTAGAAAGTTTGTCCTAAATAGTTATTAATTCAACTATGTAAAATACTCTATCTTTTGCTTGGTTACATTATGATCAACACAAAGATCTTCAAAGAAATATTAATTATCGGAGATGGTACATACACCAATATGATGACGCCTAAGATAAAGCGCCAAGTTTTGAAGACAAGTAGACAACCTCATATGGGGCTACAGAATACAGATGCTTCATGCTACACTATGATTTTAACAACTATGATTTTAACATGTTTACGGTTTTCATTGTATCTTTGATTATACAAATAGTTGAAATGTAATAGAAAAATACACTTAACAACTTTTATAATTGCTCTATTAGTTGTTTAAGCATGTACAGTATTAATTCTTAGACAAAAAATATTCAAAAGAAAATGAAATATTTAGTTTAAATGGATATCACGGACAGGTGCATTTATAACGGATGTATTTACTTGATTAATGGATAATGTCTTGTAACCTAATTAGTTAATAGAGAAACGTTTTCATATCGTTCATAATTTCAAAATATATTATACTAGTCATTTTTTTAATTAACCAACCGACATTTATAACCAATTAGGCTGAAGGTAGCCTAATTAGTTACAAACAGCCAAATTAGGACTCTTAAGTTATCCAATCTACCATAATTCTTTTGCATCTACTTGAGATCCAAGAATACGAGATTGCTAATACATCCTAATCCTCAGCGCAAGAATATTGATATTAACTTCAGCGAATTTGTTCTTTAATAACCATTTTGCTATAAGCTCATATGGTATACATACATCATCATTACAAGTAAACACACCACTATAAAATACTCACCATTCCATATCATTATTGTTGGAAAATTTTAATATAAATATTTATATTTTTACTAACTTTGGACTTTGTGCATGAGTGCGACCAGCGGACACAAATGCGGCTCCGAAAACTCGAGCTCGCGGAACATAAATATAGCATGTGTATGACATACATCTAAGCACCAAATCATCATAAAACAAACTTCAAAAGATGAGAGGATGGAGAGCCAAAAAAACTACCATTAAAATACTCTAAAGTATTATAAAACATAAAGGTAAGGAGTTGAATTTATTTATTAATATCAAATTTAATCATGGTTAATCAAAGTCTTCAAAACTTTGTACATATCTTATCATATAATAACTAGTTTGTTGTTTTTTTATTATTATTTTCATAAAACAAAAATTATTCTCTAATTAAATATAAGAGTTGAATTTATTTATTAATATAAAATACTTAATAACCCATGGCTATGAACACCCGGTTCTCTTATTTATGAAAGAAGTAATAACCTATGGTTTCTTTTGGGTATCCCACAAAGGTACACTTTTGAGGTCTAGGGTCAAACTTAGAAGTCTCTCTTTAGCATATGCTTCACATTCCCAGATCTTTAATTAAGACATTGATGGAACTTTTCCATGCCATGACTCGTACGGAATCTTACTAATTCGAGTTGTGGTGGTGTTCCTGATGGAGTGAGTTATCACATTATGCCACAATTCTTAAGATGTTCATCAAACTAATAGCTTTGAAATTTGTCACCATGATTTGATCGTATGGTTTTAATCTTTTTACCAAGTTGATTCTATAGTTCATTTTAGAATACCTTGAAGACATCGAATGCTTCATGCTTTTGTTTCATGAGATACAAATATCCAATTCTTAAGATGTTCATGAAACTCATATCTTTCACTGTTTCTTGTCATCATCCTAAAAGGTCCACATATATCAGTATGTATGAGTTCTAATAGATCCGAAGCTCTTTCACTAACACCGGTAAAAGGAGATTTGGTCATCTTGCCACATAAACATGATTCACATACATCAAAAGATTATGAGCCTATTGATTCTAAGATTCAATCCTTTTAGAGCTTCGCAATGCGAGTTTTGTTAATGTGCTTGAACTTGAAACATGTTTCTATGTTGCTCAATAATGTCAAATGCTTCATGAAACTCAAAAGTTTCCTTAAGTTCATGAGTCATTGTTGCAAGCATGATGCGTGAATCATTTACATGTTTCACCCGAGCATCCTTTAATGTCTTGGCGGAATTTTGAAAGAAGCTCGTATGGGATAGGTTCATCAAGGACATAGTCATTTTTCTCAAGCTTGAGGAAAATTCTAATTTTTCTGAACCAATCAAGAAAGTTGGGCCCACTTAGTTTTTCTTTTTCGATGATGGATCCACATCACTCAAGCAGTGACCCACAACACAAGTGATTTTATTGATCGTAAGTTGTGAAAACCAATTACAACTATTATACAATTCGTAGATTAATGGAATCCAAAAAAAAACATTACTTTGTTTTTAATGGCATGTTTATCCCATCTATGGTTCGTAACTCTTATGCTTAGGTGACCTTTATCACATAAGAAATTGATCAAATCATTCATTTAAAAAAAACTTGAGAATTATATTTTACAATTCCATAAGTAAATGAAAAATACATTGGCCATTTTTTGACAATCAAAATACATAAGGTGACCCAAAATCCATAATAATTGCACAAGAAATGCTAAGTGAGTTTTAAGTGGATTGCATAAATTTAAAGTTTTTGAAAAAAGGATTTTATAAATGTTTTACTATTCTAGAATTTTCAAACATTTTGTATCATGAATATTTTATGGATTAAATATTCCATGATACATTTTGTAGTTCTCCAAAACCTATAAAGTTGAATTTATTTCATATTCAATTTTACATTTTAAAACTTATATTCAATTTTAATTCGATGTTATAACGATTGGAACCGATTTTTAACTTTTTAGTAAAACATCAATTTATTATAGAGTTATGGAGTTTAGATAAAATTAAAAAAAATGTATTTTAAACCTTTTAAAATATTTAAAAGTTTAGCTATCTAAGAGTTCTAAAAAATTAAAACTCTTTTTAACAAAAACTCAATTTTTGACATATTATGTTGGAAACTTTTATTTAAATTTCTAAACTCCAAGTTGATGTTATTTTTTTGTCAAAATGTTTTTAGCATGACAAACAAATTTACATACAACATTTTATAACAACCAATATTAAACATCACAAGAATGCATTTTAATGTGTATAAACAAAGCCGTTTTCTAGTAATATTCAACTGGTTCCATGTCCTCATAAAATCTTCATGCTCCATCTTGGTACATTTTTAGAAAAAAAAATACAACAAGTCTAAAAACTAATTTATTACATATAATAAAGAATAAATAAAATAATATTTATTTATCTATTACATCATTATATGAATAAATACATAACAAACATAAATGTCCTAGTGGCTTTGTTTATACACAACAAACATATAAAAAATATCAATAAACAACTCTTTGTTATTTCTAAGGCGAATTTTATATAACCAAAATGCATGGAAAATGGTTATATAAAAATAAACACTTTTAAACAACAAGTTGCCAAAGAAAAGAAATATGGACATTTATTTAGCCCAAAAAAAAAAATTCATGCTTGTTTTCCATAAGCAAAAGATTATCAAACATAAAAAATCATTCTAACATTTAAAAGATGGATATAATACCACTGATAGGTTTTGATATATAAAATAGAGAGTTTTTCATAAAAAACGGCAATGGAAGCTTTAAAAAATTCTTACAATTTTGAAGTATATAACAAAACCAAACCACTAAGGATCCCTTTAAAGACGTTAGAATGATAGTAAAACAACCAAAATGTGTTTTAGAATGACAACTTTTGGAGCCTTTGGACCCTCTTGGATTTGTGGTGTTGAAGTAGATGGCAAGAACAAAGAGCTTAAACTTCTCTACAAGTAACCCACCAACAAGATTAAGGTACCCAAAATGCTAGTTTTCTTTTTTATATTAATTTGTTCTTTAAGCCTTTAAGTGATTAACAAATAAGCATTAAAGGAAGACACAAAGTAAATACCAAATCTTCACAAAACAAACTTCAAAAGACGATAGGAAGAAGAGCCAAAAAAAAGCGACGACTGTTTGTGGTTTTAAAGGGAAAGAACTTAAAACAACTAGCTCATTTCTCATGGATAAGGCACCCTTATATACTCCCATGCAAGATAAGGTTAGACCATTAAAATACTCTAAAGTATTATTATAAAGCATAAAGATAAGCGAGACAAAAGCATGGAGACAAATATGCCGTAAGTGATTTCGCCCATGGAGAGAGGATACGAAAAAATTTGTCTTCTAGCCTTTTTAACTATGGCAGAGTAACTCATTAATTTAATCATCGTTAACAAAAATGTCCAAAACATTGTACACGACTTATTATATCATAGATTATCTTATAATCACTAGTTTGTTATTTTTTTTATTATTATTTTCATAAAACAATAATTATTCTCTAATTAAATACAATAGTTTAATTTATTTATTAATATCAGATACCTAATAATTATTCAATAAATACCAACTTGATTAAGGTGTGACCATATACGATCACATGTTATTATCAATATCACTTAATAATGATTCATGAGCATATAGATCCAACTTTAATGCATGGCTAAAATTCCAAGTATAGTTTTTATACAAGTAGATCTTCAATCAACCGATAATGTTTTCACCTTCTAGCTTGAAAGTCTATTTTCAAACTTCTCAATTATTTGTCTACCATAATTTTGTTTAGCCATGATGTAATTGTCGGAAACACAACATAAATGAATAAAAAGTTAGTCGACTTGAAATTGATAACATAAGTCATCCTTTCCTATATTATATATTAGGCGAATGCCCGCGCGTTGCGCAGTGAGATAATTATGTAGTTTAATATGGTTATATATGGTTTAATATATTGTGAATAAGCCATACATAAAACTTGTATGCGATTAAATATCATGTATATTTTTTTATTTATAGATTTTTTATCATAATAAATAATGAAATTTTTTTACTATTAGTTTAAAATTTTAAATGTAATTTTTATGTACACATTCGTATCTAATGTAATTAGTTGATAATTGATTAGATATGGATTCTCATATGTGGTCGTCTATTTATGTTGAATCTCATAAAAATACATATTTAATGACTTTTGTTAGTTTTACTATTAAATAGAAAATGGTGCCGTATTTTAAGTAAATATAAAAAATCTCATTCTCAATCTATTTTAAGATAGTGACATATTTTAAGTTAATATAAAAAATCATATTCTATAACTAATGAAAAGAAAAAAGGGAGCCAAAATTTTTAACTATAATAAAGTTGATTCCAATTAAAAAGTGCTCAATCGAAGATAATATCATTCAATTAACATCATAATTAAGATATTACGTTATATTCAAATTACAGACATCATTTTTATAAGAGTCATTCAACATATATGAGACTATAGTGCCTAATACAACAATGTAATAACCAAATGACCCTAACATATTTTAAATGAAATATAATTATAATATATTATCTATGCAACTAAATTTCTGCACAACATGTGAGATTCGTCTACTATACGGTATTCTTTTAATATATTATATTATAGTATAAACATTATATTTGGAAAACCACTTTGAGTTATATTGTAGTTTATAACATTAAATTTGTGATGGGCTGTATTTGACACACATTTGTGTATTTATATCTATATTATATATTTAAAACAAATATTATATAAACATCCAACCTAAATATTCATCTTCAAGTTTTCTTTATTCGCCACGTAAACAAACTTTTGTTATAAAGCCAAAATGGAATAAAAGACACTTAATTGTATGATCATGATATATTGTATTTTGATTTGGGCTTGTACAAAACATGCATGAGCATATATTATTAATTTATCTCTTGTTTTGGGTAATTCGAATAAGATATCTTTAAATCCAACGTATCAAACGGATTACCCATTTACTAAAGTCTAAAACCAAAAAACTCAAACATGCTTTAGTACCATACAAATGCATGAGGTTTTAGCAAATAATTATCTCATATGAATTACCATTGATTATGTGTGATTAATTATTAAGAAGGTGAAAAGGTTTGGGGGTTTCAAATGCATGAGGTTTTAGAAAATTATTGTGAGGGGGTTTCAAATGCATGACAATCAAGGGAAAATGCAAGCTTTATAAGTATGTAAGATTTGAAAAATAGTAAAAGAATATAACAAATACTTTAATATTGGCAAATTAGCATTTGTTTTTGTTTTTTTAAGATCTCGCTAGGTTTTGTATTCTTTTGTTGGTTGTCTCCTCCGGTGTCAGTTGCCATTGTCGAAGCATATCCATTTTGTTTTTATTTTCATTTCAAGACCTGAAAACAAGATCTGTCTAAAGCATAACTCGCAAGGGTTTGTAACTTAAATGGATCTGAACCTAAATTCGAATCCTCAACCCCACCATCATCGTTTTTGTTACATTACTCAAGTCGCAGCCAAAGAAAACAAACTAACAAGGTTTGTCACCTCACCCATTCACCGTTAGAGTAAACAACCAGACACACACACACCAAGATATATATATATATATATATATATATATATATATATAGAGAGAGAGAGAGAGAGAGAGGGAGAGAGAGAGAGAGAGATAGAAAGAGGGAGAGGGAGAGAGAAAGAGAGGAAGCCTTGAAAAATCGATATGAGATCTAGGTTTCATTTGTCTAGTTGTTCGTCGACGTGGGTTTCATGTGCTATGCTTCGAAGCAGGAAATCATAGAAATTCGGGATGGATTTCTAGTTAGGAATTTTTTTGTTCTGGTTTATATTTTTGTTTCTAGAATGATTTCTGGTTTGATTGGATTAAATGTTTATTTCGAATGAATTGATTATGGTTTTGATTTTAGATTTGATTTCCATTTTGGATTTAATGTAATGGATTTGATGTGATTTTTATTTTCTAGTGTGAAATATGGTGGTTATAAGCTCAAGTGGCATCGATGATGGTAATTTTTTCGATGACATTTTACTCCCACAAGAGAGAAACCTGGGTTAAAGATCGAAATGGATAAAAGGTTGGTGTGAAATTTTCTAGTTAATCATAAATTTTTAATAATAAATTAAAAAACAAATAGATAAATAATAAAATTAATTAAAAGTTAAACTAAAAATGGCATAATAGTCTTTTTAGGTTAGACAATGACCAAGCTCGGAACATAAAAATATTAGGGACCTTTCGAGTTAAAAGGCGTTAGGGACCAAACACACAGGTTACCTCAAACCACTATTTGTTTAATTTACACACACACATATATATATATATATATATATATATATATATATATATATATATATATATATATATATATATATATATAAAAGAGTGAGATCAACATAGAACTAAAATCATGCATAGAATCATAGAACCACCTTATGAACCTTTAGATCATGTTTTGATGAATAAGGATACTATGGTAAAATAACAATTTTATTAAAAAAGGAAAACCGATATTTTAAGAACATTTCCTAATTTATAGAACTTTAGTAATAGATTGATTTTCATAGATGAACATATGTTCATGAATAAACATTTGTTAATAGACGCACATTAATTTCGAAAATCCATATATTGGTCATGTTTATACATGATTAGTAATGAATTGGTCGTGTTTATACAAATTTAGTAGTGAATTGGTGATGTTTATACAACTTTAATAATGACATAATGTTAATAAATCTACATTGTTTCCTAAAACCCATAAATTTGCAAAGTATATATGTTTATAACTGAAAATTTAGACAAAAACCCAAAATTTTTCATGTCTATGCATGTTCAACAATGAACATATATGAATGTAACCGCCAAACATAATAAAAAATTAACTATGGACAAATAACTGAATATATGTTAATAAGTGAACATTTATATAAAAGTCTATAAATTAGATGAATGAATCAAACGTTCTTTTAAACTAAAAATAATCAAGAATATTTACATGGAAATGATGGCTTCCAATATGAATATAAACCAACATTTGCTTTAAATTCATAAGTGAACATTTATACAAAATCCCATAGGTTAGATGAAGAAATACTATCTTTTTTCAAACTAAACATAATCAAGAATATGAACAATTTAACATGGAAAAAGTTCCCTTATATAAGCAACCTAAAAATCACCACAATTAGGGTTACAAACATCGTTTGTTTTTTTTTCCGTCCATTACAAGCATCTGTAGCTACAATTATAAGAAGTTGGTCTATATTAGACCTCCGACTCTCAGATCTTGATGCACCACCCTAAAAAAAATTTAAAATTTACAATTATACTTTAAACATTAAAATAAATTAAGAAAACTAGAATCCATTATTACATACAAGGTTTAAAAGCATTTATAATACCTCAAGTGCAACAATCTTCATAAAAACTAGAATGTGGTTTTTGAGGGAATAATTTTTTAAGATTTATTTTCAAGAAATAAAATTGCATTTCCTTGCTTCCTTTTCTTTTTTATAGGTTGTGTTTCACCACCATGATCACAATTTGAATCCATATCAATGGAAGCCTTGCTTATGACATATTCAGATAGATATATTATCATCCCAACTCAATACGAATCATTTAGTGGGGCATCCTTGCAACAAGATGGTGCATCAACATTAGAATGACGCTTCTTGTGCAAGGAATGCCGCTTCTTTTCTAGAGATGCCATTTCCACTTTATAAATGGCACTTTTAGAACCATGGTGGCGCTTCTTGCTCTAGAATGGCATATCTAGACAATAAGTGGCACATCCACATTACAGATGCCGCTTCTTCATCCGTAATGGCGCTTTAAGCATAGATGGCGCATCCATGCACCATGATGCTCCATTCCACTTTTAGGTGTTATATTCATATATATATATATATATATATATATATATATATATATATATATATATATAAATGATACTTAAACTGTAAAATAAAAAAAAATTTAAGCATTCATTTTATTCATAAGTGAATAAGAATATACTGTAATAAAAATCTGGTGTATTTTCATTCACTTATGAATACCGAGAGCGAAACTATAAAAAAAATTATTTTAATATCAATATGGATGTCTATTTATAAAGAATAAAACTTTATGAGTTTTGATATATTTAAAATAATTTTTCTATAAAAATAACTCCTTTAAAATTAAAGAAACAAAATGAACCTATGTTTCTATATATATACTAAGGTAACGATTAACATAGTTTAAAAAAAACATGTTTGGTTTGAAAGCACACGTGTATCCTGTGCATATTTCCGTCGGTACGCACAAGTGTTTTGCGGTAAAATAAATATGTGGTTGAGGTTGATTCCCCTATTCTAATCTTTTTTATTATCTTAATTGAACACTCCTCGATTGCTCTCTCTCTTTCTCTCTCTCTTTCTCTCTCTCTCTCTCTCTATATATATATATATATATATATATATATATATATATATATATATATATATATATATATATATATATATATATATTCGATTTTTTAAAACTAAAACGATATATTCTCCTTAAAATTCGTTATAATAGTTTGGAAGATTACATGTATCTTATAACTTTTGAATGCAAAAGACATATGTAGGGAGTTTCATTTTATCTAACATATTGGTTTTTTATGTGTAACTTACATGTAAAAGTTATTAATAGTTTTTAAAGATTAAAAAAAACAAATCATATCTATTAGACTAATACATGACAAAAAAAAGGCTCTCTATTAGGCTAACATGTATACTTAAAAAACTTTTGTGTGTATATACATATATATATATATATATATATATATATATATATATATAGAGAGAGAGAGAGAGAGAGAAAGAGAGAGTGAGAGAGAGAGAGAGATGGAAAGAAGGATAAATGATTATGTATAAATAACATATACATTGTGTGACTATGATTGTGTTCGGCATGCAACGTTTGGGAGCTTTTGACTTCTAACTTTTAAGAAAACACTAGTAAAAAAGAAAAAGCCTCGTTCGGCGACATGAGAATTTAGATTTTAACCTAAACAAAACGCTCCAAAATCAATAGCTACATTGAGTAGCTTCCAACAAAACGCTCCAAAATCAAACGCTATTCGCTACCCGCTACAACTTAGTTTTGCCGAACATTTGATGAATTTTGGACCATTAATCAAGATTCATATGACAAAGGTAATTTCAGAATAATGCAATCATTTAATTTATCATCCAAAATAAAAACCAATGCATAGGACAATAATAAAAAATAAAACCCATCTATTATGGAATCCTCCTATAATAAGGTATTTGAATATTTTTTAATTTATCTTATTCCTTGCATGAAATTTGGTTTGTATTTATTGGAAAATGATACACATATAAAAATTGTTCATAGAATGGTGGAAGGATTCGAGAAAGCAAAAACACGATTTCTATTTTTGCTACCATACACACGAAGACACACAAGCAATCACTTTTATTCTTGGACCTGCAATGTAACATCCCGAAATCAGGTAAATTCTATTATCTCTTGAATCTTTGTCAATAGTGGCACATTTAGCCCCTTGAAGAAAAAGGCACGCATAATTGGTTGTACACAGGTCATACATATGAGTACGTGCAGCGTACTCATGCAGTGAGCATGATCGCAGATGGCCAGCTAGTATGTGGGGTGTACGTGTGGTACGCCGGGCGTACTAGCCTAGAATTCAAACCCTAATTTTAAGGGTTTCCCCCTATTTAAAGAACAACATGTCTTCATTTTGAGCATCCTTATCAGCCTCCAATCTGTCCTTAAAATCCTAATCCCGAGTTGTGTTGATTGTGTTTTCTTTTTCAATTTTTTAAGTGTTCTTGGTGCTTGTAGTGGAAGAAGAAAGCTTGAGAAGAAGGAATGGGTGCTAGCAAGCTTGTAGATCCAGAAACTTACCCTCTTTATGCATCATTTTCAGGTATAAAGTGTATACCTTGGTAATCCTTTCTTTAGATCTTCATGGTTGAAGTTTTATGAACTTTTGTCCCCAAGATTGGACGTTTATGAGTTTGGAGCACTCAATGAAATTGTAGCTGTCTTTTCATGGATTTTAGGACCTGTAGATTCATAAAAATGGCTTCTTGATCATTACCTTTGGTTCATGCATGAGTAAATTATCTTAGAGTCTATTAGAAGCTAAATATTGTTGCATTTGGTCCTTCCTAGCCATGGGAAGGCTTAAGGGCAACGACTTTATTGATTAAGACATCTTAGATTAGTCAAAATCTATGGTTGGGTTAGTTGTCTTTAAGAATTAAGACACTAATTTGGTGGAAGTAGATACAGACCCGACATATACTTGGCTACGTGCAGCGTAGTTTGATCCTTCCCCGATGAAAGTTGGCTTCGTTGTATGCCCAACATAAAGATTGGTACGCTCTGCGTACTCGCCGAGCATTGACTTTTGTTGACTTTGATTCTTGGTCAAGGTTTAGGGTTTTGGATCATGAGAAGGGCAAAATGGTCCTTTTTCCCTTAGAAGGTTTAGCCGTGGGATTTGGACTCGCAAGTGAGTTTTGGACCTTAATTATTAATTGTGGTTAATTATTTTCTTGACTAGGAAGAGTCTAGATCTAGTAGTTCTGGTGCTAGATTTACGTGTCGTTAATATCAGGTGAGTCTCCTCACTTATTCTTACCTGTGTGGTAGAATAGTTGTATTTATGATGACATGTTGGGTCTAGTTATTATGGTTGTGTTATGCTATTTCTATGTGACTGAGGCTACTTATAGCCAACCAGGGTTGCCGATAACCCACAGGGCATGCTGTGAGCTCATTGGGATTGTTGATAGTTTGCAGGGTTGCTGATAACCCATAGTTGTTTATTTATGATTTGTTGTATTTGGTATATTAGGGAACTCACTAAGCTTCGTTCTTACATTTGTTGATTTATATGTGGCAGGTACTCCCGAGGACCGCGGGAAGGCAAAAGTTTGATTGTACACACGCGCTGAGAGATTTACTAGTGGGACATATTTATGAACTCTAATATTTATGATACTAGCTGTTTTGGGATAATTATATAATTGATATCTTGGTTGTGAAACTCTTATTTGAGGTGTTATAATTTGGTATTAGAGCCCTGGTTTGAGGGATTTGGATGAACCTATGGGTGATTCAAAAGTCAAACTAAGGATTTAAAATTTTTTAAGAACATAACAAGGAATGAAGACTTTTACTAAAGAAAAACCCAGAGAAGCAGTGTGTACAATCAACCTATGCTCGAGCGGTAGTTTCCCAAAATAGCACAATTTATATTATGAGTAGTGTAGAGCAGATATATCTATAAAATGATCTGATAGAATTACATGCTAGTTAGTGATAGGATAAGGAATCTTGTAGGAATATTGTGGTAAAGTTGCTTGATTTGTGATGTCGTAGCCTAGGATTTCCTTCTTTTGAGATTGAATTTGTGCTTACTATTTCCTTAGTGTATGCTATATAGTTGTACATAGTTAGGATTTTATAGCCTCAGAATGCCTGATTTAGCCTTTCTTCTTGTTCTTTGTTTGATTGTGGATTTGAGGTAGAATCATTTATTCAAATGTCTATTGAGTCTCGTATTATGTAAAATTGACATACAGGAAGCAAATGGTTAGGGCAGCGGATATATTGTGAGGCAGAGTAGTGTTGGGAGCAATCTAGAGTTAGAGTCGAGATGCTTAGTGGTGGTTCTACGGAACCAACATGGCAAGTCCATAGGTGATTTGAGGAGGTAGAGTTCTTGCGACTTGGGGTCTTGAGGGAATGAATAGAGACAAATACGGGTTGCTGTGGAAGATAGTATTGGACCCATACTACTGGAAGCACTGGATCCGTTTGCAGCTCAAGGAATAACCTTAAGGGGCTAAAGAGCATGTAGGGGTGTGAGTGTCGATATATGGGCTTTTGGACTACTTATTGATCATTTTCTTATGTGTTTCAGCATGGTGGTTACCCAAGGTTCATGCTCTAGTGACCCTAAGGGGCCGAGTGTTAGAGATGATGAGATCCGTAGGATTGTTGCCACGCAGGTAGCCGCAACAATCAGAGAGGCTATCCCGAACATATTTAAGTCTCTCAAGACAACTATGATTAAGACTTTTGATGAGTATCATGTCACTGTCGCTGAGGCTGCTGCTGCTGTAGCCACCACAACTCTTGCTATTGCGAGGCCATAGGGGGTGATTCGTTGTGGTACTAGGAGTTCACCAACACGAAGCCACGGTGGGACCCATAATCAGATTTTTGCTATGAGATGGATCTATAAATGTCGAGGGATGTTTCTATACCTGCTCCTGTCCAGAGAATCTGAGGGTTCGATTTGCACATAACCTGCTTCTCTTGGGAGCGAAGGACTGGTGGAAGTTTGTGATAGCTGACTACACTTTTACAGAGCATACTGCGATGACCTAGGAGAGGTTTACTGAGATGTTTAGGGATGAGTTTGTACCCGCGGTCAAGCGGGAAAGGTTGGCGCATGAGTTCCTGTCTCCCAGAAGACAAAGACGATGACTGAGATCACTAGGATGTTTCATGAGAGGGCTTTGTTTTGCCTTGAGAAAATGTCCATGGAGCGGGCCTGTGTGAGTAGGTATTTAAGTATTTTGAAGAGGGATATCTGAAAGTTTTTAGTGAACACCACATATCAGATATTGGCTGAGCTGCAGACCAATGCGAGAAGGAGATAGATTGATCTGGAGACTCAGGCTATGGAGGAGATGGAGACCCAGGGGAGATAGGAGGCCACTGTAGTTGCAACCGAAGACTAAGCAGCCTAAGCTCACTGATCAGAGAGCTAGAGGCTAGAAGGGCCGCACTTGCAGAAAGTGGGACAAAGGACACGAGGGACCCTGTCGGTCCAGGTGAGCTTGCTACCTGTGTGGCAAGTAGGGGTATTTGGCTAGGTATTTCCCTAAGGGATTTCGTGTTTGTTTCAGCTGCAACCAAACATGCCATGTGAAGGCAGATTGTCCTCAGCTTGCATAGGGTGGTTCAGGCTCCGACCCCCATGACCCTATGTATCACTGATGGTTGGCAGGAGAAGGTCGAAGCACTGAGGGGTCGAGGGAGAGCATTTCAGTTGACAACAGAGGAGGCCGGCGCAGCTCCAAACGTTGTGGCCAATATGTGTTCTTTATACTTTATGTTGATTTATTTATGCTGCTTATATTATCGATTGTGTAGGTGCTTTTTCTTGTGAATTCTGTGCCCGCGGTTGTGCTGTTTGACTCGGGTGCGAGTCGATTGTTTGTGTCATCATCATTTTTTTGCAATTTTAGTATTTAGCGAGAGACCTTGAGTAGGACCTTGAGGGTCTCGATACTTGATGAGCGTCTAATCTTTGCTACTGATGTCTACCTGGGTTGTGTATTACAGATCTTCGGTGTTGGATATTTGATAGAGCTCATCCCTATCGCGATGAGAGATGTTTGTGTGATTGTGGGTATGGATTGGTTGAGTCGGTTTGCGGTGTTGGTTGACTATGAGCTTCAGTTGGTGACGATTCTAGACCCTAGTGGGGGAGTGCGGAGTTTCCATGGTGAGGGTACTAGATCAGGATCAACTTTCTGTTCTGCTGCCAAGGAAAGATAGAGTTTTCAGCGTGGGTGTATGGGTTATGTGGCATATGTAGTGGATACTCGGGTTGAGAAGAAGGGATCAATCTCTATTTCTGATGTTCCGGTGGTATGTTATTTTTCTATGTTTTTCTCGAGGAGTTACCGGGTGTATGGAGTTTTGGATGGATCTGATTCCTGGTGCGGTGCCAATGGCTAAGGCACCATACTGTCTTATACCTCCTGAGATGCATGAGTTATCCTCTCAGTTGCAGGAGCTATTAAGAAAGGGGTTTATTCGACCGAGCAGTTCCCCTTGGGGAGCCCGATCATTTTTGTCAGAAAGAAGGATGGTTCACACCGGATGTGCATTAACTACCAGGAATTGAACAAGTTAACGGTGAAAACCATTACCCTTTGTCGAGGATCGATAATCTTTTTGACCAACTTTAGGGGGTATCTTGGTTTTCCAAGATCGATTTGAGATCCGACTATCATCAGATGAGGGTGCGGGAGGAAGATGTTTAGAAGACGACCTTTCGAACTCGCTATGGGCATTAAAAGTTTGTGGTGATGCCTTTTGGGCTCACCAATGCACCGTGACGTTCATGGACCTCATGGACCGGGTGTGTAGGCCTATGTTGGATCGATCAGTGGTTATTTTTATCGATGACATTTTGTTATATTCGAAGACTAGGGAACAACATGAGGAGCATCAACGAGAGGTTCTTGGGGGTTTTCAGGATGGAGTGGCTTTATGACAAGTTCTCCAAGTGTGACTTCTGGTTGCACGAGGTTATGTTCTTGGGACACCTCGTCAATCAAAATGGTTTGTTGGTCGACCCAGCTAAGATAGAACCGATGATGCAGTGGGAAATGCCAAGATCTCTATTCAAGATTTGAAGCTTCCTCGAATTGGCAGGTTATTATCGGAGATTCATTAGAGACTTCTCCAATATTATTGTTCCTCTCACCAGGTTGACAAGGAAGGATGTTGCTTTCAGTTGGGGGCCTGAGCAGCAGGCATCATTTGAGACTCTTCGCCAGAGATTGTGTGAGGCCCCAGTACTTTCCCTCCCTGAGGAATTGACGACTTTGCAGTCTACCGTGATGCATTTATTGCAGGATTGGGTGCTGTGTTGATGCAGAGAGCGCATGTGATAGAATACGCTTCGAGGCAGCTGAAGCCTCACGAAGCAAAGTATCCCACACACGATTTAGAGTTGGGAGCAGTGGTTTTCGCCGTCAAGATTTGGCACCACTATCTATGGTGTTCGGTGTACCATTTACACTAACCATAAGAGCCTGAGATATCTTATGGATTAACCTAACCTAAATATGAGGCAAATGAGGTGGTTGGATGTAGTGAAAGAGTATGACTATGAGATCTTTTATGATTCAGGTAAGACCAATATGATGCCTGAAAGCTTGAGCCGGAGGGCGAAAAGTGCCCTGAGTCGGGATATGTGCATGAGGATGAACGTGATGACTGTAATCCTAGATATCATCAAGGATGTGCAGTCGGAGGCCATAACAGAGGAAAATTGGAAAACTGAGCAGGTGGTCGGTCAGATTTCAGCCTTTGACATTGAGAGTCGAAGACTTTTGACTCTTCATGGGCGGGTATGGGTACCGAATGTGGGAGGGGCCCGACAAATTCTAATGGAGGAGGCCTACAAATCGAGATTTTCCATCCACCTGGGGGATACCAAGATCTATCTCGACTTGAAGCATAATTATTGGTGGCCATGTATGAAGAGAGATGTGAAATGGTTTCTGAAGCGATGTTTGACATGTCGAAAGGTCAACGCTGAGCTCCAATGCCCTCATGGCTAGTTGCAACCACTAGAGGTTCCCCTCTGGAAGTGGGAGCAGATTACTATGGATTTCATTCTAAAGTTACTGAGGACTGCGAGGGGTGTTGACACTATCTGGGTGATAGTGGATCGTTTGACGAAGAGTGCTCACTTCTTATCCATTAGTGAGAACTCTTCTGCAGAGAAGTTGGGTAAGATTTACATTCGATAGGTGGTAGCTCGACATGGGGTTCTAACATCTATTGTGTCTGACTGGGATGTGTGCTTTACTTCTAGGTACTGGAAGAGATTTCATGAGGAGTTGTGTACCCGGATACACTTTAGTACCCCATACCATACACAGATGGATAGGCAGAGCGAGCGGACGATTCAAACACTCGAGGATATGTTGCGTGCATGTGTTATTGATTTTGGTGGGAGTTGGGACTCCTATCTTCTATTGGATGAGTTTTCTTATAACAACAACCATCATGCCAGTATCGATATCTCTCCATTCAAGCTCCTTTATGGTTGAAGGTGTCAGACTCTTATTTGTTGGGGCAAGGTGGGACAGAAGGTCATGTGGTGCACGAAGGTAGTGTTCAAGATGAATGAGCTTATACAACAGGTTCGACATAGATTACTGACAATGCATAGACGCTAGAAGAGTTATGCGGATCGGCGATGCTCTGAGCTAGAGTTTCAGGTGGGAGATCTAGTGCTCCTGAAGGTGTCACCCTGGAAGGGTGTTATCCACTCTAGGAAGCGGGGCAAGCTAGGCCCCAGGTTCATTAGCCCATTCTGAGTTTTGGCCAATGCAGGCAAGGTGGCCTATCGGTTGGAGCTACTGGAGGAGCTGAGACTGACTCATGATACCTTCCACATTTTCCAGCTGAGGAAGTGTATAGCCGACGAGACAATTGTGGTCCCTTTGGAGGACATTCAGGTCAATGATCGCCTAAATTATGTAGAGAAGCATGTGGTCATTTTGGATCGGAAAGTGAAAACCTTGAGGAACAAGGATGTGAACTTGGTCAAAGTTCAGTGGCAGCATCGGAGAGGTTCGGAGTAGATGTGGGAACCTGAGTCCGATATGCATGATTAATATCCTGAGCTATTTCCTGAGGATGAATTCGAGGGCGAAGTCTGATTCTAGTGGGGTAGAATTGTAACATCCCTAAATCAGGTATATTTTATTATCTCTTGAATCTTTATAAATAGTGGCGCATTTGGTCCCTTGAAGAAAAAGGCATATGGCATTGGCCGTACATAGGGAGTACATATGACTACATGTATCGTACTCATGCAGCGTGCATGATCGCTGATGGCCAACTTATACGCAGGGTGTACGTGTGGTATGCCGGGTGTACTAGCTCAAATTTCAAACCCTAATTTTAAGGGTTGCCCCATATTTAAAGAACATTATGTCTTCATTTTAAGCATCCTTATAAGCCTCTAAACCCTCTATAAACCCTAATCTCGAGTTGTGTTGCTT
Source organism: Lactuca sativa (assembly GCF_002870075.4). Taxonomy (NCBI): domain Eukaryota; kingdom Viridiplantae; phylum Streptophyta; class Magnoliopsida; order Asterales; family Asteraceae; genus Lactuca; species Lactuca sativa. The sequence goes on along the minus strand of NC_056629.2, from coordinate 35,111,264 downwards.
GTGTGATATTTTGCAAGTTTTTGAGTGTTCATGGTGCTTGTAGTGGAAGAAGGAAGCTTGAGAAGAAGGAGTGGCTGCTAGAAAGCTTGTAGATCTAGAAACCTTCCCTCTTTGTGCATCATTTTCAGGTATAAAGTTTATACCTTGGCAAGCCTTTTTTTAGATCTTCATGGTTGAAGTTTTACGAACTTTTGTCCCCAAGATTGGACCCTTATAAGTTTGGAGCACTCCAGGGATTGTAGTTGTCCTTTCATGCATTTTAGCACCTATAGATTCATGAAAATGGTTCCTTAATCATTTCCTATGGTTGATGCATGAGTAAACTTGCTTAAAGTGCATTAGAAGCTAAATATTGTTGCATTGGGTCCTTCCTAGCCATGCAAAGTCTTAGAGCCAATGACTTTATGGATAAATACATCTTAGATTAGTCAAATCTATGGTTGGGTTAGTTGTCGTAAAGGATTAAGACACTAATTTGGTGGAAGTAGAGGTAGACGGAGTACGTCGGGCGTAATCCGGGCTACACGCAGCATAGCTTGATCCTTCCGCGATGAAAGTTGGCTTCGTTGTATGACCTAACATAAATATTGGTACGCTCCGCGGACTCGGTGAGCAATGAATTTTGTTGACTTTGACCCTTGGTCAAGGTTTAGGGTTTTGGACTATGAGAAGGGAAAAATGGTCCTTTTGCTCTTAGAAGGTTTATCCGTGGGATTTGGACTCGCGAGTGAGTTTTGGACCTTAATTATTAATTAGGGCTAATTATTTTGTTGACTAGGCGAAGTCTAGATCCGGCAGTTCGGGTGCTAGATTTTTGTGTCGTCAGTATTAGGTGAGTCTCCTCACTTATTCTTACATGTGTGGTACAATAGGTGTATTGTTTATGACCAGCTGGGTCTAGCTATTATGGTTATGTTATTCTATTTATATGTGACTTAGGCTACTGATAGCCAACAAGGGTTGCTGATAACCTACAGGCGTGATGTTAAGTCATTGGGACTGCTGATAGTCCCTAAGGTTGCAGATAACCCATAGTTGTTTATTTATGATGTTTTGTATGTGGTATCTTGGGGAACTCACTAAGCTTGGTGCTTATAGTTGTTGTTTTACATGTGGCAGGTACTTTCGAGGACCGGTGGAAGACGATGGTTTGATTGTACACACGCGCTGGGAGATTTACTATATGGACATGTTTATGAACTTTGATATTTTGTGATACTAGCTGGTTGTTTCGGTATAATTATGTAGCTGATAACTTAGTTGTGAAATTTTGATTTTGGTAAATTAAAATGAAAATTTTGGTCTAAAATTTGAGGTGTTACATGCAAGTTGATTTCAAGAAGGGATAAAGAGCATGTCTACAATAATTTTTATTATCACACATTGTTACTCATTCGTTTTTATTCATATAAAGTATGATTATCAAGAACATATATTTTGTAACATCCGTTTTCCTGAATAGGTCAGTGAGAGCTTGTAAGAATCTAAGGGAAAGTTTTTTTGGGGAAAACTGGGGGCCACGACGTGGAGGATGGACTACAACGAAGTGGAATGGAAGATACAAAATGCGTGTTCTAGATGGCCGCCACGACGTGGTAAGAATAAGGCATGTCGTGGCTGCAACTTTAGCCCAAGCCTATGATCTTTTAGGGTTTCTACCATATTTAAGCCCCTAAAATTTAGGTTTAGGGCATTCTCTTCAGCATCCAACCCTTCCATACAAAAACCTAACCTCCATGCATGATTGAGTGTCCATTTCCTTGATTTGGAGCTTTGTTGTTGGATTTTTGGTGGATTTGGAGAAGAAGGAAGTTTACAAGGAAGCAAGGATCACGTTTGGATCCAATATTCTCTTATGTTTTCTGAACTATTGGAGGTATAAATTTCTTACTTTGTGATCGATGTCATTATCTCAATAAAAAAAAAACCAACTAACGTATGTAGATAAGGTAAGTCGAGTCGAATCCACAAGGAGTTCGTGGTCAAACAATGTGTGAAAATAGTCAATGGAAAATAGATTACTTATAATTGTCACAAAAAGGTTTAAACAAAGATTAACCAAAATACTTGGAACCTTATTAATTAAAACGAATCTTTAAATAAGAAAACTAAGGTACTCCCAATTCAGTTGTCGAACAGTTCAGATTCATACACTTTCTTCCCTAAAGTCCTAATTCAATTACTTAGATGTAACTGGGTTTATTATCTTGCAACACATAATTTTAGGTACACAATATGTTCATTCAACTATTTGTCTTACTCCTAAATCTACTTGGATTAGGAACAATTAGTGAATTGTCAATAAAGTGTCTTGCAACTACCTATTACAATATTAAGATTTAATATCACAATTTGGAATAATACATGTGGATTGAACCAATTGTATTTGTTGCAAAACTACTTGAACTTGGAATAATCGGTGAATTTACAATGTATTATTTTAGTTATGAAATCAAATAAGCTCACACAACAACCCAACTTCAATTATTATGACTCGAAGCATAAAATAACCATTGAAATTAACTAGAACCAAATAATAATCAATTGGGTGAATCCAAAAGTCCTAAACATCCCCAGAAGTAGCCTAATGGTTTTTCCTTCCATTGAATTCATAAAAACAATAACTTGGATGAAATGATTAAAATTCATGGTGAAATTCATAAAAAAACTTAAAATAATCCAACAATTATAACCTAATGATTATCAAATGATGAAACAAATAAACACTGGAGAAGAAGTAATCATTTTTGAAAATTACTAGAATTGATGGTCGGTGTCCTAGGGGAAGTCTTAGACGTTGTGTAGGACATCCTTAACAAATCTGAAAACTTTACGTAACACACCGGTCCAACACGAGATGCCTAATAATGCCCTGGCATCCTAGGTGATGTCTTAGATGCCTCTTAGGACATCGATGGAGCCTTGCTCGATTTCCTAATCCAAAATCTGCTGATATGTTGACTATTTTGACATGGGCGTCCTATAGGGCGTTGTAGACATGTGAGAACAAGGATGATCTAATGTGTAGGGACAAGGTTTGAAAACTCAAACCTTGAGTTAATGCTTAAGATCAATGTCTGCTTACTAAGGAATGTTCTAGTCAAGACTGGAAAGACCAGTCAAGTCCAAGTTAATGCAATCAACAAAGTATTCAAGATATTAATGAAGAGTGAAGATGATGATCAAGGTAAAGACAATAAATGAAGAACAAGAAGAATGTTTGAGAGAGTAAGTGAAGTATACTGGAATATTGCTAGATATGTTTGAATAATCCGTCATTTGATTTAACATTGAAAGCTCCTATAAATAGGAGAACAAGATCCATCTTTTGATTTAACATTGAAAGCTCCTACATACCTACTTTATTAGAACCCCCTCCTACCCAGTCGCCCTATCGATATCGGAATTAAGGACATAAGTCCGTACATCGAGGAAATGTTGATATGAAATTCTAGATACATATGGCTTTTAGTGTATCCCATTGGTTCACATATTTATCTCACTGCTCAATCTACCCGAGCATCATATTATCAGTCCAAATAGAACTATCTAAGTCCATATTGTCAAGTCCTTTCATTGTCAACTATGTCTAGTCCTTTTGAATCCTTTGTGCCTAACGGCATATTGAACACAAAGTCTAAACAATTCGGATTTAGTGCATTACACGAATTCAGATTGCCCTTTAACATGAAGCTTCATATCACTTCCCAAAATAGTACCTACAAACGAGAAACTGTAAGTACATACTTTTTTGGATTTTTTTTCTATTTTTTTTTTGTATTTTGATTTCTCCCCCTTAATTTGGGCATGGGGAAGAAAGAAAATAAAACAAAAATGCAAATTTAAGGAATTGTCTTTGAAACAAATCATTGTAAGAAAAACTCAGGAGTATCGAGAAGAAAACTCAAACCGTAATTCACCAATTGAATTTGCATCCAGATGATCTGAGAACAACATGTATATTTCAATCTCGGAACAGATCCGAAATTTTTTCACATCGTTATGTACAAACCCCATTTGTGATCCTTTCCTTTCTTCCTTTCCCGCCAAGGACACATACTATCAAACACGGTTCTGAATGTTGTACAGTTGAGAAATGGCCCATATCATGTGCTTGGAACAGCCACTATCAACAAACCGAAGTCTGATGATATGCCTCCATAGCTGGTCCAACACAGAGTGCAGGATTAATTGGTCTTTGGAACCCAGTCCATTTTGAAACTGGGTTAACCTTTGTCATGTTTGCAAGGTACTCTCACCCATGACATATCCTTATTATCACAAACAGAAGATGAAGACATGTTAGAATCATTTGATGATTTGGGAGTATAAGCTTTTGGTACCCATCTATAGTCATGTTTAACCCATTTCTTGTTAGATCAGTTGGGTGCCTTATCGTTTTCTTTGGAACTTGAAGCCGATCGCTGAGATGAATTTGACGTAACCGGTCTTGGTTTCACTGGAGCATCTCTTGAATTTGGCTTCTTGGCCGACATTCCTTTCATGGCATTGGGAGTTAGATTCTTGGCCTTCTTGGCATTCCAGTCACCATTGTTTGAACGTGGCTTCGAAGGGTTTCTTTTGGAAAATCTCCTTCTTATCGCATTCTGTTATCCTTGTGCATAAGAGGGAACATATGCACGATTTGGACAATTTCTGGCAATGTGTCCAGGTGTTCCACAGTGAAAACATGTCATTTTCTTTACGTAGGAGTTGTTTCTGCCTACCCTTGGTGACGTGTACTTGCCATGTCTCTGATTGTTCCCACATGTACACTTGTAACAAATCGTTTGCTTGACTTGTTTTGGCGACCTGTATTTACCAATAGTAGGTTGATTATAAGTAACTGAGTTAGAAGCAACAGATTCAGAGTTCAAGGAGACATACCAACTGTAAGTCCCCAAATTCGCTTGACGTATCAATCCGATCCACTTAATGGTGCGGAATCCCAATCAAGTGGATGATACAAGATAGAAAGGAGAAGAAGAAGAAGAACTTGATGAATCTTCAATGTATTCAATGATTTAAATGATGAATAATACACAAGATCCAAAACACACATAAGTTCTCTCTCTAACTTTCTCTCTCTAGAACACACACATATGAAAATGATAGCTCCCTTGCAATATGGCCAATCCCTACACTCCTAGCTTGCTCCTATATATAGGTATGGACCCAAAGTACAAAGCCCAAACCGAAAACCCAATTGCTTGACCGAAAAGACATTAGTTTTCGGTCCAAGCTACCACAAAACCCAAGATGGTTTTCGGTCCTAGACCGAAAACAATAAATGCTTAGAAAAGCAAAGTATAAACCAAATTTTAGACCCAACATAAACGATGAAATATCCAAAGGAAGTTACATGAAACCTACAATTAGTTAATCACTACAGATAGATAACAATGTATAGATGGCTAACGTTCGATGTGCTTAAATGGGGGTAATTTGACGTATGTTATGGTGTGCACGAGGGATGATGATAGATAATTGTCATACATTAGGAGTTGTCATTAAGTTCATATCAAATCTGAGAAAAGAGCATTGGCAAGCCCTCAAGTGGCTGATATGCTAATTGAAAGGAAACTTTAAGGTAACTGAAAAGAAACTTTGAGGTTCCCCTTTCAGACTAGTAAGGGCTATATTGGAATCATTTGTAGATGAAATTGTGTATGGTTGTTCATATTCATGTAAGGGCACTATAAGTTCTGTTTTTGTAGTTAAGGAATGATATGTGCATATTGAATCATGTATTTTGTACATATTCCTAATACTTTTAGCTATAATTGTGCTTAATTTAGGACAAAATGTACTTAATATATTTAATTTCTGCTTTGTAGTAGCGAAGACATTCTTTGGATGAAAAGGAAGCAAATGAGCAGCTGCAATCAGGGACATGTGGGCTAAGATAATTGAAGGAGAAAGAAACAAGATTTCTGAAGCCCACGGTATGTGGAATTCCTGTCATCCTATGGTGAACGGAATCTTCGCGAGCATTGAAGCTGACTTAGAGAAGATGCATGGAAAAAGAGAACCACGCTATAGAGCCTATTTACCATAGCGTGGGAGTCAGAATTATGGAAAGTATAAACATTAGAACATTAGGTCGAATTGAGGGACTTCTAGCCGGTTTTTTGGAGAACGATTACCACCAAAACCCTATGGAAAACGTTGGGAAGATCAGAAATCGATTGTAGCTCAAGAGTTGAAGAGATCTAGATGAAAACAACATTGATCTATTCTGTTTACTAGCTCTAATCATGTCTAGTCTTATTTTCATTGATTTAGTGTGTGTGTTTTTGTTATGATGAGAGCCTGTTTTGTTGGTGAAGATAAACCTTTTAACTGTATTAGAGAGCACTACCGATCCATAGTTTGTGCTTGGTTGCTTGACTCGATAATAAGAAAGCAACTATTAGATTTATCGTACATAGCCAAATTCATCATAATATCGATTTCGTGTTACTTGTGTTTAACCATAACATAGTAGTCATAAATTGGTAATGACTAGATTTTTTTTTATCATAATAACTAGTTTCTTAATCATTTGGTAACCAATAGCAAGTGATGTCCAGCCTAGCTGGGTTGATGCACTGGATTTTATACCCATGTGGGGCATGAGGTTGTGAGTTCGATTTCCTTAAATTACCTGTTGTGGTGCCATATGTAGGGAAGTTTTCCCTAGAAATCCCTATATGGGTTGAGTTTGCCCTGTAAAGGAGCTCTAACCCGGGATACTCGTTGAAATATTACGAGTAGACTTCCACTTAATTCGTTTGTCATTTCCAAAAAAATGGTAAACAATAATAATAATTAACTAAGAAATCAACCATATGGAAAATGGGGGATTCAAATCTAACAAAAGTACCTTTTAATATTGAATTTACTTAGTTAAGTTGTTTGACTTACGTTCTTCTAATCTTGCAAAGTCAGTAAAACCCCCCATTTAAAGTTTGTTTCTTAGTTTAATTAATAATACTTATTTTCTAAATTGAAATTACATGCTTTGTGTTCGACACCCGACTTACCAAAACTATTTTATAATCCGACTAGGTACACTAGGTGCACAAATTAGTTAAGTTAGTTAGATTTATAGATTTAAAAGTTGATAGCTATAATTTTACACATCAGGGAATATCAATAAGGTGGATGTACAAAATTCAGAAGTTTGTTGCTCTTTCTAGCACATAAGAAGAATACACAACCATTGCACAACAAACAAATATCTTATTTGGTTGAATATAACTTCCAATCAGAGTTATATATGAAACCAAAAGATTGTATTCTTTATTTTGACAACCACAATTTGGTTTATTTTGTGAAGAATTGATGTCTAGAGTATGATGAAACACATTCGAGATGAGATATTACTTCATCGGAGAGTTTATCATCCTAACAGTAACGATATGTTGTTATTAAGAAAAGTCCTTTATATGAAAAATCCAACAAACATGTTTACTAAGTTGGTCGACAATAAAATAGTTGAAGTTTTGCATAACTTCAACTGACATTCAAGTTGATTGATGAGAAAGTGTCAAACTAGAGAGAGATAAAGGATGCCATACAGTTTTTTGTTTACGAGAGTTGCATGCCTTTGAAGGCGTTTAGTTTGGTGATCAGCCTCCAAATGAAATATTGTTGAGTTGTGGAATTTGTTGATAGTAAATAGAACGCGCGTGATCGCCGTCTAACAATACAATGGCCAATAACTATCCTTTAAGATAATGTGCATTCGTAAATATCGATCCTATCAATATTCTGCTTGCGTGTACATTTTACTACTATTATCCTAACAATTATATATAAGTTACATATTATTTTAAATGGTTCAGTCTAAGATTGCATGATAACAAAAAATATGTTTTTTTCTAACTTTAGTCCTAATCTTATCATTTAATCAATCAACAAAATATTTATATGAATTATCTTCATTTCCTCTTATTATTTTTATAAAATGCGTACAGATAAAATGTAGGGTAGTAATGTGGTCCAAGCTCTAATCTCAAATCTGTAAGGGCAGTTAAATTTCACGAAAAAGTCAATTTTATTATTTAATTGACATCTCTGTTATTCAAATAAAATCAATAAATTACTATCTCTGTAATATGTAAAAATATATGGTTTTATTGAAAAAAAAAGCCTTCGAAAAGAACTCTATTTTGTTCCCGAAACGATGCTTCTTGCTTGATGTCAATAGGAAAAAACAATAGATGTTTAACCTGAATTCAGTTAGTACAGATTGTTCAATCTAGAAAAGTTATAATCGATCTATATCTTAAATAATCTCTAACTATTAGTACACTAAATTACAAAACACTGTGTCTTTAAACTATGTTTAATAATCCTTTTTGTGAAATTGAGAGAAAATATCCTATTTCACGTGGGATGACGTAGCACAATCACATGCAAACATGTGAAATATAATGAAAAATTACATATAATGTTTAATCTAACATTTACAATCGTAGCAAAACCTTCTTTTTTTTGCCCGGAAAAAAAAAATTAAAACATAAAATAATAATCCACATAAGAACTATTTGGTTAAAATAATGCAAGTGCAACGCAGTTCATCTTTTAGGAGAGCACAAAAGTGCCTGCAAAATACAAACATGTTCATGGTATCAACGAATCTTTACCATCTTTAAGCATGAAAATATCAAAAAATTAATTACCCAGCATGTGTATATATATCATACGTTGAGACAATATGTGTATCTTCTCCGGTGTCTTGCCATAGATTCTAACTTCTGCAGCATTTCATCTGGTGTCAAGATTTCCCCAGGTGAACTAAGGAACACAGTCCGGTGAAGTGGAGGAGACCAGAGGCCGCTTTGGGAGTAATCAAATCCGAACTCCGATACATCTGCAAATTTCACAAGAAGCCTCTCGGATACAGATCTTGAAACCAACTGAACTTTGAAAGAAGATGTTGGAGACTGGATGTCGGACATGTTAATGGTGGGAATTGAAGGAGACATGATGTGAGAGGGGTTGATGTATGCTAATGAAAGGGAGATGAAGATGAAAATGGAGGTTGGGTGGAGTGGGGTGGGGTTGGGGTTGGGGTAAGGGTAGAGGTAGGGGTGAGGATAGAGAAGTGTATGGTTGTATGTAATCATGGGATATCGACGTGGGTAGCATGATTGGAAGCCTTATTTTGGTCCATTGGGTGATTATATTTTTTAGTGTGCGATCGGACCTAAAGAATAACATGGTTGAATTGGCATTATTTATAAATTCTTGTTTCCTTTTTCTTCAATTTTATAAATTAGTAATATATTAAAAAAACTGGATAGACTTTTTCATTTACAGTTTGAGAATTATCCACTGTTAAAGTTTGTATACAAGTGCCTCATTTCGTTTGGTTCGCTCTTGAAAAGGTTAGTTAAAAGTCCAGGCAAGAAAAAGAAATGGAAAAATAGATCACTGGGAATGTCGATGTTCAGATCTTGGGAGTTGAACTCCGTCGACTACCTACATTAATAATTGTGAACCGTGGCCCTTTCTCTGCCAACCAAAGTGAATTTGTTCTCTATCTTTCCATTAAGTGTGATGTTGCCAAGAAGCTCTTGATTAAAATCGGGGCAAGGTGGAATGTTAATATTATTGATGTCTGGAGCGTATATCGATAAAAATCTCTCTAAATTAAATTGCCAAAACTTGTATTGATCGAGTTAAAGACCCCTAGTATAGGCAATTTCACTTAGTTTTTAAAGTAGCCAATTTGAAGAATAATTTGTGTGGAAAACATCCTCATAACACCAAATTTTTTAACAATAGATTAATTTGTCAAAAGAAGTATATATGATAACATCACAATCAATATAAGGGCACCACATCACAATCAATATAAGGACATCTACAATCACATCATCATTTCACTTTTTATTCAACTATATATTCTTTAACATTCATACTCTATTAGCTACGAAATAGTTATGGGCTACCGACAGAGGAGATGAGCTACATAATAGCTGCGAAATACTGATAGATTTATAATTTGCATTATTATTATTATTATTATTATTATTATTATTATTATTATTATTATTTTCTTTATTCAAGTCTTCAATTTTTTTATTGTTTTTTTATATATTTAAATCACAGACAATTGAAAATCATAACTAATACTAATAATATCTATAACCATAATGATAACAAATGTGTTTAGCACACAAACAAACAAATGAGAAAGAAAAGTACATTTAACACATCAATAAGGTAAAATAATCTACGTTTAATGTATAAATGATGAAAAATGATGATAATTATGAGAAATATGTATATTTGTATGTGCATTTATGTATTTATGTATGTATGTGTATGTGTATGTATATGCTTATGTGTATGCGTATGTATGTATTTATGTGTGTATGTGTATGTATGCGTTTGTTTGTATGTGTATGTATGTATTTATATGTGTATGTGTATGTGTATGTGTATGTGTATGTTTACGTATGTATATGTATGTGTATGTATGTAT